>NC_091825.1:104516933-104816933 GCF_038994185.2 Dermacentor albipictus | reverse complement strand
CCTTGATCTTTTGTCTGTGGCGAGGGAAGCGTACGTCGCCTTGAAGAAGACAAGTCCACTTGTCGAAACGTTGGCTCCTGCATTCGCCTTGTTCCCGTTTTGCTCATCGTCTTGAATTTCCATCTCCCGCATTCTCCGTCTTTTTCCTAGGCTCTGTAAGGCCATTTTTGAGAAATAACGAAGAAAAGATGTCGGTGAATAGTCTCAAAGGCCTTTATGAGCTAGAGTGTGATGTGCCCGGTTCATAAATTGAAGAAATTGACAGCGTTATGTGTCAGCCCCAAAACGCGACGCAGAAGGCCACAGACGTGCCCGTATTTGCTCGCGCAACGGCCGTTAATTAAATTGAGCCAGAACAACCTGTCAGGCGTTGTTTGATGAGCATCGTCATGCAAAGTCAAAAATATTTCTGAAATATACTTTAATGACACATTGCTAACAACTACGGATGATGTTATGATACAATTAGGGAATTGCTACAGAGCACTGTTTAGCCCTAACCAACATACCGGCGAAGCAGAGCTTCTACACGATTTCGTCTCTCTTATCCCATCAACAGACGAAGATTGCTCTGCTTAATGCAGACCTCTTACTGTGCAAGAGGTTCAATTTGCCATAGTTCAAGTGCCTTAATTCAAGCATCAGTCCTGGCAGAATTTCAGGAGAATTTTATAAAGCATTTAAGTATCATCTTTTCCCCATTCTAATGAGAATTTTCACCGAGGGCTTTGAGACCGAAACCCTTTCCCAGTCGTCCACCAGAAGTCACACGATTTTTATTCCAAAAAGTACTGACAGAGAAAAATCGCATCATGCTGAGTGCTACAGGCCCATAACGTTATGCAATGTTGACTATAACATTTCTTGACAGAATTTTGTCTAACAGATTACAGTTTGTAATGTAAATCCTAATTCAATTCACCATACGTGTAGACTATAGGGCTGCTCTATGTAAACTAACGCCTATATCACTCGTACTACTATTGAATATCGTTCAAACGTTCAAACTCCTAGGAGCAGCTCGATCTATTTCCAATTGCCCTCGCAAAAAGATTTGATCCTGGTTCCCACGCATTTATTTTTCTCTTCTACAACAAGCTAATGTTGGTTCTACATTGTTAAAAGGAGCGTATATTTGTTACATTGTTCTGCCCACTGGATTGTGAATAGCGATATCTCGGAGCCTATATCCATCCAATACTCTGTCAAACAAGACTGTCCTATGTCGCCTCTCCTGTTTTTTCTTTATTTAGAGCCACTGTGCTTCGGCATTCTTCAATCTGATATCATTCATGACTACAAAGTGCTAGCACAAGAAGGTAAAGTGCTGGTTAAAGTATTTATTAAAAGAATATGCTCTTTTATGCAAAGACAAACCCAGCATTGAACAAATTGTACGTATAACGTGCAGTGGTTTGGCATTGTTTCAGGCGCACAGATAACCTATTAAAAAAGTTAACGTCGATGGTTTGCATCGCCGTGGTCTGCACCTACTCCTCGACGTTTCATCAAACGGGCACAAGTGAATTCGCACTATTGGAACGAGAGAGTTCCGGCCCTTGAACGTTACGCTAAATCCGTACCGGACAACCTTTCAATTTTCGGTGAGGCTGAGGCATAAAAAACGTTGTTGGCAACAATGTTTTTCTATGCATTACAACTGCTCCACTGTGCCAGATCAAACACTCAACGTTTTTGCCGCATATATTACGACTTTACGACTCTGGTTCACGTCGTCTTTGTTTGTGGATGTGCCAAGCATGGATGATGCCGGAGAGACCCAGTTTCCGTTTACCATCTCTTTCCCATCCTTCCTCAGGAACGACATATGATGGGCTGTCAACAAATATGAAAAAAGACTTAGTCAACTTCATTCCGAGGCACTCTACACTCTACTGCAAGATGGCAACATGGTGCTTTGTGTATTTTTAATGATTCATTATAATTAGATAGAAAATAATTATCTATTTATTGTTCTGTGAGTAATGCGATACTTTTGCGCAAAAGATTAAAAACTAAAAGCATAAAAAACAGACCTGAAGCCTGCACTTGTTAGGAGCAACAAAAAAAGTATTCTTTCTAGGTTGATGCCGGAATGCACCACATTGAACGCGTGGTCAAACATTGTAGGACCCTTCAGTAATGTGGTCACCTGTAGCTGTACACAGCACATTAGAAGTGAAATAAAGGCACGTTGAGCATTCAAGGGGTGCAAATCGCCTCAATCTCAATGTTTGCTGTTTTTTTTTTCTTGGCCACCACTGGACAGAACCGGTGAAAAGAAGCTGTGTGGACAAACATGGACACGGTGCCTGAAGGGGCTATCCGGGATATCACTTATTGCCGCTTGCTTGGTGCAGTCCTTTTCAGCTGGATCTTGGTTTATATATCAGCTGCAGGGGGGGTGGGGGGGCGGGCGTCAGCCAATCATCGCAGTTAGAGCAACGACTATGCTCTCCAGGCGCAATATTTTTTCTCTGCTGTAGCATGGTTAATACTCCATATTACACGTTCATGCTGCTGGGTCTATAACACATTCCGAAGGCCTGGAAGAAAGAAGACAGACGGGCCTGGTTTTTGCAAGTCCCAACCACATAAAGCCAACAACCAATGTCAGCGAGGAAAGCACAGGGGGAATCAACTTTTTATTTAATCGAAGTGCATAAGTGAGAAATAAATGAAAATAGAAAAGGACGAGAAAAAAAAAAAAAACAACCGGTCGCCGGTGGGATACGAACCCCCTTCGCATTACCCATGCGATGCTCTTACCAATTGATCTACCACGGCGCCATTTTACAGTCTACTTTCTTGGGAATTTGTGCATGCAGAGTAGAGTTGACTTTGGCAGTGGTGGGTCTGGCTGACACTGCCACAGTTAACTCTAGTACACATACATAAGTGCGCAAGAAAGTGAGCGGGAAAAGGGCGCCGTGGTTGCTCAACAGTTAAGAGGATCTGACGCGTAATGCGAATGGTTTTTATACCACATTCGGCCAATTGCACTTTCCGTCCATTTTCATTTATTTATGTTTTTTACAATTTCAATTAGTAGCTTTAGTAGTCTGCTTGCGGTGATGCATCTCAAACTCTTTTTGTTTGCGATGTGTATGACTGGGAATTTTATATACTGGGTTCACTTACCTAGTATGTTTTCTTGCTTCCTATCCATGTGTTCTTTAAAAGTGTTCAACTGCCCACTTGTTGAAGACATCTGCAACCTTATCAAGCTTGCAGTTTTTTCTCAATGTTACCCCCACAACTCTTAGGGAGAAGTAAGAATGCTTGACCAACCGACCAAGTGATTTATTTATTTATTTATTTATTTATTTATTTATTTATTTATTTATTTATTTATTTTACTTACTTACTTACTTACTTACTTACTGGGGCCTATACGTCAGAAAATGTGCTTGCAGCAACGCGTGTAGTATGCAAATAAACCACCAGTGGCTAAAATATGTGTGTTTCACTGCTCCGTCGGGCTATATATGTGGTGTGAGACGCGTTTCGCAGTCATCACGAGTGTACTGAAATCCATATAGTCGACGCTGTGAAAGGTGATCGCATCTAATCAGCACTTTCACCGCAGAATAGGTAGCCCTGGTGCACACAGACCTATATTCCATACCAGCAGCTATAAATTACCTATCTCCATCCTCCTCCCTGCTACATATTCGTGCTGTTTGCGCGTTGGCGTGCATTGTGTGCTGGCCGTGGGCAGAAATTGGGAGCATCCGATGGCTGGCCTGTCGGTTTTGTTCCCGTCACTGTTTACGCCCCAGGAAGTTGGGTCTAGATTATTGGCTATTATAGAAAGACTCCCTTTTAGTCCTTCTCAGCCTCCTCGCTGGGACTCTTTGGCGAGTTCTTCTTTTATGAGTTGTTCTTTGCAAGCCAGCTACACGGAACCAATCATGCAGCCCAGACACAGCCGACGATGGATGTTGAGGAGGGGTATGGTGGGTGGGTAGCGTTGTACGTTCGATAACATCGCCTTCTACCGTCCCACCCCCAGTGGTCGCCTGGCCACCGGCGGCTGCCTCTGTGACCCTGATCCGGTGGCTGATTATGGAGCGCAAACGATGCTTGCGATGCCTTTTCTGGCGTGCGCATGGCTATCTAATCTTACTCTTACTTTCCTCTCGCCTATATATTTGCGACCGGAGAAGACATCATTGCTTTCCCCCGCCTTTTTTTTTTTTACGTACAGGGTTTCCTTTTCGATGGGTCTTTGGTCTTTCGTCCTCTCTTTGCTTGGACATGTGCATATGGTGACTCGCGCCCTGGCATTTGTGCACGGAAAGTAAAGAGCATTGTGGCAGAGCGAATGCTGCGTCTCGCCTTTATTTCATTCTTGTAGCAGGAAACCAGGGCGTTGGAGAATGTCCTTCGTGCGACATATTATTATGTTGCGTGTGTCTCTATCAGAATATACGCCCTGAACAGGAGCACAAATCTATCGCGAAGCGGCTACGCCATTGTCGTTACTGTTCTTTTTTTTTTCACTGCCAAGTTGGCTCCTGAACAGAAAGCCACCTTTGGAACATATTGGCAAACACCTTCTTGCAACTCACAATATTTTTTATTGCACTAAACATACAAGAGAAAAAGGTGATTGATTCATGCTTAGGGTGGTGCTGTTTGTGACCGTACTTACACTTACAGCATCGTTCCTTCCTCTCTGTCTTACATCGCTAATGCGACGCTTTTCAACCGCACTCAAGGGCAGGCAGCCAATTAGCAGCTTATCTCGCGAGCACACATGCCTTCCTTCCTTGGTTCTTTCTTTATCATGGGGATCATCATCATCATCATCATCAAAACATCTATTGGTTTCTGCAGGACCTTTTGTTGTAGTCTGTCAGGTTCTTCTTGGACGCTCTTGACTGGGTTTAGCATGGGTGGGGACCTCTGTCCAGGGCTCGAACGGCCTCAGCTGCCCTGCGTGCTCAATGCACGAGACCAATTTGGTCCTCGCAGCGGTCGCTGGCTAGCAGTCGCTGGCCAGCAGTGCCTCCCATTGCTCCGCACTTGGATTTATGATTTCGGGGGACTGCTGTTCGAATTCGAATTAATATTGAACACAGGGCAAAATATATTCACTGAATATTGAGTCTGACAGAACTTCACTGGCTTCTGTAATTGCTGACCTTTAAAGAAATGTAGTTTGTCCACTTGAGCGGCCAGCTATCCCATAATATTACTGGACAAAAAGAAAAAGGAAATGAGAGGTTGGAGGACAGTGATTTTTGATAAGAAATTGAATATGAACTGAATATTGCCAGATTCGAATCGAACGTCATTCACATATAATATATAACTATGTTATTATCCTAATACTCTTAACGTTAGCAACTTTCTGTCATTAGATAGCACGTTAAGAAGCGTGGTTTATTAAAAGTAAAATTGGAGGATTGGGAACTAACAAGCACCTTCACATGCGCAAAACATTTGAGAGAGTGAGAATGGTTGCTGTATACAGTCGGTAAAGTATGGCTCCCGGAGCAACGTAGGCTGCTTAACTGCATATGCTCCCATATTTTTTCTGTCTACACTATGCCCACGGCCATGAAATTTTGTCTACTTTCGCTCCAATTTTGTATTTATTTAAGCTCAGCTGACGTGTAGAAATATTCAATAATTATTCTAAAAATGTTTGTACTTACGGATAATGACCTTTTGATTCGATCTTCGAATCGGACACTATTCGATTCGTTATTCGAAAGTTTCAAATATGCGTATACCCTAAGAAAAATGAAAGAATTAACGAAATAGCCAAACACCACCAAAGCGAAGTCAAGATTTGCTTTGATTTTCTCCGACGAACAGAGACGAAGAAACAGGTATTAATGAAAAGTAAAATAAATAAATGAAGAAAACGAGAAATAACAAAGGGGGAAAAAAAACGTGCGCACACAAATTACCTCTTCCGGTGGTGGAAGGCAGTATAGTCACGTGAAAAGCTCTGATGCATTAAGTACAAAAACTAGATACAAACCTTTTATTTTGTACAGCTTTTGGAACGCGTAATTGCAGGCGCAGTATGTCACGCGTCAGGGCAGTATAGCCACGTGACAATATCTGATGCATTAAGTACAAAAACTAGATACAAAGCTTTTATTTTGTACAGCTTTCGGAGCGCGAAATTGCAGACAGTACGCAAGGCACCTCATTTTCCCGGAACTCGTCCGGAAATGCTTGCTTTAAGTGCGCGGCTAAATGGTTGACCGTTCCATTTAACATTCGCTCGCGTTTCACTCGTGTTTCGCTGCAATTTGACTCTCCCAGCGTCTGTCGTAAAGAACAAAGGTCATAAAGCGCCGTAAGATGCCAATATTTCTTGGAACGAGAGGCTGATTTAATTACGCAGTGATTCTGCGGTTTCTGCACACTTTCCGCGCGTGGTCGGACGTGAATCTCGTGCAGAGCAAGCAAAGCCTCTGAAACGTTGGCGCCGACAAGTCTTCCGGTCTGCGTCATCGTGTCGAAAGCCACTGCTATCCGCTTGCCTCTGCGCAGGTGGCGCTCGTGAATGTGTTTCCTGAACATAAATAAAGTTTCACGGAAGTGCTTCTTGTAGAGTTTTACACAGTGAAGCAAACTCTGCCCGTGGCTTACCCTGTCACTCTGAAGTTGTTCACGCTTCCGTGCGCTGGTGCCCGAACGTCAGAAGACCGTTCAAGCTTGCAACAGCTGCCTGTGTCATGCACCGAGATGAAACTGTCGCTGTTCATAGTTTGACCGAGAAGTCGAGGAGGAGAGGGTGACGTTCAGTAGCTTACAGGAGCTAAACAGTCTTTCGTATACTTTCGAAGTCTGCAGCAATAGCATAACTGTACGTTCTTTCATTTTATCTTATCTAATCTGTTTAGCCGAGATTTCGTCGGTGAGCGAAAACATTTTAATAAAAGAGTGCAGCACGTATAAAGCTTAAGTTCCTTTTCAGCATTTTAGTTTGAATGCCCTAAAGACCCGGTGGGGAATATCATGGCGGTTCGGGAGGTGGAGGGGAGTTACAGGATTAACATTGTCCAAGTGCGTTAAGTTAATTTTGTGCTCCTATTTCTTCATTTCTTGCCCTGCGGCGAGTATTAGCGGGTAGCCTCTAAAGGTACCAATGCGTCACATCACTAAATGAAATACGGATGTGCGAGTTTGTCACGATACAGGTGAATAATTACCAAGGTCACACAGTACGCAGTAGCTGATAAGCAGCACTGCTAGTATACACGAAGCTGGCCCTTGTGCACCACATCCGAGCGCATGGCCAACAGTACCAAGCGTGCCTCCTGCTGGTGAACATCGCTATTATCACCGAGACTATAGGAACGTGTGCTGCCAAAAATCTTGTATCCATTGGCCGTGGGTGATGCTAATTCTAATTGTGCGCCCTCTCGAGCTACTGAAAGGAAGGTTCTTTCTGAGAAAATGTCGTCCGGTTGATCTATCTCTCTCTTCTCGTCTTGCTTTCTCTCTCCCGAACAAATATTCGGCCGTAAATTGTATTTCATCCAGAACGGCGGCGCGTCTGATTGCTGGCAAGTTCTATTTTCTTTCTGATATCATATTTCTAAGTGTGGTAGCATCTTATATTTTTAGAGATCACTTCCTTGAGACCGCTGCCGTTTCACGGGAAATACGATGGAGATGACGGCCAGACTATGTTCCTCCCAGTTACTGCGCAGAAAACTGTCGCAACCAGCTTAGCTGAGCTCGCAGCTTCGTGTTAAGCTTGGAAGTTACTCGGTACATTACAACTCTGCAGGCAGGGGATCCTTGCCTTTGGTAACAAGACAAAAGCCACACTGTCTGAATAATAAGCATACGCAATCACTTGTGCCATCCTACAGTGGTCGTTCCAGAGGATTCAGGCAGTGCTGAAACTGCGTACGAGAGGACACTAAAGATGTTTCAGAATGACAAGGCTGTAGCGGTGATGATAATGTGCCGTCATGCTTATAAGAGCCGGCTTAGTCCCTTAGTAGAGCTTAGTCACACAAACTTTCACGCTCTACCTCCATGAATCAAACAGCAAAAGATGTTCGTGTGTTGCACGGCAACTTGCTGTACACGTTAGCTTAGAACGACGAAGCTTCCGGGCTCACGGCTGAAAGGTCATATACTAAAGGGCACACTAGTTAATGTGTTTCTATGCGGCACACAGGAAGGGAGACGTTGAGAGGGCGGCATGGCGAATGAGCGCAGAGACATCATGCAGCACATCCACGTTTAATATTTTACGAGCGGAAACTGCGCGAAACTGCTCTACGTGGGAGCACCTTGTGTTTCTCAGGCCGAATTTATTCAGTGCCAGCAGCTCTCCCAGGATGCATCAATGTGAGCGAGCACCGACGATGCCAGTGTGACGTGCTTTGCACGACCTGCTCTCTGGTAAGAGCGCAGAGCTTCACGTCGTCGTTAAAATATGTGCGATGGCTTTGTGCTTTAGCGGCGGTACTGGTAGGTCGTAATGGTTCCCCTGTAGGTTTTTCTCGTTTGCTTGACTTCGATCGCGTTTCTCGCTGCCGTATGTGCAGCGTACGATGAGAATTTGGGTCTCCGCGCAACCGTAGCAAAGAATCTCTACTGAAGTGAAGGACTTTCTTGTGTTTATTGACGAGTCACGGATACAAACGTCCGCAAGGGCGTACTACTGGCAGCCAGAACCTCCAATATGCCGCTTTGATCGGAAATGCAGGGGAAGCGGAAGCACCAAAAGTGCATCCGCCGCGCACGCTTCTTTCGCCTTTATTCCCATCCACCTTCACTTAACTGCCAGGCCCACTATCATATCGATGATGATGCTAAGGTGAATATTACTCGGCGTACTTGAGGCGAGGCTATAGCTTTAGGAAGTGGTTACATTGTGGCCTATCGCAAGAGAGGAGCAAGGAGTAGCCGGCACTGTGATCGTGCGCCAGCATTTCCTTATGTGGTGTCAACAAGGAATTAAAAGGAGGGGAAGATTGTTGGGGCAGGTTTCTCGTTTCTCGAACTTTTAACGCGACAGCGTTAAGGAGCTCGTGTCGCAGAAAAGCCGGTGTCGTCGGCGTCGGTGTCGGTGTCCGCGGCGTTGGTCGTGAGCGATAAATCCCAGCAGGCACTTCATGAATAAAAAACAACTTGCAAGATGGGCTGGGTGGGAATCGAACTAGGGTCTCCGGAGTGTGAGACGGAGACGTTACCACTGAGCCACGAGTTCGATGCTTCAAAGCGGTACAAATGCGCCTCTAGTGAACGCGGTGTTGCCTTAGAAACGAGCTGTTTCTAAGGCTCAGGCGTGCGTCGCTTGCTCAGGCGCACATTTCGTTGTCGCGCCGAACGTTGCGTTGCTCGACGCTCACCGCGTCCTATGCGGGGCGCGTAGTCGCTGCGCCGTAGCCCATGGTCTTACACCCCTTGGCGGGTCGACGGGAACGCAGTCGCGTTCCACTCTTGAAGGCGAAGCTTAAGCGTCCTCCAATTTTTTATATCCTTTTCTTGGTAAAATAAGATTCGGCTACGAAATATATCTTTGTTTATTTTGTAAATCTGATTTCAAACGGGCAATGTTCTCCTTTAGGTAATGCGGAAAGTAATGCGCAACACACACTCACACGCACACTCTCGCATACGCATATTTTCATGACATTTGGAAAATCCCTTGCGCCATATATTCTAGCGCGTTAAATTACGTGCGTTCGATCTGCAGTTTTCATGTGATTCCATTCGGATTCATAGGATAATAATTCGTTCATTCGTTCCTTCCTCCGTTCCTTCCTTCATTCAGGCAGTCATTTGGCCGTTCATTCATTCGTTCGTTTGTTTGTGTATTCCGGCTATTCGCTTACATTGACAATCACCGTCGATGATGTCTGCGCATATATATATATATATATATATATATATATATATATATATATATATATATATATATATATATATATATATATATATATATATATATATATATATATATATGATACTGCACTTCAAACCCCGGAATCAAGAAGTGGTTCCTGCCACGTAGCAAACAAACAAACAAAACAGGAAAAAAGAAGGATCGAAGAGAACCATGCTTGTAGTAAGTCAATATGATGAAATTTGGAATACATTTACAATGCTCGTCGTGAGCGTAATCAATCTATTGTGGCAGATGTGAAATACTGACTAGAATATATTGTATATAGAAGTTGTTAGAGGCACAGCGAAGGAAACAGCTGGAGGACACTTAAAGGAAGCTCACGGTACGACAAAGAATTTCAAGGCAGGAGCTCGAGCAATAAAGCGCTGCGAAGCGAAAATGCAATCCCGTGCATGCGTTATTAATTGAAAACAAACCAACAACAGCCTTTTCAAAATTCTTTTAGGATAAGGGCGGTCACGGTAGAAAGGGCCTTGGGATAGCGAATAGCGAAGGCTTAAAAAAAAAGTGATATTACGAAAAAACAGGGCATTCAACCCAATTGCTTTTAATGAAGAAGGAGGAAGTAAAGAGGGAAGTGGTCGCAAGTGTAGCGATGGCGCAAGGAAAAGAGAAAAGTACACGTGATTACTAAAGTATGTTAACAGAAGGCTGTTTATAGTACCACTAAGCCTGCTTTGGACGAAGCGGAAGAAATGACCTTCATTAAGCAGATCAAAGGAATTAATAACAACACGCTACTTGGCGGGCTGCTTCATCGTCTTCAATTAAGTAAACGAGCGACCACTGTCAACACGGAAAAAGGGATGCTGCATTAGTCGTGCATTGCGCTGATTGGGATCGATTGCACCGATCGGAATAGTATTGAGCAGTTCTAAAGCATTTGCAAGATGGGGCAGAGGAGTCTTTTGCGGAACTATTCAATGGCAGTAAAAACATCAAGAGCTCGAGGACGAATTGACGAATGCAAAAAATACGCGCATGATGTTGCGGCACATGGATAACTTGGATACTTGATAGCACCGACACACTTCTTACTTGGCAAGTGTTTGCGCTGAGCACCCATTCTTACCGGGCCCATGAAGACATGACCTGCACTCATTTCCAAAGGCTGGAGGTCTCAATAAGTATGTCCCCTTTGCTCTGCAAAATATTTACATGGCGAGCAAATCTAGCGCAGTTCAAGGAGCATGTTCAAGCAAGTGTATGTCTCTTACGTCGAACCACGTAACAAGCTACAACAGTAGCTTGTTACAAGGAAGTAACGCAAAGCACTGTACAAGCAGCAAAACACACGAATAAACGAAGAGGGGATGTCATGACGCACATTTGTTTAATCTCTTAAAATCGACTATTCCTTGGGGATCCTTACGCTTAGTGACCTCACTGTGCGCTTTTTTCTCTCGTTTTTAGCGGTTACGGTAATCTTAAGAAAATGTAATATATCAGAGAAGGTGACTAGTCAGGAGTATCCTGCAGGCGTTCAGATACTTCGAAAAATGCACACGCGCGCGTTCGTGTGTGCGTGGGCGTGCGCGTGTGTGTGTGCGATGGCCTACTGAGTCGCAAACGAAAACACTCTTCGAGCATGATACTTGAAGAAAGCTTTATTGAGCATGATTGCTCCGCACAACATAGACCACTGTACATTACAGGTACGAATAAATAATTGAGGTGGTCGATGCTGCTTGAAGAAATATAATACTTTGTTTAATTCATTTCTTTCAATTCATTCAATTCAATTCATTCATTCATTTCAGTGCTCCGGGAACGTGCAATCAACTTTTATCAAATTCTTCCCTCAAGCAACACTTGGCTTATGTCGCTCAGAAAGCTGTCAAAAAAAGGAAGACTCACTGCGGCATGACTGCACTAAGCAGCAGGGAGCACACTGAACACCGACGACGCTGCTCAGAAAACCACACGCATGCGGATGATTGGAAAATCAGTTAACGAGCCGTCCCTACGGGCACAAAGTGCAGAGGCACAAGAACGCCAACGGTTGCTCTCAATCCTGCCTGTCGGCTTTACAGGCGACAAATGGCGCCCTCTCGCACGATCATGCAATCGTCCCAGAAACTTACAGCCGACACGTGTGGCGAAATAATCTCCTCTTTCAGGACCGCACCAGTTCCTCCCCATGGACCTCCACCGCACCCCGGATTGCTTTCCTCGACAGCATCAGTCGAAATGATTAGTTCGGGTGCCGCCCCGGCGAAACAAGCACCGGAACACATTGTTAGCGCGAGATTTTCGAGGTCCTGCGAGTTCGGCATGTTACCATGGCCGTTCTTGGAAAGGAATAGCTGGAAGGGGGCGAGGGAGGGGGATGGCGAAGAGTTGGGGAGGAAGTTGGGGAGAGTGCGCGCTTTCTAGGGAGCAGATTTGCGAGGGGATAACGGCGGGGATTCTCCGCTTTCGTCAGCGCTCCGTTGCGGCGCATTTTCGCTGCCGCCCGAGACAGTCATTACCAAAATTGATAACGACCCATTCCCGCAACGGCGGGTTCGGCCCGGATTCCATCGAATCTTCACGTCCCTGTTAATGGTCGCTTGTTGATGTTCAACGTTTTCTTTTTACGTTTTTCTTTTTGTCTTTTATTTTCATAGTGCGAAACGAAATTTCTTTCTCCTTTTGCGCTGCAAAGCCTATGTTTTTTGTAGTCCCCGGTTCCAAATAATTCTGAAAGCTCTGGGCCTCTCCCGATGCGGCCGGCGTGCTAGTTAAGCTAGATGTGTCGCTTTGTTTTGTGCGATCTCTTCTCGAGAGTTGGTGCTTCGGGAATAAAACAACGTAACGATGTCTGGCAGAGGAATACATAATAGAAAACTGGCATGATAAATAGTAGAAATCGTGTCCCAGAATGGCTGAGTATTATTCAACGAGGCAGTATGTGGGAACAGCGCTGTCGGCAGAACTAGACGGCAACACAGTGTTAATGGTCTCCTTGCCTTCGTGTTTCGAATTCGAAATAAATATTAAAGGAACCATGCCGCGCCACAAACGAATGTACAATTGGTGCAGAAGTGCTAGTGGCATGCGGGTCTCGTAATTTTTGAAGGACTCTCTCGCGTAGAAGAGCGTACTCGAACAATTACGCGTGGTTAAAGTGTACGTCTGTCTGGCAGCTTTCATGGTACTCTGAAGTGCAATGGTAGCACGAAGAGGTAGCGTGCATTGTCTTCTTGTTCCTCGCTCGTCTCGTTCCTACATGTTGGCGAGTGATATCCTTCAACTTGTTGAATTTCAAGAAGAGAAACTAAAGCCACCTGACGCTTTACACATGAAGTCATTTGTGTTGTAGTGCAGAAGACCCCTGTGTTTGCAACAGCTCCGAGGTTTTTTTCTTCTCTTCCTCTGGAAGGAGTTTCTTCCTCGTTTGCAAATGGGCCGGATAAAATACTACGTCTGCAGGCTTTTGGCTGTGCGCACCAAATGTTTTCTTAGGCAAACTGAGATGTGCCAAATTTTGACGTTAGCTTCAGTACTACTAGCCCTCGTGCATTTTAGGAGGTTTTCACGAGTCAGTTTAGTCTCTTATTTAAACGTCCATGGCATCTTTGCTTAAGATTACATCTGTATGCCTAGAAGAGTCTCGCAGACTCTTATCTCATCTAATCTTTGATCTAACCTTTCAGGTATGACACCCACAGTTCAGTGAGATATAAGAGTTCACAAGTCGACAAGTCGATCTGACATCCAGGTTCAAGCAAGACACAGGAAGATGGAGGCTTGAAGTGATCATCATTGGTCGAACAAGGAAGGTCTTTGCGAGCCGACCTTCATACAAAGGGGACTTGTCAAAACGGTGAGGGCAAGGGGACTGCCTTGAAGAAGGCAAGTGCCCTTGTTGATACATTAGCTCCAGCCACATTGCTTGTGCGACCACTGACGAAGGCATCCATGGTTGCCACTTAGTGAAACTTTTATATGAGCTGCAGTGAAACAGTAAATAATTAAAAGGCAGTTTTTGAAACCAGGCTTTCGAAAAGAGCATGACAAAGAGAAGCAAAGCAAACTAACGTGGCGCATCGTACGAAACGGAGCCCGTATTCACGCACGCGCACGTACGAAAACAGT
The DNA here is from genome assembly GCF_038994185.2 of Dermacentor albipictus. NCBI lineage: Eukaryota > Metazoa > Arthropoda > Arachnida > Ixodida > Ixodidae > Dermacentor > Dermacentor albipictus. Next base: position 104,802,949 of record NC_091825.1, on the reverse strand, counting down.
CTTACGCTAGAATAATTTTCCGCAAGAGCAAACCCCAAGCCAGTCATGATTCTGGGCATACGTATTAGAAGGAGGCCAGAAAGTGGTAAAAAGCACTTGGGAGCGAAAATGTTAAGTGAATTCAGCCTCAGAAACTTGCCTATTGTAAAGTGCCTTGGAACGAGCAGAGGACACGCCTCGTTCGGCACGCACTCTACTTCAGTTGCGCTCATGATTTGAATGGTCTACTGACCGACCAAGCCTGCTGGCCATGGGAGGACGGGGATGCGGTCCGATGGACGACTGTCAGACCTGTGTGAACGGCGCCGCCCGTGTACGGAAATGACAGCCCCCTTAATACGCTGTCATGACCACGTCAAGCGCTGTTCCTCGTCGTCGACGTCTCTTTATGGCCGATGTTCAGGGACAGTAAGATTGCACGTGAAGAGTGTGCGCTTCTTCTGTTCATTTCGCCCTTCCCTCACCCAAATATAATGGGCATGGACGGCGCTGATAAGGACGGCACCCCCGGTGCGAACATGTCTCCGGGGGCGACAGCCGGACCGAGCCGCGTGTGCTTGTCCGTTTTTCATGCCAGCTACTCACGCGGTTTTTCTCTTTGCGCGCAAATGATTTTACTAGCGCTTACTGCGCTTACTGTACGTGCATTGGTACGTTGTTTTCGCTTTTTCTTTTTATCTCTTATATGCCTCATCGTAGCGTCATTTCTCGCTTTCATTAACGCCTGCTCACATAGCCTGCTCGCATACTTCGGCTAGATTTGAGTTGCTGCCTCTGGTAGCCGTCGGCCGTCTTCCCCTCGTCGCTCGTTTGGGCACTTTAATTTGACATGTTGGACTTTGTTCCGCATTTATGAACTTCCGCAGAGACGAGATACGGCACTATAGCGCTCGATATGCCCTCAATAGGCCCACCGCTGGCAACTCTACATGCAAACGGTAGGCCTTCATCCACGAGGCCGCCAGTATGAGAGTCTTGGCTCCATGGGCCCGACCCTCTAGGCCTAGTAATGCATATCGACGAAACCGACCTGAATTTGTATATAGTGTGTTCATTATTCATACGCTTCATATTCTCACCTGTACATACTCATCATCACCGTTTTGGGGCCTGGTGGTGGGGCTCTCACTCGAGAGAATAAAGGAGAGACTGGCTGCCTAAACCGCGTCTCACAAGTGGTGGAGGTGCTGGGTAGAGGCGGCGACCCGAGCGGAGCTCCAGGGACGTAGTGTAGGCGAAGCTGGAGACAGACCGGGAAAGAGAGGACGAAGGAACCGGAACCGCGTCTCACGATTTTATCGCTTATGACGCTTGTCAAGCTTTAAAAAACGAAGAAAAAAAAACACGGGAGCCTTTATCGCATGAGCTGCAAACACTGCTGTAGTAAGCTTGTAAGAGCAGAGGTAAATATAAAGATAGGATAAGTGGGGAAATATGCAAATGCTTCGAAAAAGTTGCTGTTCTATATTGCATTAAAACTTATTATGAGGGCTATAGTACGTTCCTCTCTCTTTTTTTCTAGTGTAATGAAAATCGAAGGAACAGATGTAGTCACAGTGTAACGGTGACGGCAGCTCGTTTACGCCTAGGAGAGGCGACAATATAGATAATATCTTTGTTCCTGTTGTTCTTTACTGCTGTAATTCTAATTACTGCTGCCATTTCTAATCTGTTGTAGTCAGACTAATGTTTATGTTGTCTGCTTTAAATCGCTTTCTAGACTGTTCATTGATGTTCCGAATCATCTTTCTCTCTGTTTCTAAAGGACGAAATCAACCACAACAACAACAAAAACAATGATACGAATCACGCAAAACGCGCGAAAACCATGTGTCAGGAGAAGTTCTCCCTGTTGCCTTGGAAACGCTTCTACCTCAGCGTAGAAGCATTCGTCAACCACCACACTGCTGAGTTGTTGTTTGCTGTCTCACGTGCAAGACGAGAAACGAGAACGAGCCAGCGGTCGTTTACCATCCTGATACCGCGTTTCGTACCGGAGAGCTATGCAGATCCACCCACAGTCGCCCTTATTTTTGATACGAGAATGCGCTCGACACTGTAACTGCCTATCCGAAACACAACTGCTTCAGCTAAGCCGCATGCGCGAGTTGGTGTGGTGATTTTGCGTGAATACTTAGAGCTTCCAGTTTCCTTTCTGTCATCCCTTCGAGTACCAGGCTTCGCGAATTCACGTCGTGCCCTCCGCTTTGCGAGGAGCACGCAAAAGGCGGAAGCACGCAAATGATTCAGATTTTGGTATTGTTTTATTTTTTCTTCGTAATTATCCAGACCGTCTTGTTTGATGTGAGACGCTCAGGCGCAATATTCCCGTCTCATTTTCTCTCGCCTTTTGAGGGGTAAATTTCATCGTCCAAAGATCGAGCCCGGCAAGCGGAACAATCCGGAGCGGCGGAGCATGAAATTGAGGAGAGAGATTGAAATGTGAGACATGCGCCCGGCTTGCATTTTAATCACGCTCAAAGGACGAATGGTGGCGTCGAGACGAGAACGTTCTTAAGACCTGGTGTAGCAGAGCCCCTGCTACATATATTCACTTTATGGGAGTCGAGACAAAAATGGGTCGCAGAGCATTTCGCAAACTATGAAAAAAAGGTTTTTCATAGATTAAAACGCGCGTTGGTAGGACATTTCTCGCAGCCCGGTATACAGCCCTCTCAACAATGAAAGATTAGCTGGGTTCATTTTTTTTATGGTGCATATCAGACGAATTTGATAATGCGGTGTCACCGGATTTTCCCCATTGAGCCTGACTCTGACGTTTTCGCTTTCAAATGTAAGCGTGGAAAAGAACTTACTTCACAAGGAAAATAGGCTCCTTATCTTAAGGTTCGTCTGGTGTAGTAGCCTGACACCAACAAATGTGGAAGGGAAAATACATCAGTTGACTCTCATACTGAATGACTGACATTGGAAATGTCAGCACACATATATACAGACAAAAACGCGAAGAAAAACAAGAAAACCTCATGCACGTGCCGCACGTCCCAACGACTGGACACTCTCGTTACTTATTGTGGTCTAAAGCTATTTATGCTCTTAAAGCTAGTTATAACTAAAAAAATGACTTCATCAAAATTAACTCAAGTCCTGCTTTTTTTTTCTCTTATTGTAACAAGCAAGTATAAAGGCCTCGACTTATTCTGCAATATTAAGTAAAAGCATACGATTTTGCCGGATTCAACCGGGGTGAAGTTATTAAGCCGCATACAGATTTCCAACGCCACATCGCGCAACTGCGGACACGATAAGAAAGGCAAGATGGATACCGCATACCCCGTGTAACTGTTCGAGTGGCCCTCTTCTAGGCCAGACAACCCGAGTAATGAGGCCTTTCATAAAATATCAAGGGCGTTAAAAAGGCAGGTTTTCTATCCCATCGTTCACAGGACAAAGAGCCTTAACGAAACTTTGTAAATATCCTTTTAGTGTGCGTGCGTGCGTGCGTGCATGCGTGCGTGCGTGCGTGCGTGCGTGCGTGCGTGCGTGCGTGCGTGCGTGCGTGCGTGCGTGCGTGCGTGCGTGCGTGCGTGCGCGCGCGCGTCTGTGTGTGTGACTGTCTGTATAGTGCTAAGTGTTCATCACTGTATATATCGCAGTCATCACCCAGAGCCTAGCGTAGCATGTCAGGCGAACCACTATGGCTAATATCTCCAGCATAAGATTAAAGCTTCTCTCTCTCTCTCTCTCTCTCTCTCTCTACTTGCAAACATATGAGACTACTTTCACTGTTCCTATGCCGCAGCGTCTGCGGTAACCTACTTGGTTTAGAAAACCAGTAGTCCTCAGATGATTTTGTCCCTGTTCATCGTATGCTACGCATAGGAAGTGCTCGAGAGCCTCCTCAATGAATCCTGACTGACGCAGCGAATCGCGCCATCGATGGTAGTGTTAGCGGTAGATGTGCTGAAATATTCTGTTGCGTATACTTGCTTAGTCTTGTTGGTTAACGCAATGAGGCGTGGCAACGTTGCTATGTTGGGCTGCCTCCGTGATAAGCTCGCGCTACAAATGGTTTTAAAATGCTTGCGAGGATACCTATCACCTTTTGGTATCACGATCGCTGCAGGTAATCATTCACTTTAATTACAGCGTCTCCGGAATCAGCCCACGTTGCTCGGCCAGACAGCCATCCGGGCTAAGTTTGGAGGAAGAGCCAAAGAAAGCGTCGCTCTAAAATGTGGTACGCCTATTGTTCAAGAAGTAGTGCTGTTCAAACTTCTTTGTAATTTAGGAGCTTACTACTGAGCCCCTCCCTGACTTACCCTGGTGTGTCATTGTCGGCCGTTTGCCACTAGGGATGTTTTCAAACCGTGGCCAGAGACCATGTGTACACAAAACGGAGTAATTGAGACCGGTGTGAATATAGAAGTTAAGCGCTACAAAATGCTAATTTGGCCCTTTTTCGAATAGCACTGAAAACATCAGAAAATGGTGTTTACTGCTGATTAGAGCTGTTGTTGGAGTGTAAGATCACTGTTCGTATAAGAGCGAGAGAAGTGATAAGAGAAAGGCAGGGAGGTTTACCACGCGGAGGACAGTTGCTACTCTGAGCTGGGGAAGGGAGAAAGCGAACAGAAAGATAAGAATAAGTTGCTGCAAGGCTTTAGGTTACAAGAACCCCCTTGCCACCCTTGCCCCCACACCCTTCTCCCACCCATTTACGGTTATTTACTCAGCATCCTCATACTTTCACTTACACGGCCGCGTTCGTTTCACTAACGGCAAGCAAAGAAGCATTAGGCGCCCTTCGCATCGCAAAGGAAAAGCTTCTTTGCATAGAGGGCACTTATTCGCCCGGAAAGGTTAGCTGGAGTCTCTAGGGATTCGCTCAGACTAGGGACTGGACAAATCAGAATGAGTACTTAGCTTATAAATGGGGATTAGTTGAGCCACTTCTCGTCCTAATTCACCCGTTTTATTCGCTCCTCGCCTATAGCCAGTGTACTGCCTCAGCCTATCACATCTTTCTTTCTTTCTTTCTTTCTTTCTTTCTTTCTTTCTTTCTTTCTTTCTTTCTTTCTTTCTTTCTTTCTTTCTTTCTTTCTTTCTTTCTTTCTTTACTTCTTTCTTTCTTTCTTTCTTTACTTCCCCCACTATTTCTTCGAGAGGGATTCTCTTTTTCAATGCTTCGCATATGCTTCGCCCTGCTTCTCTTTGTCCTCTCTTCTCACTTGTTCAGAAGAGAGGCACCGGGGCATTCTCGTACATCGTCGTGACAAGATACACTGCCCCGAATGCCAGAGGGACTCGGCCCTGAGCACGTAGTTAACGTATACGTTTTCACCATTTTCCCGCTTCATTAGTAGGACGGCTGCTGCAATATAAAGTCAGATTGGTCGCCTAAGGAAATAGATGGCGCAGCTTCGGACGCCCTACTTTATTTACGCCTTTAATAGGATGTTTCCTGCCGTTAACATTTTTTTTTTGGTTGCATACAATTGTGGTTACGTTGATGACGAAAATGGGAGAAGAATATATATCCTGCTGTTTCTTTTTTTTGTTTATGTGAATTACACTAGAGGCAAGGTGTGAGACGCGCTCCCTCAACCACACACATTTTGGTTCCGTTATGTTACTGTTGCCTCAACTGTCGGCACTGCAACGGCTCAGAAAGACACATGCGCAGCTGGTACATTACTACGGTCATTCGCTAGAGGTTTGCGGACTATGAACAATGCCAATAAAACGAGCTAGTAAGGATGTCTGTACATTCACGTTTAGTCACGTTATTGCAGTGACTTCATCCAAACCCCGGCCTCTCCACCCCTGCTTAAAGAAGAAAAACTAACTGGCCTGACTATGGCGATAAAGACAATTACTTTTACGGTACGTGCCCACAACTCCGATTAAATCAAGAGCGTTTATAACGAAGTTCGCACTTCTTTATATTCCGCGTAAATGAAGAAATCGCCCGGGTTACAGATAGCTCTATTTTACTTCCTCAGATGAATTGCTTGGCGAAGTGGTCTCTACTTGTTCAGCAAACAACAACGATAAATTTTGTAGTTAACAAAGCTTAACCGATAGACCGATCCCACCGGTCAATCTGCGCATGTGCCGGTTTTCCGGAAGTAGCACTGCCAGCATCTTGGTTGTAGTCAATTGGTGAACCACATCACCGCAGCCCCCGCTCGTTGAGTACTGCACGCGAGCTTCCCAGCCTCCGCCAGCAAGAGAAGTTTGTCATGTGAGTATTTCAAGAAGTTACATCGGCTGTTCATTGCAGCATGTGAGGCTAACTTTCAAAAGTGTCTGCTGCTCTTACATTTCGGTCGTTACCCGCCGATTACGCGTTCAGTATCGTATTTGTTCGAGCTGTGTATGTAGTGCAGGCTGATGTACGCGGTCGTATTGCATTACTATTTTTGCACACGTGCATTTCGGTGACTGCAACGTTACGTTTGCTTAACGACGGACATAATAGTATTTGTATACCTGTTGGAGACAAGTTTGAAGTGCGGCGCCGAAACTTTCATGCCCTAATGATGCTTACCGACATGGGTTCCACGCACGACTTGCAGACTTCGGTATCAGCGATATCTAGACTTTCTTAGGTAAGCTGGGCGGCGTCTTTTATTAGCATTCAAGCGAATAGCACGGTTGCTGCTTCGAAAATTACAACTGCATGGCACGAGGCGAGCGTCCCATCTTTTGCGAACGCGAATACGCGCCAATCTCCATTATGAGCAGCCGTGATATACTTTCGTCAGTGATTCGGACTTGTCGATTGAGCCGCATGTAAGGACAAAGAGCGAACAAGTGCCGCGCTAGCGTTCGAGTCGCCACAAAGTTTCCTGTTTTCCCTTTCCATAGCAGTTGCTGTGATTGCAGATCACTTTTTAAAGCAATCTTTAACACACTGCATTATCGTTGCAGCGCACTCATGCAATGGCTACATTTCAATATGGTCGATGTTTTCCCTGGGATTACTTTTAATTGCGTTAGATTGATTTACATTATAATTTTTGCACTGTTCCCGTCATGTTTCTTTGTAGATATATTTTCACTGCTAATATATCATACCCTTATTTCCTATTTTTTTACTCCTCACTTGTTTTTATGGTCTTCTGTAAGTGCTATTTTGCTCAGTTTTTTTTTTTGCTTGTTGCAGTTTTCTCTGTGTACTTTATGTGCACCCTCTCTCCCAGTATAATACCCATCTTTGTCGCCGTTGGGGATGTTTGGTTAATAAATAATAGTGAAAGTGGGAATGACTATACAGTCAAGCTGATGTCAGCCATGGTACAGTTACTGTCATCAGATTAGCAGTACAGCTTTGAGAGAAGAATGATAGATTCTGATAGGGTACAAGTACAATGCAGTGAAGGCATTTAATGTTTTCGACACATGCAGTTGGTTTATTAGCTTGGCTCGTGTGTGGACTATGGGGCATGGATTGACTGGTACTGCAGGCACCCAGCAGGCGAATCCTCCCATCGCACGGTGGCTCCACACAAAGCAAAAATTGCAAAAAATCATTCGAAAACGGGACGGACAGGAACTCTGGGCGGCTGGAGCGGCCGTATGGCAACAAGTACCAGCATGCACCGCGACAGCGTTGGCGTCGTCAAACTGGCCGGTGCGATCGATCTACTAGCTTGTTTCAGACATCATAAATTAATTGACAACACGCATATATTTATTTTAAACTACAGTCGGTGGGAACCTAAGATTTACAACGTCATATGTACGGTGTCCGGCTCGATCACAACTTGCATAGGTTCTCCAGCCAATTAGATCCGCTTATTCGCCTGACGTCAAGCGGTTTCGCGTGCTTAAACAAACTGCGTCCTCCGCATAGAGATCTCCGCCTGTGTCACTGGATTTCGGATTAAACCTGAACCTGGCTTGAAACAACGAACTTTTATTTCCCAATTAGACTCGCATTTACGTTAACAGAGCAAGGCCGCTAAGCTATGAGCGGACTCCAGCAGGCTCGGCTCTCTTCCAGAGTTGAAGGGCAGGTTAGTTAGTCCTGATTAGTTTCACTCTTCCTCTCTCCCAATCGAGAGCAATCCTAAAAATATAGAACCTATGGCCACTGCCCTTTGACCTACTGAACGCCTCTAGATCCTGCACTATGCTGGGATCGGCTAAGAGTATAAGATTTGGTTCATTCCTTACTTCTTCATCAGGGCTTTTCAACGGTCCACTTCCTGTTACTGTGCTTTTTGAAGAAGGTGGAGTCCATTTCTTTCCGCGAATTTAACAATCTCTCCTCTACTATTCCCAGAGTAGATGCCGTAGTTGCGAATTGCTTGTTCCCCAGGCTGCTTTTCCCCCACTTTTGCATTGAAGTCACCCGCGACTACAGTGTGCTGAGTTTGCACTCGTACTCTTAAATCGTACTCTTGAAACTGTTCTGTTTCATCATCATCATGACTGAGTTTGGAATGTAAGCTTGTACTACCTTTAATTTATATCTCATATTTATCTTTATTGCGATGACTGCTACCATCTCATTATTGCCGTAGAATTCATCAATATTTCCCGAATGAATTCGAAATCCTACCCCGTATTCTCTCTCATCTGGAAGGCCTCCGTAGCATTAGTTAGTACTGTATAAGCCTCGACAGACCTAACCTCAGTGAGGCCAATAATGTCCCAGGCACCGCCTGGTAATTCTTCACATAGCTCTGCTACGCTAGCCTCACTCGAGAGGGCTGGTAAACATTGCCTGATTAAGTTTCCAGTGACGGCCTGTCCGGATCCAGAGATTCTTAGCACGTTCTGCCGCGCCGCAGGTCTGACCGCCGCCTTGGTGGGGTGCTTCATAGCTACTTGGGACTTAGGGCCACGGGTTAATTGTAAGAGTCATGAGGCAGGTAGGGACCTAATACTGCACAAGGGAGGCCGATTTACATTCTGGTGAGGGCGCGTCTTTGTTGAAACTTAGTGGACCTTCCTAATTTGGTTGTACCTTGACTTGTATATATAGCCCCACTGGCTCTCCGCTCACGGTCTATCTTGACCTTGAGACTAAAGAATAAAAATAAGAATGAATAATGAATAAAAATGAGCTGGAATGCATACGGCGGGCATCGCCAAATCTTCACTGGAAGCTTACCACTGTTGTTAAAAATAAAAGTGTGCAATCATTGCATTCTACCGGTGCTAACATATGGGGCAGTCACTCAGAGTTTATCAAAGAAGCGCGAGAACAAGTTAAGGACCGCGCAAAGAGCAATGAAACGAAAAACAGTAGGCGTAATATTAAAAGACAGGAGAGAGCGAACGGCGATAATCGATAATCTAGTTGATACTAAGAGAAAATACGAGCTTGGGAGGCCATGTAATGCTTAGGGTAGCTAACCGGTGGTGCATTAGAATTGCATAATGGGAGCCAGGGTAGGAAAGCGCAGTCGAGGACGGCCGAATATTAGGTGGGCGATGAAATGAGGAAATTTGCAGGCACAGGTTGGAATCAGCCAGCGCGAGACAGGGAAAATAGGAGATTGCTGGGAGCGGCCTTCACCTTGCAGTGCACATAAAGAAAGGCTGATGATGACGACGATGATGGTGATTCTGATTATGATGCAGTAAGGGACATAAAGTGCGAGCTCGGTAACGAGAGCTGAATTAGGTCACCGACGGGACAGACGCATCACTACGAGAGATCACACAGTAGCGAAAGAAACGTGCCTAATCTATATAGCGGCTGGTATGGAGTAACGCAGACTGTCGCCATCTGTACAAGCGACGATGCTGTCCTTCACCGCATCAGAAAAGGAACATTGCTATGAGATGAGCCGGCTATCCTGCACAGCTGACTCCTTGGCCTTGCTTAATAGACGAAAAGTAATTGAAGTAATTGAAAAGTAATTGAAGAAGAGAAAGAAGCAACAATGTGCCGTGTCGTTGACTCTATCGAACACTGACAGGGATCGTGTGAGCTTGCGCTTCAAACGGGCAATGCGCGCGGCGTCCACAAAAGAAATCGTCAAAAAATAGTTTTTTTTCTATATTCGACAGAGAGGATAAAAGTCTAGCATAGCACCAACTCATCCGCGACAATTCGCCCTTTTGATGCGATTAGTTGTCACTAAGTAGTTCGACACGTGTGGCGACCTCATTCTATCAGATCTGTCGCGTCGCAGCCAGCGAATGCCTGTTTTGGCATCGTTTGTCTCGCAAGAGAAGCAAAAGTGTCATCCCCACGTGTGTTGAAGATTAACTTCCCGAATGGCCTCCACGTCAGGTTGGACTTCAATCTAGAGTTATATTGTTCATGTGGTTACGACAGGACAGACTACGACTTTTACACAAGCCTAGTGAAATGTCTAGTGAGCGTTCACGATGAAGCCCCAGCTAGATTACAGATTAGAGCACTCATTCCTTCGCATGAAGGAACAAGGATAAGCGGTAATATGAAAGTTCCACGTCCCTTAAGAATAAATGCCATGCCAAGCATATATAATTACAGCGAACGTGCTATACATGATTATTACAGCAAAATTTTACAGGGACCCCGTTTTAAGAGAGAAAAAGCACAAAAAGAAACAAAAACGTTCACGACAAAAAGCCATGGCCTGCGCACGCGTTCATAAGTGTTTTTCTTTCTTTCTTGTTGTATTCTTGTCTTTCTGCAGCAACTTTTCGTGCTTGCGGATCATTATAAGTATTGTGGTTGCCGCAGTAACATTGAAATTTGGCAGTCAAAGCTGTGTGTTTGCTAAGTCTTTAACCTGTTTGTCCTGTGTCCATGCTTTTCACCGTGATTATTATATTTACATGCGTACATTGTTTATCCTTTTTCCGGTGACCGTTCTTTCACCTGCTAACGATCGAGTGCATCGCTTGGCGCAAGGCCCGCCCGCGTATACACTCATAAAACAGTTGCACCGTTTGGGGTGTATATTTGCCTCGCAACATTAATTGTCATCTGTCTTGCCTGCATTTCTTTCTTTAACGCTGCGAGTCCGGTACTTCCAAGTCACGAACGGCATGCGCGTTGTCAGCGTGACGTGGCATTCTCGACAGGAAAGTAGCAAGCGCAGCGTCTTCAAAAAAGGAAACTCAAGCAAGGCAGATGACGATTATCGTTGTGAGGCAAATATAGACCGGAAATGGTGCACCTGTTTCAAGTGTGTATCAGAAGACTCTTGATTGTTGCTGCCGGTTCCGTCTGTTGTTGTTGCTGTCGCCGAGCCATGTAAGCAGAGCGCGTGCACAAAACAAATTGTGTTGCGCGTTCTCGTATTATGGACGAGTCACGCCTGAGTACAAGACACATCCGACCAGAATTTCATATTTTTTGCACACACGCAAACGCACACAAAGGCGCACACATACACATACACGTACAGGTATGAGTAAAATGGCATGTATGGCGCGTCTTGACGGAGCACCCTGGGAAAGATCAGGGTACTCCTATGCAATGCGCACGTGATGGCATGAACATGATGCTTCAGAAGGAACATTTTTGTCGGCACATCTAACGCGTCATGCGTACGTTAACGAGTCTTTACCGAGCGTTTCTTGTGGGCAACCTGTGGTCCACATACTTTTCTTTACGAATGCAAATTAAATTATTGGGTTTTACGTGCCAAAACCACTTTCTGATTATGAGGCACGCCGTAGTGGAGGGCTCCGGAAATTTCGACCACCTGGGGTTCTTTAACGTGCACCTAAATCTAAGTACATTCTTTACGAATGCACATACCCACAGCACACAGCGGTTGTGGCGACGCATGAACGGTGCTATTTTGAAGTGAATCCTACCATAGAGAGCAATCACAGCGAGGGAGGTGAATTTGCGAATGTACGCAGCGAATCCCACGACGCACATACGTAAACGTTCACTCTATACGTTCACAAACGCAGTTGCAGCGCCATTTGAGAATGCATCATGGGTTACACTGAAGGGCACAAAAGACGAGAAAACCGGAGGAAACAAGTGCTAAAATATCAACAATGCTGGCGACACAAAGTTCAGCTGTTCTTTTGTCTGCCTTAGTCCTTAGTGCGTTTGCACATGCACTCTGAGTCGGCGCTATACGGACAGTGCCAAAAACACAGGCCATCGTATTGCCCTGCCTCTCGCATCCTTGGGAGCTACTTTCTCCCTCGAGCGATCACTTTCGGGGATGCCATTATTTTCGCGATATTCCGCGTGGCTCCTCCCAGGGCTAGTCGAAGTATACCGCCAAGCAGAGTTTGTGACGTCGTGCGAACGCGCATCACTGGCTGCCATATACGCCAACGCTTCTTGCGCCGAGACATACGAAATCTTGCGATAGTGATCGTATCCCATAAAGCATAAAGGAATCGTTCTCGACAATATATATTCGGCTTCTGTTTCTTTTTTCTATATTTTTTTTTTACTTTTGATGAGGTGTTTTACGCATGATCCCACTCGTACATCGACGTTAGCGGTGCTGCCATTACGGCTTCCCGCAGATTTGGGTTCTCCGCTGGGGAAGTTGCTTGCACTCTACGTGACTGTTCATTCTCTGCAGGGGGCTGAGATAAGAAGGTTCGTGGTTTAAGCCAAGCTATTCAGGAACGCCGCACCTGCAGGCCCATGCGGCTTCGCAGCGTTACCAGCACCTCTGCGGACTACGAGCAGACTACGTAGCGTTGTTATACTCTTCGCAGAAGTCGTAGCTTTTTATCCCGTCAGTACATCCTAGCACCCGTAAAACCTAAGGGCCTGTAGCCGTGGTTTATGGCAAAGTCGGAGAGCGTTGCGACGAAGCTTGCTTTCCGAAATAGGGGCTTAATTCCGCTACCCGCAGGAGCAGCATATTGCGGTGTTGATGTGCGCTAAGCCCGCTAGCTCGGGTTCGCAAGAGCCGCCGGGCAGATAAGAAAATCGTGACGCGCTCGCCTGGAGCGTTAAACAAGCTGCGATGTTATGAGTCGCTGTTGGCGGGGAAATATTCGTACGCAGGGCAAGGCGTTTGAAAAATGATTTCGTGGTTGGAAAACAGTATGGCAGGCGCCCCTGCTGAAATTGTTACAACTGCACAACCTACAGTATCGCGCTCGACTAAAGAGAACATTCACGCGCTAATGGTGCAAACATGGCAGCACACTTTTGGAAAGGTTGTGTGAAAAAGATGATCATGTCCTGCTATGCCGGTGCGCGCGCGTGTCGCATGCCTTCGTGCTATATCTCAACTGTGATTGGTGACTGAGCTTGAACTGGGTGTTTCATTTAAGGAGTCGGACTGTTCTGTGTATTCGGCAGCAAAAACTTGAAGCCCACTGAAGCCGCGAAAAGGATTTTAAGGCGAAGTCTCTTTGTCTACCTCTTCCCGCCACCTTGTGGGTCCTGGCTGCTGACTGCTGTAGAGCCAATTATAGAATAACTTCTACCACTGGATATGAGCAACTGGACATATATCACTCGGTATCTGAACATTATTTGTCTAATGTATATCTCCGAGGTATCATGAGCTTGTATCTCTTTCTCTCTCTCTTGACCAATACGCCAGAGTGGGTATGTGCAGCTGAGTAGGTGCCTTGATAGACAAGAAAAGCATGAGACAAGAACTGGGCTGCAGAGAAGGAAAGTCGGCAAAAGAAGCATCTGGGTGTTAAGAAAGAAGTTTCAGCGAAGAAAGTAAGGACCGCAGCTTGCATTCGGCGGGTACTGTTGAGCTACGTCTAAATGAAGAAAGAGAAGATATGACATTTCAGAAAACATCAAAGATTGCTTTGTGACTGATCCGCACATATGCTTAGCATCCGATTTTTCTCTTTCGTGGCATAGACGTGCATGCTGAACAAGAGGGGTATACATTGTAAGGGTGTGGGATGATAAATTAAAAGATAATAGTAGCCTTACAATATACCTCGGTGTGTTCAACGAATTCATAATGAAGTGTATGTCCTAATGGACGCACTAATATTGACCTTTGAAATTTTTGATGACGCCGAGGTGCCCATACCTTTTTCACTCGCGATGGTGCATGCTGGATTTACGAACAAATACGTATGTCCCTTCAGATAAAGTTCTTATCAAACAATATTTATTTCATCAAACTACAACTGCCATTCCAGTGTCACTCGAATTAAAGTTTACTTATTCCTTCAAGTATTGTGTACCCGTAGAAGACTGACTCTGTTATATCTGATACACAAATACATTCACGGCAGAACACAGCACAAGTTGCCCCTCGTAAGGCTCCTACGTGCTTCCAGGCGTCTTAATGATATCAGCCTCAGGCGATTATTCGGTAGAACCAAAGCTTCTAATTTTTCAGCGTTGCCACGAGCCATTGCATTCTGGAATGATCTTCTTGACAGCCGTGTTTTCATTACTAATCTTGAAACATTGCGCAAGAATTTACACTTGCACTTGTTATAATGTTCTGTGGTCACTACTCCATAAAAATTTCGCAGTCATTAATTTTCCTCCCCATCAGTTAATGTTCCGATCGGAACCTGTGATCTATCTATAAATAAATAAATAAATAAATAAATAAATAAATGAATGAATGACATAATAGCGAATTAGGGCTGATGTCTTGCGTCAGTGCGCCGTCGCTTTGTCTAATTCATAGCGTTAAAGCATAGACAGTATAGTAGTATTGTAAGGGGACTTAACTGCGTGTTTCGAATGCTGCTTTGCTATTTATTGTCATGCTACACTATTTTTTACTGTTTGCACTAACTCCGGGAGGCCGGAGCTAGTCGAGCTGCTTTTCAGCTTTTTCTTCCAGGCTCCCTAATCTTAATCATGAAGAATAAAGGAATTATAATATTGTTATATTTTATACCGTGCATTATTTGATGTAAGCGTTGTTAGTTTGCGCTGTTGTTGTCTAGTCTTGTTCAATCTTATCGCGCTGTTCTCATGTATTTTTGTAATGCACCAACAACCTCACGTTACAAAACTTCTTTAATTACAATTTGTCTAGGTGGTTTGATGTCCTACAAATATACTCAACTGGAAATATATTACCTTATTTGCGCTATTTCAGGTGTCATGACAGCAACGCAAGCTTCAGTGGTAGGAGGGTATTCGCCAACCAGTTTTTGTTGTTGTTATTGTTGTTGCTGTTGTTGTTATAGGTATATAGACAATGTCGGTATTTTGCGGAACAGGGCGATCAAAATGCGAGAGCCGCATACAGAAGCTGGTGTGTATGGGGAGAATTACCGGAAGTGAAACACCCACCTTACTACCCTCACGTTTAGTTGGGGGGCAGGAGGCCTGAGGGACGGCAGAAAAAGGCGGTTTCGCCCGAGAGTCAAAGCATTGATCACACAAAACCAGACAATTAGCCGAAGTAAAGTTCATACGTCTATCGGCTCAATAAATTGCAGTAGTCATTCACTTACTAATTAACTTAACAAGTCTAGTGTCAGGCCGCACTCACAGACATGAACAGATTCCACTCAATGACCGCGAGCACTCGCTGTCACAGCGTTGGCGGGATGAAGAGCGCCGGCAGTGGGCAGCGACCAACTCGTGCTGCCTCTCGCTTCACCGCGTCTTCCAAAACATTAAATCACGTGACCTCCACTCCGACAGGCGCGTCGGAAGACAACGCGCCATGATGCCACTACTCATCTTAGCTCGCACATAGCCTTTGCACCGGCCGCAGATTACCTTCACGGGATGGCTCGCGGGGACACCGCAGTCACGTCCGTGAAAAGGAGACTCATTCTCTCCTCCCCTAGCGTTTCTTTGATCACGTGAGCTCCAACATTGGGCATGCAGGAAGACAGCTCGCATTAAAGTGCCACCCTTCTCGTCTCACCCTTTCCCTCGCACCCTCAGCATACGGCGTGCGGTACCTAGGTTATCGCACTTGGTCTTTGTAATGGAACGTCATGCCATGGCGACGGCAAAAATTTGCCAGGAGTGTCAGGCAGCGGTGCCATGACACTCCTGGCAAATTTTTGACACGACACTCAGGCAGCGGTGCCAAATTGTCAGGCAGCGGTGCCATGATTAACCGCCGCACTGATTGGATGCCACCCGACGCATCGGCTGCAGCATCTCGCTGCGCGTTCAGCTCTTCACGTCATTGCTGTCTTTTACTGCACCGTTCGAAGAATCCAAAAATGATTCTGACGTGCGCATCTATGTTTCGCACGTCGGTGGAAACAAATGAAATCCAGCGCTGTACTCCATCTGTGCCTGCGCTTGCGATGCCAGTGTACTAGTTCGGCAAATCATACAGCAATGTGGCACGTGTCGCTTACGTCAAACGCATATTTTGATTTTCGGAACAACCTCCGGAATGACATAGTGTGAACGCTTACTGCCAATGAACCAGCTGCCTGTTTTGTTCACATTTCTGTGTTAATTTTTCTTTTTACTCGCCGGACTCCTAAACTGCTGCAGAGTTGATGCCGCTAGCAATAGCCAAGTTCCCGTTGGGGAAAGGTGCTCAAACGATGTTGACTATTGTTGCGTTAAGCATGCATAACTAATATAATTGGACATGGGTTACCCCGCATTTATTTCACACTCTCCCCACGGCTGATAGATGTAGCAGGTGAACGCCTATTTTAAAGTGTTTTGTTCCGTACGAAAAACAACGTGAATTCTTTACATTCTCTTTGGCAGTGGCTCCAAATTATAACTTCATCTTCCAGTGCCTGGCAATGTGTTTGTAGTGAGCTGTGCGAGTGGAAGGAAATCACTTAAAAGTGACGCATCTTCTCCTTACTGAATACCTCTTCCTACAGTGGCTCTATACAATACTCGCGAACAACTCTGTGTCATAATGAAGGAAAGGTTACGGAGGGAGGCACCTCTAAGAGCGTTCCTGAAAATAGGCCCCCATTTTTATCCGCATTTGTTTACTCTGCGGAAGAGAAAGACAAACATCCTGTGTAAAACAGCAAAATAAAACAATATACTCGTACAGCACTAAGTGTTTAATTTCACTTATTTTTCTCCTTTTCAATTCCGCATTCGGTCAAATGTGAAATCGTCGAAAGTGGAAGCTGAGCTCATTCCCTACCTATTCAAAGTTACCGAAAGCGCTTAAAGCTACGATGGACTACTTAGCGCAGTAACACATGTCCAGAAGCTCAGCCTCCGTAGGCTTCCCTCTATCACACATAATAGTCCGCGTGTATAATACTACACGGCTGCCGCAGCTACGTGCTTGCTTTTAGCTAATTTCAATTTGTAATATGTGCTATGTCTGCTGCCGTTTACAGGTACTACGTTTGTTTTTAAGAACCTTGAAACAAACTATGGAGAACATTCGTTTTGAGTGTAGCTGATGGACCCGGGGGGCGGGGAGGTGTAGTTTGTAAGAGTCCACCTAGTGGACTATCCATTTCGGCAGCTGCTGATTGGATGCAGCTGTACGAGCCAGGAGCATACGAGCAGCCCTAGCCAATCAGGTATGGCCGAAATGGACAATCCACTATGTGGACTCTTGCAGACTACGTCCTTTGCATTGCATTTGACCCTGATTGCATGTCGCGCAGCTGCATTTTCCTCAGTATACAATTCCTCACACGCAAGTGACATGACCTCATTGCAGACAATTTCCAAGAGGAGGCACATCTATCTTTCTTCTAGACGTATTGTCCCAATGCGAGTGGCGCAAACATTACTTACGGAGCGTTTGGACTGCCTGCAAGCACTGCAACAGATGTCGTCAATATCTTTCTGCACACAAATCATGGACACAACTAACCAAGGCAAGGGTTATGGGCTTGCTATTGCAGCGCATAGGCTTACTGTCAACGTGAAAAAAAAAACGAGAAAAAAAATCATCGGTACTAACGTGTGTGCAAACATAGAGCAACAGAAGCAGAGGTCTGCTGTGCCCACACACGTTGTGTTTCTGTGTAAACGCATTAAGAAAGAGCGAAGCCAGCGCTTCTCCCCTTAGGAACCGGGAGTCTGGTTCACCATTAATGTCATTTGATCCCGTCCCGCACTTAGCCAGATAGCGCGGGAGACGTGAGCTGTTTGACTGTGCGGACGCCGCATAGCGACACTGGTGATCTCCGCAGCGGCTTATACAGGGTAACAATACCAATGAGGCATTGGATTGGTCCGTACACAGAGAGTCCTGTCAGAAAGGCGAAGACGCGATCATTTTTCTCCCACTTCTACACTGCTGTAGCGGACAGCGTTTCTATTCTCCTTGCTTGCGAAGGTCCCTCTTTTTTTCCCTTCTCGATGATGATGAGCAACAGTGAGAGCTCGTTGCACTTGCTCTCTGTCCTCAGTACAAAATATCTCAAGAAGGTTTTAGGCAATTATAAAGAACCCACTTCATTAACTTGCTGTTGCTATTTCGGTTGGTGGTGAACGGCAATGTTGTTATGTGGTGAAAAGGTAAAACAAGAGAGACAAGTTATGGTAGCGGTCATATGCAAATAAAAAGAAAAAGAGGACTGCTCAGGATGAGAAAGAGAGAATAAACTTTATACAAAAGAGCACATATTTGAAATGTAAAGCTCTGTTTACTGAAATTAGGTGCACATTAGCAAACACCGCGTGGTCTAAAATCGTAGCCTTCCGCTACAATGTCCCTCATAGCTCACTGTACAGATTTAGGACATCAAACAGCGTGATTTCGAAACGTGAGGCTTCAATAGCTGCACCAAGAAACACAACTAAACAATTAGCAGACAGAATATGTCGAAGAAACGAAGGTGCACGTTTATCTAGACTAAGCTGTCATGGGGACCCTGATGACGAAACGCTAGCGTTCTGACGAATGTTTCAGTAAATTTGGACGATCACTCTCCCATTATTCACAACAGATTGCCGAAACCTGTGCGAAAAAAAAGCATAAAATTACCATCTTCGGTGAGTTGTAACCTCTGGGGAGCAATCAAGGAGACAAACGTAGAGCATAAATAGCTAGGCGAAACAAGGCCAGTTAAGGGAGGATGGTTATGTGGATTGCGAGAAGCAGCGGTTCGCTTTTCGTAAATATGACCTCTGTGGTAGAAGTTCACGACGAGTGCCTTCATTGTTAAGAGCGATCGTTGGGACACAAAGCACTGTCGCCTTGTGGCGGTCACTCCGCGGGAAAGACAGCCACGTTACGCCTCTAATTTTGTTTTGTGGTCGTCGTTGTGCGAGTCCCTCGCTGTGCATGTTCTTGGTCCTCATTGCATCAACGAAATTATTACACCGCCTATTACAGATACGTTCATTGGCCAGTGTGTGTTTGTGTAAGGCCTACTAGTATGATGTTCACGTTGTTGCTGCATGCGTATTCTTTGTTGGTGACTGCTCTGTGTGTTTGCGAATCGAACCTCATGGCCCAGGTCGTGTTGAGAGGAAGGGAAGCGAATAAAGCAAGGCTTCCATAAATAGCGGACCACGCTAGACTCGAAAAGGATAAAATGGTATTCATTAAGGCGCGTCGTGAATGGCCCGCCGGCATAATAATGGCGCTCAAGGCTCTCAACTTAAATCATAATTGAAGAGTGGTTGGAGCTGGCACGCATCTCCAAATTGCGGTCGCTAGCGGTGAATATTTCCTTTCTTTCTTTCTTTCTTTCTTTCTTTCTTTCTTTCTTTCTTTCTTTCTTTCTTTCTTTCTTTCTTTCTTTCTTTCTTTCTTTCTTTCTTTCTTTCTTTCTTTCTTTCTTTCTTTCTTTCTTTCTTTCTTTCTTTCTTTCTTTCTTTCTTTCTTTCTTTCTTTCTTTCTTTCTTTCTTTCTTTTTGTAGATATGCATAAATTAAAACAAAAGCAAAAGGCTCAGCAACAGACTGACGAAGGCATTTGCTCTGAATACAGTTCTTATGAATACAGTTCTGCCACTGCAAGAACGGTTGCATTCCTAAATGTGTCCCACTCACGCTGTGTCTTCCTTCTCCGTTTTTAGTAATTTATATAAAACTTTAGGAGGACCAAGACTCGCTCGCTAGCATTCAATTCGCCCTTTATTGCTTCCCCATTTCTCATCCTCGGTGTATGTGGTACAGTCCATGAGAGAAACCGTTTGTACTCTGAGGCAGCGTAGCGGGCCGTCATTATATCTTTAGTTGCTCTCTGAGAAATGTGTACATGTGGCGTTTACGCTCAAACGCATGACGCACTACAGTGTTTAATCAATGTGCATATGATGCCATGTATTTGGTCATACAAATTCTTTGGTGTCATTATTGACAGAGGCATCTCATGGAGGCAAACAGACAGACATCATTGACAAACATTTGTCACAATTTCTCTCACCTGCGCGCACTTCTTTTCACTACTGGTTGACATTACGCTTTCCTTATAGTACGTTCTTGGAGCACAGAAATTATCTACCGTGGCGGATCGGCTATGTCGTGTGAAAAGCGGATGACAGTGCGTGTTCAAGAAACTATTGACTAGGTGCTGCTGCTATTGCACTATAGGCTAACGGTCTGGCATAACGCTGCTCCAACTTTCTGAGCACAAACGACCCAAGTGCAAAACGTCATGTCCTTTTGTCTAAAAGGTCTAATATATATTAGATGTTTTGAACAAAACGACATTATATATTGCGTTTTGGTCCTTTGTGCTACATACTTATGTCTAGTAGTGGCACACCGTGACATGTGACGTGGCACACCGCAGGCTCGTTCGTCGTCTAGTAGCGGTTTGCGCTGCGCTTCGTCCGGCGACCTACGCGACCCTATTACGCCCTGATATAAGACGGGCCGAGGTACGTCGTCCAGCCACCTGCCGCGGTGACTTAGTGGCATTTAGCTGATGATGGCGATGTTTCCGGTCAGACTTCCGCCTACGTTTGCCGCATCTCGACGCAGATAACATACGAGACTGCGCGTGTTCTTAGAGCAAGATGCGCGATACAGAAGTTCGGGTGGTGACCCGCACTTCTACACAGCTCCCTAGCAATAGGTTACATCATCATCATCATCATCATCATCATCATCATCATCATCATCATCATCATCCTGGTTACGCCCACTGCAGGGCAAAGGCCTCTCTCATACTTCTCCAACAACCCCGGTCATGTACTAATTGTGGCCATGTCGTCCCTGCAAACTTCTATATATATTGAAAAGCCCCGTTGCCATCGCGTGGCACGTACCCGGTTCGTTCGCTGGCTGCGCCCTACCTGCTGGTGCTGAGTTTGTCGCTGCTGCTTTACGAGCCGAATAAACCCCCTTTACAATATATATATATATATATATATATATATATATATATATATATATATATATATATATATATATATATATATATATATATATATATAGAGAGAGAGAGAGAGAGAGAGAGAGAGAGAGAGAGAGAGAGAGACAGAAAATCTCATTTCTTTATTACCATTTCGAAAAGAGCCGAATATAAGACAAGCTACATTAACTCGCTTGATAGTCCAACAGGTTTCTTGTATAAAAGCGCTCAACCTCAAACTTTCTCGGCACCCCCTCTCCCTGTCCCTATTTCAATGAGTAAACTTTATAGTTTAGCAGACACTCCTTATACCTTTATCGAGAGTAGACGCTGCAAGAGAGCTTCGCAATCTCGCTCGTACCATCACGTTAAGTTACTGGCATACACCACAGAACTCTAAATGTCGTTTATACAGCCTCGACCCATCACTGAAGCTTAAGTGCTTAGCAAACCTTTCACGACGTGACGCAACATTGCCGTGTCGGCTGTGGGTGGGAGTAGCATTCACCAACGTCTACAGCTATCGTATTGGAATGGCGGACTCACCAATCTGCGCTATGTGCAAGTGTGAAGAGACCATCAGTCCTCTTCTGTACCACTGTTCTCGCTTTGATAACGAACGTCAGACTCTCCAGTTTGCCCTGAATAGACTGGATGACAGGCCATTTACAGAAGCAAAGATCTTGGGAGCCTGGCGCTGGTACTTACACTGGCTAACCTCCCTGTCTTTCCTCCGCTTTGTCTCTCTTGGGAGCCTGGCCTCACAATTCATTAGCCCAGAAAGCAGCTCGAGAGCTTCATTACTACCCTAAAGCAATAAACTTGAGTGCCCGACTATAGACATCCTACGCCTAACTTAGTGCATGCAAAAGTGCGGCATCGACTCATGATTTCTCTCTCTCTCTCTCTTTCACTGCCCATTCCCCTCCCGCGTGTAGGGTAGCAAACTGGACTCAGTCTGGTTAAGCTCTCTGCCTTTCCTTCTTCCCTTTCCTTCTCTCTCTCTCTCTCTCTCTCTCTCTAGTTCAGCGCGTCACATGACTTCTTTGAGGCAAGACGACTATAATCGCATGAAATAATTTATCTCGAAGCAAGTTGAATTTGTCCCAATGAATTTATCCCGACGGACTCATTGTGGCGCGCTCTTTTCTTTTTTTTTTTCGCGGACAACGACAAGGAAACGTCGAAGATGTTCCGAGGCGAAAATAAATAAATAGGACGCTAAGAAAAATTGAACTGGAGCTCAGAGCCCGTCAGCCAAAAGAATTATGTCGGAAAAATAAATTCATCTCCGCCGCCGGCGATTGACACTGATACAGATTTCTCTCCAAATGAAGAGTGCATCCAAATTTCCCATAATTCCTCGGAATGACTATCCCATCTCCAGTCCCTTTTCTTTTTACAGCTGTTCTCGCTCAACATACCGATATCTCCTTCTCTCGTAGGTCGACTGTGTTCCTTTTGTATCCTTCCTCCCTTCTTTCCATTTTCGAGGTTTTGTTCTGAATATGTGCGTCATCAATGGCTTAGGCACAACCTCGATGACAGGCTCTTTCCTCTTCGTCGTCACACCTGCATTACTAGCATTTTTCTTTTTGTTCGTCCTCATACTGCAGTTTTCTCGTCGCCCCCCACCCCCTCGCATCCACCTTTAGCATGCGTCCTTCCATTTGTTTCGTTACTAAGTCGCAGGCCGGCATCCGCGACAGGCGAACGAAGAGCACATTCTTCCCGAGGACATGAAAATAACCTGCCACGCGCCGACAACAAGCCCACACATTAAGCGTGCGTCGACGCCATTAGGCGGGCGGGTCCCGGTGAAGAGGGCATTCGGCGCGCCCTGTTCTCCCGCACGTGAGGAACTGCGAATGGAAATATAATGCGGCTCTTGCGTACTTGCATTAGCCCTTCGCGTTTCCTTTCGTTGTATAAAAAAAAAGAAACTTGTAAACGCAGTCCCTTCTCTAGCATTCAGTTTCCCTCTCTCTATTTCCCTCTAAAAAGAAAGAAAAGGAAGAAAGGAAAGAAAGAAAAATTGCTGCTTTTACCATCTCATCTTCGCTGCATCCTTTTACCTTCACTCGAACTTCCATAAAGAAGCCTTCCCGGCCTGGCACTTTCCGTTTCGACCTTCATTCCAGCCTGCGATCCGCTGTCTTGTCGAGCGAGTTCCCCCGGGTAATTCTGGGTTCCCGATGAACAGCAATGACGGCGCCTCTCCGTGCGCCTACGCGCCGGCTTTCAATTGATGGACACCCGAGGCCCCCTTACCACCTCCTACCCTCCCCCCCCCCCCCCTTCCCCCCGAGGATACTCGCTGCTTGGCGCCTTCGTCGACGACGGCAAATCGCTGGCGTGTGCGCCGTTTTGTACGGGTTTCTTTGCATTTAACCCGTTATTTTATGTCCGCATATAAACTTTAATTCGCCGCTCATTTAACTTTGAGTAAGCGCATTTGTTTGCTTCGAACGTCATCCGTGTCACGGCGGCCACGTTGTACTTGTCTGTGCGCGCGGGGTTGGCACGTGTTCGCGGCGTTGGTGTCGGGGCTGAGCTGACGGACCGGTGTTTTGGCAGCAAGTGCACCTAGCTTTATTTTTAATTTTTTTTGCGTAATGGGAGTCTCTATTCTATCGTTTCTTTTTGTGCGAAGTTTGTTTCTTTTTCGACTTGATAAATTTATTCTATTTCTATATTAAGTAATGTCAAGCTCGCGATTAAATTCTCTCCTCTGAAACGGAGGTTTAATTCTTTTCTTTTTCTTTAGTTTCCGATATTTTTTACTTGTGAAATACCAATCGTTTTTGTTAATTTACCAGACATCTTTGAAAACTTCAGTCACCTCATTTTTAACATTTCTGTTAGTACTTTGACTGTGCTGAATTGGAAACTCAGCTCACGATACCTGTTATCGACCACTTCAATTTTAGTGACAAGCTGATGGCGGCCACAACGCTCGCGAGTTGTAATCAGGAGGAACGGCAGATGGGCATTATTAAAACTTTCCATCACTGCAGCTCCAAAAATACCATACCCTACACGGTCAGTCACATTCTTCCTTTCTTTTTTTTATTTCTGAGCTTAGTAGGAGGAATGACAGGGTATAAAATGCAGCAGCAGCTGTCAAAAAGAATGCATGCGCGTTCATGCGAATAATAAGGGCAAGAATCTAGACGGACACTCCTCGTGTCCTTCGTTGTTACTGTGTTTTATCAGGCCGGCAGATGCCTCCATAGCTTGTCTCGGCGTCCTCAGTTTGCGTCGTTGATTCGGTACTTAATGTCATCGATTTGAAATAATTGTCAGTGCATATCTTTCGCCATCATATTCGCAATCTTGGAGGCAGGAAAAACGAATTAATTTATCTTGGCTGTCTGCTGTCTTCTCACGTCATAAGAAGTGTTCTGAAGTCGAAGTTTCGACGGAAGCCCGTCTGGTCGGGAAGGATTGTGATCCTAAGGGAAAAGCACGCCGACAAGCGAAAAAAAAAAGAAGGAAATGTGTTCCGGCTTCTGCAACGTAAACCTTGTTCAAGTGAAAAACACTCCTGGCAAGAGAGCCGAAACGTATTTCTTTCACTTTCGCCTGTGGTCTGCGTTCTTTTCTTTTGTTACTTATAGTCAAAAAAAGGATTTTAATAGAACACTGGGTTTACACAAGGAGACATACTAGTTTCGAGTGAAGTCCACAACGTTGGATAGTTAATCAGTAGATGGTTATGTACACCAACGTTGCTAGCTCCTTCTTGCTGTTTTTCAGTCCCACCGCTTTTATTCGTCGTGCTGCTTCTGGTATAATCTGCGGCTTGCTAACCTAAGTTCTCAGTTTTCGTTTTTCGAATTTCTTTTCTTCGTAATCCGTATATCTTGTTACTGATGTTGAAAAGAAATGAAAATGAGAAAAACCGGCGAATTATGTTGGGTGATAGAAAAAAAAATTGATCTCCAACAAATCTTTATTCACCTATACTTGCCACTCCCATCGACGTTGCAACTGCCATCTTTTAGTTACACAACCACGCCATTGCTTCCTTTCTCTGTCTACATTGTACACGCCGATACGAAAATCTACTGTACGGAAGAAGCCGTCGGCCATTTTTGTTGAAAGAACGATCGCGGAAAATTGTTAAGGAATTCATCTTCAATTGCAGTGTCGTTAATGACGCTCATATCTCAGAACAGGGCATGGTGAAAGCGGATAATCCACCTTGCACAGCTCCCTACAGAAATATCTTTTCTTTTTTGCAACATCTGGCAAGTCATTTGGGACAAGTTTTTCTCACATTCGGAGAAATATCCGCCTTCGCTCGACCGTCTGCTTTTCCACTTCCTACGGCCGGATTCGCAAGTTCCAGCATTGCAGTATTTCCAGCACACGGGCTTATTTATGTAGCACAGCTTCAGCTTGAGATGGTTGGTAGGCCATACTGGTATAATTATGAAGCCGCGAAAAGACGGAGATGAAGAAACACAAATATATACTGGTATATCTTAGTGCCCACTGGCGCTCGCATACTGGGGGACGCGTCCTGTTTATGTGTGTTTCTTCGCCTACGTTTTTTCATGTCTTAATAACTCTGCGAGTAACTTATATCTTTTGTTCTTTCTTTTCGCATCTAACGTAGCTGCAAAGGCGTACTACTCGTTTCGGGTAGACGGGATTTATAATCGTAGGGGAAAGCCCGCCAGTCTTCCCCAGATGGCAGCGTGATATTCACACCAAACCATCCGTGTTATTCTTGTTCATTTCTATTTTTCAAACCTGTGGCGGATACACGTCGTAAAAGGCCGGTTTCTTGTGTCGTACTAGCGGCAAAAATGTTGAGTTTTCTATTCAGTGAGGATTGCAGATGTTAGAGATAGAGTAATTAAAGCGCCTCGGCAACTGACAGCAAATTACACGAGGACAAATGTGTCAGAGCGTGGCAGTAACATACAGCCCCGTATTCAAGGTAATTTATCATCTCTTTGCGTGTTAGTGTGTTAGGAACTCGGGCTTCTGTTCGTAGCAACAACCAGCCTGTATCGTAAAAAGTGACAGCGGGATATTATAATCCCCGACATCATTCATTTTTTTGTTTTTGTTTTCTTACGAAAACGTCTTGGAGATCGCTCATAATGAAATGGGTCGAAGCATTTTCTGTCGCAGGAAAAGCGAATGTAAATGTACTCACACATTTATACTCCTTCGTCGTCTGCGCTTTAATGGCTCTGGTGGAAGTTTCTGGAGCTTCTTGTTCTGTTCTTTGCTTTTTTTTTGCTATATCTCTCTTTCTTACTGCTTCGCGTTAAAGATGCGTTCTGGAAACACTGTGTTTCATGACTGAATCGGACCTTATGCTGCGTTCGTTTCGCCTCCCGGCTGACAGCTCTATTTCTTTGCGCCAGACAACCGGCTTCTGTTTTCGCTGTCATATGTTAATTACTCTCCCAATTCGAGGTG
The DNA here is from genome assembly GCF_038994185.2 of Dermacentor albipictus. Taxonomy (NCBI): domain Eukaryota; kingdom Metazoa; phylum Arthropoda; class Arachnida; order Ixodida; family Ixodidae; genus Dermacentor; species Dermacentor albipictus. The sequence goes on along the minus strand of NC_091825.1, from coordinate 104,776,427 downwards.
GGCTTAGTGTTTCGTTTTTCTGCCCTAATGGGCAGCTCCTGTGATGAAGAGCTCATTTATTTCCTTTCTTGCTACATTGTGGTTTGCTGTCATCTTTCATCAAAACTCTAGCAGCTCGCACTTCGCACAGATTTTAATTAAGTCTCACTGGCACTCTGTAAAACCAGGTCGAATTCAGACGCAACAAGCGTTCGTATTTTACGGCTCTAAGCTGTTATGGAGCTTAGTGTTGAGGTATCCCTGTAATTTCACGGCTACTTGTAACATTACACTCGAAGCCCTGGAAACAAAAATGAGTATAGAAAGAAAGGCTCAGTAATACACCTCAGTTTGAATCAAGAACTACACGGTTTTCAAGCGGGTTCTCTGCCACTGTACGTCATAATTCTGAACCACAAGCTCAAGGACATGCAACTCTTCATAAAACGGACTTAAATGAGTGCAGCAGGTTCATCAGCTTATACATGACTTGGGGAGATGGCAGTAACAGACACAATAATGGCCAACTGTGCATGTTTGTGCATGCACAATGTAACCTTTTATTCTCCCCTTCTCCTCATTTTCCCCTCCCCCTTCCCACAGTACATGGTAGCCAAACGGAATCAGCCTGGTTAACCTGCGCGCTTTTCCGTTGTCACTACACTCTCTCCTGAAATGGAATTTGGCGCAGCACGATAACGATGCAGATCACTTAGTCAACTTCGTTATTGCTACAAATGATGTCTAAAACATTCGGTCTTGCGCGTATTCCTGGCTTTGCAATCACTTCCGGCGCGTATAGCCAGAAACGCGTAGCCTTCAAGATTGGTTTCTCTTACTCGGAAGGAGTCATCGATGGGGCATGGATTCAGACCACCTATTGGGCCAAATGAGAGCGAGCTGAATGAACACTTATGGAATTTCGAGGATGACGTTTGGAGGGAATGGGTAAGGGCACTCATGATTGACCGCGAGCTTTTTAGGACGAGTGTGTTGTAAGAAGGAAATAGGCTTCGTTACCATCGCGGACGCTACCAGTCCTGCGTCGTATCGCACACGGAGTGGTTTGCAAGAATAACGAGCACGTCGCACGGGAAACGTGTACGGACGTAACTGTGTATCTGTTCACCCATGATCTCATTGACCACAGTGCCATCATGTTTGCGTCACGCCATTGGTCACTCCTACATCTATGTCCCATCGCAAAAAAGAAAGAACGCCTGTCACTGTTAGGTCGATATTCTAGCGCACATTCCGCATTTTTCCAACAACGTCCTCTTGTATATAAATAAATTAATATGGCAAATGTTTGATTAATCTGACTTGTTGATTACGTTGTGTACTAATGATTAATGAATGACGCACATGAATTAGCTTTAATTCTTTTGTGCAACTTAACGACTGAAATGTTCGTGGCATAAGTAGCAGGCATTTTTTTAAAACTCACATTCAGTACAGATAAATATGTTAAAGCACAAGTAATGCCTTGTTGAAACATTTACGGGCCACTGTGATTAATCTAACTGTGCGGAAACACAAGTTAGAACAAATTTCGCTCATGTAGGGGTGGTGGGTGTGTTGTCATGAAGAAAAGCCTATAAAAAACTCTTCGGGAATCTGAATGCTCTCCTCCAACCTGTTACTGCCAATGTTATTGCAGATGGTCTTTCTTTAAATTACGGTACCTTCTAATTAACCACTGGTGCAATGTTGTTGGCGCCGGCTACATTTATTCTCCTCTGACATAATAACTATTTTCATAGCGATACTCAAAGTATATACAATAATCAGAATATATATATTATTTCTAAAGTTAACGTACTTGACAAGTATCTCTGCGATATTCCATAATATAAATATCCTTGCAGAGGACAAATGACCACCTCCTGTCGTTCGAGCTCAGGTGATTGAAGATATTATCCGAGGTTTGGTAACATGTAGGTCATCTGTAAGCTTCGTACACTATTTGAAAATTTTGATTTGTGGTGCACATATTCGGACACACTAACATTGAAGAAATGCGCACGTGGAAGAAGTTCTTTAGCCCTGCATTTCATGCTTTTACACTGCTGCCTGCGCTCAGCGTAGATAAAACTTAGCATTTCCTAAATTCCTGCTTTAATCTGTTTCAACTTGTATAGATAGCTGTTACTGTGGCCACCCATTCATGGGAGAGAACTCACATTCGTTCGCCCCAAGCCGACATTCGAGACTCGACCTCTTTTGCTTTAAGGTGACCTTCTGTCCATTGTTTATGCACTTGCCATAAAGCACGCTTTACAGGAAAAAACGTTTCATGTGTGTACACGTTTATTTTGATCGACAGCAATCTACGATATGAAAACTACGATATGATTATGAGACACGCCGTAGTGGGGGACTCCATAAATTTGGACCTCCTCGGGTTTTTTAACGTGCACCTAAATCTAAGTAAACAGGTGTTGTCGCATTTCGCCTTTATCTAAAGGTGGCCTCTGTGACCAGGGTTCGATCCCGCGACCTCGTGCTTAGCAGCCTGAGACCACAGCCATTAAGCAACCATGGCGGGTCGATGGCATGGTATGTATGAAAGAGAAAACAGAAATAAAGCGTCTTTTAATGCAAGCTATTTGGCAATGTCTTGCGTAGTCATTACTGAACGTATTCAACTTCATTGTAGCTGCACTTAGCTCAACTGCCTAATTACAGCGGAAGGGTTTTGAGTTGAAAAACAAAGAAAAGATATGGCATTGAGGATGTTTATTTTTTTTTTAAAGCAATGCCCCGAAACATCTTGAAATGCACTTGTCATGTGATGCCAGAAACACGCAGAAGTTATGAGCCGTACTCATTGGTACAATTTTAGCTTAACTTTTGATGCATACGAGGTGACTTATCCTGTAACTTAATACAAATGGAGTAAGTCGTAGAAGGCTGAACATAAAGACAGCGGGACGGTGGCTTCCGTTCACGTCACAGAATGTTGAGTGTAACTAAGGAATTATCCCGAAGTGCTTATCACAGTTTAAGCGATTAACAGTGGTGGATCGAGGAATGGGAACGTCACTGGAGCTAACCTTTCGATAAAGACGCTCCTCTGAGTAACCAACTGCCTTCCTTAGCAATTTATTCACAGTTTAATCTCCCCCTCCCTTTCATTGTTAACCATTTGACTTCCCTTACTTTAGTCTGCATGCCGGCTGTCCCTTCCCGCTTGAGAGTGGGGGAGAGCGCGCGGACATAAAAACGCTGCTAAGAAATGCAGTTGCCAGCCAATATGACAAAGACAAGGCTTGTTTTACCACTGTTCATGATTTCCTGAGAACCTCTGTCTTTCTGGAATCACGATGCTAATGTAGGTAAGCATTTTGATTACTCCGCTTAGGAAAGTCACATAGAGAGAAGGATAATTGGAAAGCAGGGAGGTTTACCGGGACTAAATCCGGTTCGCTACCCTTCACCAAGAAAAGGCGAAAGAGAGGAAAAGATTAGGAGGAGAGCAAGTGCAGTGCTGATGTCGCTAACATAGTGAATTCTCAGGACTATATCACAGGCGGTCTCGCATATAACTGCAGCAGCAGTGAACTCCGGCGTATACTGCAGGAGCTGCTGCATATAACTGCTGCAAAAAAGTTCACCGACGATTGCGATACTCCCTAACGCAAAATTTGAGCGCAGCTCTATACGTGTTTTTTTTTTCGTGATATATTGGCTGGCGCGAACAATCTGTCTCGTGCGGTACCTTGCAAATGGAGAGAAGTGGGGCGCAACTGCCTCGATAATAGGGAGATCGCGACAAGCAGCGCTTGGGTGACGCTTGGGTGCGATTCGCAGCAGCCGCGGCAGATAGACCTACGCTCATGCAGCGCTTTGTTTCCATACACGGTATCGATGAGATCAACGGTGAACAGACAACGCGCGCTACTCTGACGCCTTCTCGCAGCCATCGTCACCGAAGAGGCGGCCCTGCAAGACTATAGGATTTTCTTCTTACGCTTAACGCCATACCCTCCTCCTCCACGTTGCGCATCATGATTTTACTGAACCCTCCTCCTCCGCTTTCCTCCTCGAGCATTGTTCAGTATCACCATCTTTCGTCTCCCGCTGCGTTCCGAATTCGCTCTTTTATCCTTTGCTTTATCCTTTGCTTTATCCTTTGCTCGGTTACGCCAAGGACGCCGACGCTCGCCACAGGAACGAGCCCCTAAGAGCTGCGCTCTAATATTTACCAAGCAATATAAGAACAAAAACATATCCCATAACGAAAGATGTTCTACATCTGCCGATCACCTTAACCACTATAGCAAACATCACCAGCATTAAGGTTGATGACTTACACTCGCTAACCTCCATGTCTTTCCTCCTCTTTGTATCTCCTTCTCCTTAAGGTTGATGTAGCAGGGATACGTCGATAAACGGAGGCAGCCCTTACAGCTAACAAACTATTTGGCTGAATTATATATTTTATACGCAGATACACCATTGGCACCTATGTGGAACGTTTTTTTTTGTTTCGTATTAAGTGCTGTAATCCTGCAGGCTATCGAAAACACTGTGCTGGTTTGGTCCGTGCGTTCTGAGTTAGGTATTGTGAGTGATATGTTCAATTTACAGAACTGATGAGAATGAAATTATGAAACAAGTGGGAAACTTACCCCTTTGCGTGACGATTGTTTACGCTGCAGCGGCACATTTGTGTAACTGGGTAATGTCGCAGAACTGAGAAGCAGTATTTTTTGTGCGGTGCTATACTGCAGCCGTGGTGTCGCATGATTCTCACCAAAACAATTATTGAAAACATTAACATGAACTTAATCACGTCTGTCACAGATCACAAAACTTGCTAGGGCTTTCCGATTATCCATACCATGTTCCACGCGCTTCCTTTTCTGCCTAATACGTGTGAACTTCCTAGACACTGAAAACCATTTAAATTTGCATCTACATCTACTGTTTCCTTTTCTTATACATTCAGTAGGCTGCCTTATAGTAAACCTCGTTTCTTTTTATTCTGTAGACATTTTCTCAACACTAAGTTTGTCATTTATTGTTCAGCAAGACTGCCCCTTCATGCTGTTCATTCCGCAATTAATGCTCCCGCATTTCTATCACTACGTCTCGCGTCTATTACACATTTCGATCAGTCACAGCACATCGTTAAGTATTCCAGGCCCCTTTTTCATCTTTCGAGCTTGGCCTCACAGATAACTACGGTCAGCGTGCCGGTATTTTAATCTTCTACAATTGCAAATACCTTGTGACAAAAAATTAGTCTACTGCACCCTCGCAAAATATGTGCACGGAGATACGACCGGTGGAGATGCGACTGCTCAGCCACCGCCTCATGGTCGCGTCTCGCCGCGGTTTCGCATATTGCCCGTCATGCCTTCTGTACGATGCTGTCAGCGGCCTTCGGGCCAGAATGGTCTCAACAATCCGGTAGCGTTTAACAAACGGCTTCGATGTACCGAAAAAACAAACAAACAAATGTGCGAAGAAAAGGCCACACCAGCGACGACGACGACGACGTCCCGTGGGAATGCGTGCGCCTCGCTGCAGAGCCTCGCTGCGTGCAAAGAATGCCAAACTATGGGCGTCCGTGCATGTGTAAAGATTGCTGTTGTGCACCGTCTCTCGTAGAACTGTTTGCAAAACGGGTAGCGCTCGATAAACTTCCTTGTTTTTGTTTCATTCATGGTTTTCGGGGTCGCGGGAACGAATCTCGACCACGGCGGCCGCATTTCGATGGAGACGAAATGCGAAAACACCCGTGTACTTAGACTTAGATGCACGTTAAGGGACCCCTGGTGGTCGAAATTATTCAGGAGTTAAGAGACTGGCTTTGAAAGAAGAAATAGATCGAGCTGAGTTGGTCATTTAATGAGTAAAGCAGTTAACCAGCGGTCTGTTGGAGTTGCAGAATGGGTTTCAAGGGAAGGAAAGCGCAGCCGAGGACGGCAGAAAATTAGGTGGCGCGATAAAATTAGAAAATTTGCAGGCATAATTTGGAATAAGCAAGTGCCGGACAGGGATGATTGGAGATTGGTGGGAGAAGTCTTCGTCTTGGAGTTGAGATAAAAATAGGCCGATGAAGATGACGATGATGACTGGTCAACCGCTGTTTTATGTACGTCGCAAGGGCTCTATGAGAGGTCTTTATCAATAGTGACAGCTAGAAATTGGTATGACCTGGCATGCGGTCTCATTTGCCAATTGAATAATGTACTCTATTGCGTCATGGGCATACGCGCAAACGCCTCACTAGCACATTTCTCAGATGAAATCGCGACTAGGCTCAAACATTGCCTTGATCCTTGCGACATCAAGCACTCCGTCGACGCCTCACACTGTGCTACGCTTCACTGCAGCATGCTCTTCAGCGTAGCTTGTGAACGTAGTAGATAAAGCAGTACTTCATGGCAATACGCACACTATCCGTACGTTGCATAGACATCGAATGAGATTACACGTTACATAATACGAGAATAAAGGCAACTGCACACATAGCGTTAAGTTGTATACCCGCTTCACGATAACTTCATTTGCTACAGATTCTAACGTGCGTAAGCGTTGGGTCAACAGTATATTCTTTCTTTCCCTCTCATAACACCATTCCCCTTGTGTACGGTATCAGACAGGACGCGCGTCTGGTTCATTTCCCCATGTTTCTTTCATCCTCTTTCTCCGCTACAAAGAAAAGTCCCTACAAACCTCTACAAAACCATGTTGAATGTGCTGGCAGCCGTGCGACTGACCTATTACAGCGAAGCTGTCTATGGCTAGGATGCCGGGTTTTCTTCATGGCGTAACGTCGACAGAGTACGATCACCATCTATGGCTCATACCGCCCTATGCGATGGCTCATACCCCCGGAAGGCAGAGGCTACAAGCACTCGGCAAATTTAAGCGCACAGTGCATATTATTATTATTTGTTTTGAATACATATACACATATACACAGGTAACAGGAGAGGGAAAGTGAGGAGCAGGCTGGCAACCGGGAGGGGCACAACGCCTGCCTACTCTTCTGAAGGGAGGTGACAGCAACACAGAAATGGAAGATAGGGAGGGGAGGAAAAAGGAAAGAGGAAAGGAGAGCAACAGGACAAATCTAAGCACAGTGCATATATTCTTTGGAATGTATGCACTGCCTTATTTTGTTTTTAGTTTTGCTTGAGCGATCGTTTTCTATTTCTTCTCCTCGCTGTTCTTATTTATTCCTTTTTGTAGTCAGTACAGTTGTCTCACCCATGCGTAGATATTTAAACGAATCCAACGGTTCCGCATTGGTTTATTTAGCGCAATCTTAGCGTGCCTATATCGAAGGCGTAATGAACCTCCGGAATGGGGTACAGGTTCGTTCTGTCGAGCCGCATGAACAAGTCGGATAGACGGTCGTAGCCAACTGAAGCCGAGGCGATGAGCCGGGGGCGGCGCGCGCTTTTATTAAAGGGCATAAACCGCAGGTGGCGCGCTCCTTCCGGTGCGACACGTGCATCGCCGATCGATGGAGGAACGCGTTTAGGCTTGGGAAGAGAAGCCACGATTCCAGCCTCAGCGACGCCGGCAGGCCCTGTTTAGCGCAGCGTGTATTTCGAGCCCCTCCAGTCGCGTGTAACTGAATCGAGGCAGCCTGGGAGAAAAATACGTTATGACAAAAATGTCTGCGACGCACATCGGTCGGAGGCATGCCTGCAGGTAAATAAAAAAAAAACGAGTGAAAATTCTCGGCGCGCATTTTAAAGAAAAGGTTTCTAGGCGAACGCCTCCCGGAATTTGCTGACCTAGCCGGACGCTGGCTTTCGCTGATCTTGCCTAACAGCTTAAACACAGCACCAGCAATCATGTTGTAAATCGGAATTGTATGTAGCCCCGTCTGTGCTACCCCTATAAATGTGCTGGTTCCCGGCTCTGGGATCGAATACACAAAGCGTTTTGTTCCTAAGTGGTCATTGCTATTGGCTGGTCGCCGTTCAGCATCACGATTGGATAAACTTACCTCTTACAAACAATTCCACCGGAAGGAGGTTTTTTTTAATACGTGCTCTGTTGTCTGTGCACTTAGGCAACACAGCAACAAGCGGTACCTCAATATTCTTAGTGCAAAAATCAGCACCTTCAAATGCATAATTTCTTTATGAAAGTGAGACAATCTATGCCTTATTCTCTGCGTCATGCCACGTCATTTCGGTTGCCTTCTTGCCGAGTAAGGTGGGATGGCTGTAGAGATAGTGCATTAGCAGTCTGTCTTCGGCGATGGCGGGAGGAAAAGTGGTCCGGTACTGGACGCACTGTAACCTGAGGTGATGTGATGCGTGTGGTGGGGTTTCAACCACTGAGCTACCTTTGTGTCCGCGTGCGTGCGTGCGTGCGTGCATGATTGTGTGTGTCTGCGTGCGTGTGGGTGTGTGCGTGCATGTGCCTGTGTTCTCAATAATCTTGTTGATGGGCTTTTTTGTATGGCTTCAGTTTGTTTTATTGCATCGAACATATTCAGCGGTAATACCGGCTGTCGTAAAGTGCACAGGGACGATGGGGGTTGGGGTTTTGCGTCCCTGAACGTGATCCGCTGTAAGTTTGGGCTGGACACGTGGAAGTGTATGTTGCTATCTAACCCACGCTTTAGATTTTTATTCGCGTCTGTGCTCGGCACTGATGGGAAAGGTAGGGTATTCCACCTATTAGTTGTGCGTGCTAAAAACGAGAACTTGGAAGAGAGAGAGAGAGAGAGAGAAAGCAAGGACAGGAAAGGCAGGGAGGTCAACCAGAAGAGTATCCGGTTTGCTACCCTACACTGGGGGTGGGGGAAAGGGGAATAGCAAAAGGAGAAAGGGAGAGAGTGAGCACTGAGTACGTGTGGGCGGGACACTATGCACAGGGACACTATAAACGGTCTCTTAAACCGGTGTACCTCAAGTATTGCAGTAATGCACGATTCGCTTTTCGTGCCAGTGACGGGTGTGGCCACGGTCCGAGTATCTTTGACTCGGTGAAAGGTCTAAGTCTAGTCGGTGCAAAGTTTCCTGCAGAGAGAGGCGTTGTACATCGTAGTGGGGGCAGGTACACAATAGGTGCTCGATGGTCTCCTCGCACCCACAGGAATCGCACATCGGGCTCTTGGCCATTCCCAAACGAAAGGAATATGGGTTTGTGAACGCTACTCCCAGCAACAAGCGGTACAGCAAAGGAGAACTTGGAAAGTTGGTATTGTAGCTACATTCTGTGATTGACCCTAAAATGCGTGTGGTACGCGACTATAAGCTTTAAGGTTCTTAGATTCGTATGCAACACTGATGTTTTATGTGCGTTTGTACTCGCTGTGGCTCTTTTCCTGTTTTTGTTTTACTCGGAAAGCTCGTTGTGACTGGACGTTCGCATGTCGTTGACACAGTGCGCTCAGACTAAGCATATTGTATGATAGGCTACGCTTAACTTAGCCGATGATCATACTTTTCCGATACTTTTGATTTCTGCATTTCATGTTTTTTTTTTCTGTTTCTCTCGGTTACTTTGTCGCTGGAGTTTAAATTTGGTGATTGAGACCGCCAGCGCTTCGATAATCTATCTCAGCATGCTCTCATCATTTAATGTGCAATAACGACGGCGCCATCCAGCGTACTAATCGCAACATCAAATCAAGACCCCTCGTACGCTTTGGTGTGCTGCTGCTCTCACCGTGCTGTAATGCTGTAAGAGCAGTAGCCACGGTGATTACTATGTACTTTCCAGATAAGTGAAGAACTCAGCAGTCTTTCCCGATTTCTCCAGTTCTGAGCTCGTTTATTGTGAGCGAAGTTACCCGCCCGACTTTCTCGGTTAAAATCCTTCCGCGCCATTGATCTCCCCTTGCGCTGCCAGATGGCTTTGTGCTATCAGTTTTTTTGCGTTATCAAATGTATTGTGACTGGCTTCATGAAGCCAGTCACAATACATTTGATAACGCAAAAAAGTAGAGCCTGCAGGCTCTACTGCACTTGACAATATTGTGGCGCTCGGGCGGAACATTTGCCGCGAACCTTTGGAAGGCTTGGTCTCCCTACAACAAGCAACACTCTTTCCCCGCCTAGTCCTCCTCCCCTTGAACATTCAAGGAAAGAGAGAGAGACAGATAGAGGTATGGATGGAAAGGGAAGGAGGTAAACGGAAGATAAGCTATCTTTGCTACCCTAAATCATTCTTTATTTCAAAGGTAGGCAAATAGTACGCTCAGTGAGTCGATCCGCAATGAAATTTCCATGAATATTCACGAAGGATATACAGCTTCTCAAATGGACGTCACGATATTGTCCTGAATGTTTTTAGATCTTCATAAGGAGCATTACTTGGAAAACAATGTGGTAACATTTATCCCACATGTTCGTGTCACAGAGAGAACATGCATCTACAATTAAACGCTCTAGTTACAGTATACTGTACATTCATCTACATTACACATAGCGCATCCGTAATGCGCAGTTCGCTAATGTAAATTTATCGCAGAATAGACGAGTGCATTGCGAAACGACTATTCTCTGGACTATTCGGGGACAGCGTAGTGCAAGAACAATAGAAGAGTGCGAGCGATGTGTATCAGCTATAGCTCCTACGGTGGATACGTGGCTATAGCGCTGTGCTGCTGAGTACGAGGTCGCGGGCTCGACTACCGGCCACAGCGACTGTGTTCCAACGGGGCAGATGCAAGAACGCCCATGCACCGGGCCTTGGGAGAAGGATAAACAATCCTAGGTGGCCTAAAGTTAATCCGGTGCATTCCATATACATACAGTGTCCCTGATAATCCACGGTGCATTTTCGGCACGTTAAAATTCACTATTTCACTGTACGAGCTGGGTTCGCCGAGAATGGAGCGGTTCAAACGTAAAACCTCGAGTGGAAAACTTAATTAACTCCGTTTTCACTTTGGGCAACGATGATAATATATACGCAATGTCGCAAAATGCACCGATATGTTTAAGATATTCATTAATATAATCCCTGCTAAGGGCTATAAACTAGATTAGGCCAGCCATTACCGATGCAACGTTACTGGTCAGTCCATGGGCTCACTCCAGTAATTGGTGCAATCGCGCAGAAATCGGACAGAGGAGCTTACACTATTGGCCTCATAGTATGTCCGAAGATTGCGAGGCCGGAACGCTGGCTTCCATTTCCATGACACGAACAGGGATCCGGAATGAAAGTACATCTGTTCAAGCACCGAACGTTATCCCCGTAGAGGTAGACTGTTTATCACCAGCCGTAAAATGGCTGGCCTCTGAGGTGGTATACTGCCTAGCAACGTGCGTGGAAGTCCTGCGCTGTGTCTCAGCTAGCGTTGGCCGAGCTGTTCAACGAAAAAAAGGAGAAGAACATTACGGCGCATATTTTTATAGCAAGCTTGATGAGAATCGTTAATATAACAGTCCAGTTCCGTTTTTCTGCTCTTCAATGTGGTCGTGTAGATCAAAACAACTTGCGCCCAAATATTCACTTACCTTATTACGTACTCGGCACCGCGAAGTCCGGCTGGCGGTGCACTCACGTTCCCACCAAAAAGGGAAAGACAAAAGAAAACAGGCGATGAAAACGTTTGACAAAATGCAGTCGGAAACGATAAATGTTTACGGCATTCCTTTCTCTTGCGATATTCCGTTTATACCCCTCCCCCTCCCCCTCCCCATGAATCACGAATTTTATCGATGTTTGTTCGTCGTACCTTCGCGTCATTAGGCCGCCCCGCAGTTTCACAAGGCAAGCGTAACTTTTCCTTAGGTCGTCGTAGCTTCGTACGTTCTAGTTTCGTACATGTTCCCACTACAAATGTACGCCTTGCAACACTCGCCATTTCAATATCACGGTGAAGCACCTTGCTTCGAAACACGTTTGCGCCTTCCGAACGTGGCATAGACCCTATTTTTCAGCGCACCCGAAGAACGTTAAGAGAACACCGTCCGAAACATAAAAGAAAGTGCCGTTCCATGCAAGAGTTATGGTCTTAAGCACCGACATGAACCGAAACGAGTATTAGCACATACGGCGTGCTTGTTGCACCAACCGCTGCTTCTTACTTTGCATTTCTTCTCGCCACCGCATTCTAGAACGTTCCTCCACTCAGCCGTTCACCTCGATGATGATGATGATTATTTATTGCTATCCCCTTTGAAACGGGGCGATAACAACCAGTCACCTAACCTGCTTGAGCTTATCAGGTATGCTATACATGCTTCTTATTCTAGCATTTCTGTATACACCCCCGTGATCTTTCTCGTCATCAAAAAGTCTCTATCTATACCTTGTACCGCTACTTATGCCTGCAACGGATCCAGTCAAATCAATTTCATCCTTGCTTTTTTTTTCCACCAGTACTCTTAACGTATCTTGGTTATCTCGACTGCTGACTAGTTGATGTTTTCATCCACTTTAAATCCAAGTGCTTCTGGAAGGTGTACGTTACCTGCGGGCGTCACTGCATGAATATCTTCGCATTCCATTAGGATGCGCTGTGTGGCCTCCGGAGTTGTGCTGCAGCGTACACATGCCTCAGCTTGTTGTGTATATTTGCTCCAGTATGTTTTTGTCCTTAGAACATAAGCTCGAGCTTCAAATAGCTAGGCGCAACCCTTTGTATCGCACGGATTTTCCCTTCTAATTTCTTTTTTTCCCATTTTTGTAAATCACCACGGAATTTTTTTTTTCCATTCTTTGCATCCAATTCCCTTTCGCCGTTTCTTTGACTTTCTTTTTGATGACTGCTGATTGTCTATTTACACTTTGATTTTTTTAATACTATTTACCCTGCATTTGGTTGCTCACGTTCTTGACTTCTTCCAAATTATTCTGAGTCCACGCTTTTCAGGTACATATACTTGTGCCGTTTATCCGCCCATTTATTTTCATCCGTGCTCGTGAGCCGTTCTTCAATACTACTTTTGCTCTGCGCTCCTCTGACTTCGAAAGAGGCCCAGCTCATGTCCCCCTGCACTGCCTCATTGGTTGTTTTACCGTGGGCTCCCAAAGCCAACCGGCTTACCGATCCTTGGTTAACTTGCAACGCTGACAAGATATCCCATTTTAAGCTCAGAATGGCATTTGCGAACGTCCGCGCAGGCACCGTTTCTCCTTTCCAGATTCCACTCACCCCCTCGTATTTACCGTAGCCCCCAAAGTGAGCTACGGCAGATACGGTAATACGGTAAATACGGTAAATAGTAAATACGTAAATAAATAGTAAATAAATAGTAAATAGCAAATACGGTAAATACGGTATGGTAAAAACGGTAATGTGGGCTATGGTAAATGTTTCGTTATTGTTGCATTCCGCTTCCCCGTTATTTTTCAGATTATCTTGCGGTTGCTCGGGCGAGTCTTTCATTCGTTTGTGTATACGCTGAGACATTTATATTGCTCGACTATGGGCATGACTTGCGGTTGAATTGATACCACGTAATTACTCGTCTCTTCATTAAAGATCATCATTCCAGATTTCGCCATGCTAAACTTTAGGCCTAGATTTGTCGCTGCGTTGTCACACATATTCTCACGCCTGTGTAGATTTTTTGCACGTTCCGCTCGTAGTACTTCGTCATCAACGTACATCAGTCCAGGGAACCTAGAAAGTAGGCGGCAGCGCCACCACCTCGACAAAAGTGTTCACTAAGCATCATTGAACACTACACACCTATTCTTAAGAAGCATAGTGTTTTCTTATGTAGAACGGTGGCACTGTGATCACTGCGATGTAATGGAGGAAGAGCATCGGATTGAGAATAGTTTGAGAATAAGGGGGTATAATCGTCCAGCAGACAAGAAAAAATAGACGGTTTTCCTAGATGGCCTTAGAGGTGCTGTTAATTCTTTTCAGCGCAGTTTCGTTCAAGTAAGAGCTTTACAGACACGACCTTGGACATGCTTCAATCGCAGCAAGCGAGCGCAAAAGCAGAAGGAACAAAAGGCTTTGCGAGAGCGCAGCAAAATTGGTAACATTCTGTGCGGTGTGAGTGCTAATTATCGGCTTTCGTATATGTACGTCATTGTATTGTGTTTGCTTGTCGTCGCATTCACACAATTTATCTCGAATAGACACAGGATGTTTGCACCAACGTACAGGATCGCAACTTGACTTCCAGCGAAGCCATCTTTCCTTGTTTTTTTTTTTGCAGTTGTATAAGTAGTTTTTAATGCTTTAATAAAGTGGAAGCTTGGGCGAGTTGGTGATTCAATGTCTACATGACTGCTCAGCGCAGGAAAGACGAGGAGAAAAGAAAGGACACAACACAGCGCCTCTGTTTTTGTGTCCTTTCTTCTGCCCTCGTCTTCTTTGCGCTGTGCAGTCATGTCTCTAACGCCCGCAATTAGACTGCACACTTCAACATCTTTGCCCGCGCGTGAGCCGTAGCATGCCAGCTTTAACTAAACATGAACTCTACGCAACATTTAGTTGTATGCCAGGGCACTGGGAAACATCACGTATAGCAGCTTCATGACGCTTTGGAGAATGTGCACAACTAATGTGCGGAAAATTTCGCAATTATTACCCACACAACATATGGGCGCACACCAACGTTAATGTCTCCGCCTTATAAGTTCCGCCTAATTTTCACGCTGTGCTAGTTAGTTCGGCCAGCTAGAACCGCATCGCAGCTTTGCCTGCTATGCGCTTTTGTAAGACACACGTATAGCTTTCTGGAGAAGTTGCGTGATTGATCGGTTTGAAAAGCTAAAACTAGTGCACACATTTAAAACTTTTTCTGCACATCGCACATAAGTTTAGCCTTACTTCCATTGAGTTTACTGAGTGCACCGAGGTAAGCTATACACACGTCTTATTTCACATGAAGAGTGAATAAAAACAAGCGTGGAACAATTATCTTAAAATCACCTAATTTAGGCACCAACCTCATTCGAACTTTTATCTGCACATCATCCCGAACATTCCGCCCACTTGTACAAAATGTGAACTCGCTGTCGCATTCAGTTCTTCAGTTCTCCTGGGACGCTGACAAGCACTGCGCACGGCGGCTGTATAGAGCACTTGTACGAGTAATTTTTCTTAAAAAAACCTGTAATTAGCTGATGCTCTTGAAACTTGGCCCCTTCATTTTCAATACCATGCTGATTATTTCCTCCAAAGTTGAACTATGTACAGCATTCAATTCTTGCAGGACACCGTGCAATCCTCTTACACGGTTCATGAAAGACGCTTCTAATGCTCTCGAACGATTGTGTAAGCTATTTCTACAAAGAATTTAATTAATCTACGAAGCTTAAACTTCGATTGTACATTAGCGGTAGCATACTCGTGCAGACTGACGTCCGGTGGCATGGGCCACCTGTAAGGAACGCCGGGCTATCAAGTACACGCTTCAAATAGCGTGTGTATACACGTACACAAACACACAAAAGACGAGAATTTAGCAATTATTCACAAGCACCCGCAATAACCTACAAACTGTACACTTTCGCTCCGCATCGCCAATAACATGGCCGTCATCTTCTCCAAACGTAAAGCCCACACCACGTGCGGTTCTCTCGCGACACCAAAGAAACCTTGTAGGTGTTTTATCTAATTCCTCGAAACAGGCATAAAACAAGTGTTTAGCGTTTTTATTTAGCCCCTAACTGACCAACACACGTTATTGTAGGTGCAGACTGGACGTGCGCCTGGCTAACCTCCCTGCCTTTCCTGTCTTCTCTCTCTCTCTCTTTATTGTAGGGTAGCAAACCGGGTGCTCGTCCGGTTAAGCTCCCTGCCTTTCCCATCCTTGCTCTCTCTTTTTCCTATTGGCCCGCACATTAGTCCTAGCATTCATATCATTATCTCCAAATGCAAACTCACGTTTATGTATCTCAGAACACCAGGAAACAAGCAAGTCTTGTGGCCCTAACAGCTTCGCCGCAAAAAGAATTTCAGCGAAAGTAGGCGTCTGAGTGTTGTGAAAAATCAGTCTTATGGGGAATTTTTTTGCTTTAGTGTAATCTGGGTTGAGTAATGTGATATAATTGCACACCGCGTCATTACTCGTCCCTTGCAGTACAAAGCAGTACTAACAGGGGAAAAGCGATAATAAACAATAAACGGGTACCAAGAAAGAAAATACAAAATTCGCTGTGCAAGAATGGCTTCTATTGGAATTGGCTTGTCGGTTGGAATTTGGAAGAAAATTCATTCTCTTCGAACACGCCACTGCAGAAGGTCACCATAGGGAATACTTAGAGGTGGTGCAGAGAAGACAAAGAATTATCAAGAAAAAGGCAGTGTTCTCTTGCTAAACATTCAAGCGAACTGAGCCTAAATTCGGCTCACGGACGCAGAACTAAATCTTACGTGCACATCGAAATATATCCGCGACTGAATAGGCTACTGACAGAACTCCTATTCGGCAAAAACCTTCTCCGTTCGGCAAGACTCCAGCCTTGTTGTAAAATAGAGTTAAACAGTCGCGCTCCTCATGGCGCGTTGTTGTTCGTGCCTAAGCTGTTTGCCGTCGCAAATGCGTATTGTTCCATTACTAGATTCCCGTCTATTCACTAGCAGGGGGTAAGAGCCTAGAACAATGCGGGTCTTTGCAGAACCTCAGAATATTGCTTTCGCTTGTTCGCTGTTTCAATGATGTTACCTTCGGAGAGTGCGCTTTAGGCTGTTGGAAGCGAGCTAAACAAAGGCGCCCTCGAAAGCATGCAGAGGCGTGCTCCAAAGCATGCATCTGTGGATTTCAGAAAATGCAATCCCATGAGCTTCTTTAACGTTTGTTTTTTTCTCTTTTCGGCCGAAAATGGTCGAAAACAATTCATAATAACGCGGCGAAATGCGAGATTCCTGAACATGTACAAGCTCTGAAGGAAAAGCGTCGTCGCCTATATAAATAAACGCAGGTTGCGTACAACGCTTCAAAACGTCTTCATTCTTTAAAGGGTGTGGAGAAAATGACACAACAATTACTGCAAGAATGCAATAAAGTTGCTCTAGTTGCTATGGCAACAGTTGTGGTTTCGATACCTTTCTGAAATTTCTTATTTTATTTATTTCACACACTATCAATGCCTCATGGGATTATAACAGGAAGGACAAGTACAAATGTTAGTATTTACGAACAAAGAATAATAATACGTCATGTAATCACGAGTGTGTTATTGCAAAGGTTTTTGCTTTGCTAAATAAAAGAATTACCTACTTCATCACAAATGTATTATATGGCTACAATATACTATAACCAAGAATAATTTTAGAAAAGGACAAAGCAAACAAAAGAAAAGAAGCACCTGTAAACACATGTGATATAAAACACCTAATGAACATGATAAATAGGATGCAGTCATGCAAATAATGCATCCTAGAAAAAGAACAGTTATAGATTAAAATGTTAGGCTTTGAAGATCGGTAACAAACCAGATTAAGTAAATCAGAGCTGTAAGGCGAGATGTTTTTCCATTGAACTAGCAAATGTATCTAAGGAGGGACTGTTACTAATGAAATTACTGAGTTTATTCCACTCCCTTATCGCTAAAGGAAAGAACCAATTCTTGAAGGAATTGGTATGAGAAGAATACTCATTGAGTGTTTGTGTATGTTTATGCCGCGTTGTTCGTGTTTCATTTCTCGATGTGTATCTAGAGGTAACAATATTAAGCTTGTTGTGTAGGAGCTGGTACCTAAGTTTAGAACGGGCTAGTACTGCTCGGTTTTGTACTGTGACGATCCCGGCTTTGTTAAGTATTTCGATGGACAAGTCTGTTAGCTTCTTATGTTTACTGTATATTTACCGTAGAGCTTTTCTTTGTGCACTTTCTAGTTTTTTAATTAGTTGTTTAGTGTATGGGAAGCAGATAACATTTGCGTACTCAGATTGACCTGACGAAAGTTTTGTAAGCCAGAAGTTTTGTACCGGGTGGTGCTAGTCCGAGGTGTCATCCAAGAAAGAAAAGGCGTGTCATTGCAGTCGCTGTAACGTTGCTTGTATGGGGGCTCCATCTGAAGTCATGTGTTATTGTTAATGCGAGGTAATTGTATTCATGAACTCGTATCAGTGGCACGTCGTTAACGGTATGCATAAAGTTCGAGTTACTTTTTTTTCTAGTGATTGAAAGAACATCAGATTTCTTAGTATTGGTGGTCACCTTCCAGTCGGCACACCAGTTAGACACAGCTTTCAAGCCGTTCTTTAATGTTATGTGGTCATCATGCGAGTTAATATTTCGATAAAGAATGCAGTCGTCTGTAAATAGCCTACTGTTTCCTGTGATTTTCGCAGGTAGGTCATTAATAAAAATTCGGAATAAAAGGACAGCCAGAACGCTTCCTTGGGGGTCTCGCTTTCTTACCCGGGCTGTTCGGGAAATCTGTCCGTTCATTTCCCCATATTGGGTACGGTTAGTAAGATAGTCGCAAATCCAGTCAAGTATGGAGCTTGTACCTAATGTAATCTCAAGTTTCCTTATGAGCTTTTTGGGTGATAACCGATCAAATGCCTTCGAGAAATCGAGTAGGATGATGTCTGTTTGTATGTGTTGGTGGATATGAAAGGATATGTCGAGGGTTAGTTCTAGTAGTGGAGTGATTGTAGAGAGGCCTCTGCGAAAGCATTGTTGATAGGGTGATATGATGCTCTCCTTTTCTAAAAAAAAAACGGTTATATGTTTTAGTATGATGGGTTCAAGAAGTTTGCACACGGTGCTCGTAAGCGAAATTGGCCCGATGTGGCCCGATTAGCAGCCTGATTTATTTATTTGGACAACTTTTGCAGATTTACATTTCTTTGGAAGAACCGATGATGATGATAATGATTTGTTTAATATTATTCAAAGGCACTTCGTCGTCCATTCTGCGTATCGTTTCAAAAATGTGTTTGGTATTTTGTCCGGGCCTGGCCCTTCATTCGTGTCCAGGTTTAGGAGAAGGTTCAGTGCTCCGGCCTCCGTAATAAGAGTCTGCTATCAACGATGATGTCGGTTTGAGGTAGCATCCCATCGTCAGTTGTGAAGATAGAACAAAAATAGTTATTTAGTGAATTAGCGCTTTCTTTGTTAGTTTCGGGCGACACTAGCGGATCTCTAGATGCCTTAGGTTTAACTTAGCTCCAGAATTTGCTAGGTGAATTTCCTAGGAATCCTTGAAGCGTGTTTGAGTAAAAGTTTGACTTCGCTATCTTTATTTTAGGTTTCATGTCTTGGATAGCTAGAGTAAGATTACTTCGAGATGGAGGATTAGGGGCCATATTCATTGATCTTCTCAGACGCCTTATTTTACGTTTGGCATGAATGATGCCACGTGAGATCCAGGGATTGTGCTTCCTCGTTTTCTTAAGTTTAGTAGGTACATACTTGGAAACACAAGGAAACATTACGTTTTTGAAATTGCGCCGCAACGTTTCGATGTTTGAGGTGGGACGTTTTCAAAGTACTTCAAAGGCGGTAAATTCGTTAGATAAATAGTCAATAATACTGGTATCGTCTGCTCTACTGAAGTCCGGGTAAGTGATGCTTGGTGGGGAAGAAAGTATAGTATTCTGAGCACGTACAACACATAAAGTAATCTTATGATCAGATATGCCATTGATGAATTAAAGATACATTTGTTCTAACGGGAAATGATGGCTAAAAAATAAAATCAAGTGTGGTTGAAGTTGTTCCTTGAACACGTGCGGGCTCTGTTACGATTTGCCTGAGATTCAATGAAAGCCCGAGTTCGAAAAGCTTATCAGCACTTAGTTAGTCAGCACTTCTTCCGGCGTTACCTTTGGAATTCGAAATCCCAAAGGTAACGCCGGAAGAAGTACAGAAAGGCTTGGGAGATATGCAAAGAGGGAAGGCAGCTGGGGAGGATCAGGTAACAGCAGATTTGTTGAAGGATGGTGGACGGATTCTTCTAGAGAAACTGGCCACCCTGTATACGCAATGCCTCATGACCTTGAGCGTACCGGAATGTTGGAAGTACGCTAACATAATCCTAATCCATAAGAAAGGGGATGCCAAAGACTTGAAAAATTATAGACCGATCAGCTTACTGTCCGTTGCCTACAAATTATTTACTAAGGTAATCGCAAATAGAATCAGGAACACCTTAGACTTCTGTCAAGCAAAGGACCAGGCATGATTCCGTAAAGGCTACTCAACAATAGATCATATTCACACTATCAATCAGGTGATAGAGAAATGTGCGGAATATAACCAACCCTTATATATAGCCTTCATTGATTACGAGAAAGCGTTTGATTCTGTCGAAACCTCAGCAGTCATGGAGGCATTACGGAATCAGGGTGTAGATGAGCCATATGTAAAAATACTGGAATATATCTATAGCGGCTCTACAGCCACCGTAGTCCTCCACAAAGAAAGCAACAAAATCCCAATAAAGAAAGGCGTCAGGCAGGGAGATACGATCTCTCCAATGCTATTCACAGCATGTTTACAGGAGGTATTCAGAGACCTGGAGTGGGAGGAATTGGGGATAAAAGTTGATGGAGAATACCTTAGCAACTTGCGATTCGCTGATGATATCGCCTTGCTTAGTAACTCAGGGGACCAATTGCAATGCATGCTCACTGACCTTGAGACGCAAAGCAGAAGGGTGGGTCTCAAAATTAATCTGCAGAACACTAAAGTAATGTTTAACAGCCTCGGAAGAGAGCAGCAATTTACAATAGGCAGCGAGGCACTGGACGTCGTAAGGGAATACATCTACTTAGGGCAGGTAGTGACGGCGGATCGGTATCATGAGACGGAAATAATCAGAAGAATAAGAATGGGCTGGGGTGCGTTTGGCAGGCATTCTCAGATCATGAACAGCAGGTTGCCATTATCCCTCAAGAGAAAAGTATATAATAGCTGTGTCTTACCAGTACTCACCTACGGGGCAGAAACCTGGAGGCTTACGAAAAGGGTTCTACTCAAATTGAGGACGACGCAACGAGCTATGGAAAGAAGAATGATAGGTGTAACGTTAAGGGATAAGAAAAGAGCAGATTGGCTGAGGGAACAAACGCGAGTTAATGACATCTTAGTTGAAATCAATAAAAAGAAATGGGCATGGGCAGGACATGTAATGAGGAGGGAAGATAACCGATGGTCATTAAGGGTTACGGAGTGGATCCCAAGGGAAGGGAAGCGTAGCAGGGGGCGGCAGAAAGTTAGGTGGGCGGATGAGATTAAGAAGTTTGCAGGGGCGGCATGGCCACAATTAGTACATGACCGGGGTTGTTGGAGAAGTATAAGAGAGGCCTTTGCCCTGCAGTGGGCGTAACCAGGATGATGATGATGATGATGACTTAGTGAGTGGTGTTCAAATGTTTGCCAGTTCACATCAGGCAGGTTAAAATCTCCGAGAATTATTAGTCTGGTCCCCAAAACGTTGTTTTACGCATACAAGCACAATCTTTCCATCTCTTCAACCTCACATGAGGAACTACGACAAATACAGCCGACGAAAATATTGCACGCAGAAAATGTAAGCTTACAAAAAATTCTTTTCACTCCTGTGACATCAGGTAACACGATAGAAGGGATTTCCTTTTTGATTAATAAAGCTATGCCACCACTACGTGTTAATCAGTCCTTCCGTACAATTAATAGCTTGGCGGTGTGATTTCAGCATCCCTGATATAGATTGTTAGCCATGTCTTGCTTCAAGGAAGTGAGTTTTCTTTAGTACGCTACATGCATTTATATTGCAGAATGTTATTTCGGACGGACTGCGTTGCGCCAAGGGCGTGTTGCTTGCTTTCTTGCTTCCATGTTTTTTTTTGTTTTCTTTTTTTTTTTTGCTCAAAGTAAGTGAATGTGGTTGGATTAGGGCCACATCATTTGTTCCGTCCTCCCATCTGTAGAGGTCATCATTGATACGCACTTTGTCCTAAACCGGTGATACTTTGTCCACAGATTTTTTTCAAGTTTTCGCGTAGTTCCATAGTGTTTTCCTGAAGTTTCTTACAGGCCATGAAAAATCTTTGCTGATTGAAAAAATGCTCCCCTTCAGCTTATAACAGTTGCTTAGGATTTGCGATTTGTCGCGGCAGTCCAAGACCTTCAATATAACCGGTCTGGTTTTATTAGCTGCGGGCCTGCTCAATCTGTGAATCGGTTCAGTCGTTACATTTTCGATTTTATGGACACTTTTAAACATGTTTTCGTGCACTTTGCATTCGAGTGAGCCTTCGTTTTCCTTAGCTTCTTCGGGAAGACTGTACACGATTAGATTTTATCTTCTGGAACGATTTTTGAGATCGTCCACTTTTATTTCAAGCGATATTAATGCTTTCTGGAGGCTAGTAATTTGTTCCATGCATGTAGAAACCTTGGTATTGGGATGGCTGAGGCTGTCAAGTTTTAAGTCGGTAGATGTTAGACGTTTTTCCGTAATAACATGAAGATCATCTGCAATTTGTTTTAGCTGTTTGGAAAGCTGGTCACAATCAGGCCTAGGGCTAATTTCGACATTCCCTGCTATAAGCAACACTTTAGAAACATGCACGCAAAAGTCACACAACAAATTTGAAAGTAGCCTTGGGCATGGCAGCACAATAAGGCACAACTCATTGGATCGCAGGCATTTCCCAAAACGTTTGCTGATCTGTATGGTGAAAACAAATGGGTTTCAGCACATCGTGCCAGCAGAGCTGCAATTCCCAGTGGTCCATCGAAGATGGTCGGTGGTGCCCATGGCCTCACTGTGGTGGCGCTGAAGTCCATGACTTCACGCAACATTGTCGTTGCACTGTAGTGGTGCTGCAGATCGTGGTTATCCAGATAGAGAGGCGAGGTAGGCACTTGGGATCCAGGATATCTTGGAAGATATGTCGAGTTGGTTGACACATGCTGGCCTTTTCAGTCGTACGCTGCTGGTATGAGCAGTAGGGCGGCGATCTGTATGGCAAAAGCAAATAGGTTAAGAGCTCATTGCACCAGCAGAGCCGTCATGCCCATTTTTGTCTATAAAAGTTTGCTGCAGCTTGATTTTTCAACTTACACGCAAAACGATTTAGTGAAATTGACATATATGTAGTGCAAAAACAATACCTTTGAGTCTCTCATGCATTTGAACAGGGAATTGAAAGCGGAAATTAACTCGATCTTCTTGTGGAATTCATACTGAAATCTCACAGAATAAAAAAAGGAGCGTTATTATGACGATAACGGGACTGCTTTTTAAAGACAAATTTTGTCTGATGTTCTCGAAAGAAGTATAGGCGTGGCATGACAGCAGGTCCAAATCCATAGATATTAGAACAGCTGAAGTTCGTCTAGCGAACACGACGAATTCTCAGCAAAAGGAACTGCATAACATTTAGTGACTGTGGTTCGCCTCTGTTCACCGCAAGAAAGTTTTGTACTGATTACGGCGCAATGTGCCGTTAAGACAAGTTCAGAGGGAGGCAAAGAAAGCGCTGTTTTTTTTTAACATAACCCATAGAGTGTTTTATTATTTCGTTGTGTACACGTATTAATACTGTCTGCCGACTGTCCAGCCTCAACAGAAGCAACGTTGCTTGTGCGAGCTGGGTATGTAACCGTGATATGAATGAATGTAATAAAGTTCATTATTATTATTATTATTATTATTATTATTATTATTATTATTAAAAACAATCAGGAAGGCATACACTCACACAAAACCATTTTTCAGCAAGTAAATTTCGCATTCCAAGTGAGATATCGAGGGAAGCAACTCGCATAAGTATGTTTATTTTTTTTATTTTTTTGTGTAGAGCAGCTATTTTAGGCTCCTGCGTTGAGTGTCGGCGTGCCTCGGCGTTGTTGTACCTCGTAACCTAGCAAACGAGCACAGCGGAAGATGAAAGCGAACGCGGAGCGCAGTGGTAGATGAAAGAAGAAAGCGCGAGGAGGAGATTGGATGAGGAGGCTACAGCGAAAGCTTGAGGCGGGAAGTGGCAGAGGAGCGGAGGAGAAACGGCTTGCGCATGCACTGAGTTGCCGGCGGCCACGGCATCTGCCGGCTCGTGGGCGATCTCATCTGCACTTCCAGGGGGGGGGGAGGGTTGGCTCAGGGTGGCATGAAGGTGGGATGGGTAAGCTCATCCGTGGCGTCAGCTGCTGAGGTAAGTCCACGGTACCAGCGTGTGGGACTGGGTTCACTGCTCCTGCAAGCGGCGATGGCGAGCGACTACGAGTAATGCCCGATGTGACGCTGGTGGCACGATTTTCCCGCGACGAAGTGCCGCTTTCGTCGTTGGTGGAACGAAAGGGTGCGAAGAAAGCGTAGCGACGCGCAATACGGGCTGTGCGGCGACGATGGCTACGATATGGCGTCACAGTAGCGCGTGTCGCCTGTATGGAAACAAAGCGCTGCATGAGTGGAGGTCTGTCTGCGGCGGCTGCTGTGAATCGTGCCCACGCGTCATCCACGCGCTGCCTCTCGCAATCTCCCGATTAGCGAGGCAGTCGCGCCACACTTCGCTCCGTTCGCATTGTGCAGCAGGAGTCAGATTGTCCGCGCCAGGGACACTACTGACAGCGCTCTCTTCCTTATATAAACCATGTACATATATAATACAATATATTGACACATGAAAACACTACTATTCATTACATTACTATTCTGAAAACACGTACAGAGCTGCGCTCAAATTGCGCATTAGGGAGTGTCATTATCGTCGGTGAATTTTTCATTGCTGAATTTGAAAGCCTACACAATCTCGAGTGCCTTCTGATCTTCGTGTCTCAATGCCATGTTTGCATTCTCGAACGAGGTATTTTTTTTTTGCTTTTTCACGGAAAAGATGGTGGATCGGGCAAGGTGGAACGTACCTAGAATAGCTACGTTTCTATGGACTCGGACAAAATCGGTACGACTCGGCTTGTTCAGCCGAAACCCACTTGTCGGGTTTATCTAAACGCTAGCGAGTCGTACTGAGCGAGCGTCGTAGTGAGTTAAGTCACCCTGCCTGCAAAAGGTGGGTTGAGTCGCCTACACCACTTACCGAAAATGCATTTAAACGCTGTCCAGTCGGGCTGGGTCATGACGACTTCTGGCTGCACCCGCTCACGTCGAGTTCATGGAAACGAAGCTAGCCGCAGCGTACAGCAAAAGCATTTTGTTTCTGTGTGTGTCCTTTACGGCGCGCTGCTGCCACGGAAAGGTTAGCAGCTATACGTGGTCTACAGTGGGCCGACGAGTGCAAGTAATCCTTAGCTTTCAAGTTGTTCTGTTGCCACCACTCATTTAATCAACAGTCTATGTGTGTAACGTAAACCTCTTTGTAGGAGATATGTTTGGCATGTGCAACGCAGAAAAAAAGAAAGAAGCAACAAACTGATTCCTACTCCATATACATTACAATGAATTTCATCCTGGCATTTGGACGTGTTTATTTCAGTTGCTGCGCGAGACTTATCCATTTTGTCCAGCTTCGCAATAAAGCATCCACGTCAAAACTTATCGCCATTCGTTTGCATTGTACATATAGGACCATCGTGCTACCCTTATGAAAGCATTATTCTCAGAACACACATCGCACTCACTGAAAAGAAAGAAAGAGAGAAAGAGTAATTGCGCTTTTTCACCAAGTGCTTGGAAGCTGACGAAAAGACAAAACTAAGAAATTCGGCATTTCTTTAAGCAAATGGGTGTGGCCAAGAAAACTGGGCGCCATGTCATACACGCAAAACTTTTGTGAATGCCAAATCAACCCCATTGTACAGGGTTTCCCAACTATCATGCACCAAGTCTTAATAATATGCACACACCAAGTAGCTGTACAGAACCGAGCCTGCCGTCGCTTACAGATACTCAGATTAATATTGCCTTCCGCCTAATTGCATGCAGGTAATTAGTCTTTGTCATGGAATCAACTCATTAAATATTATAATTAAATGAAAAAACGTCAGTGGTAAAATTGTAGACCAACACGGAAAAGGTGAGTGTTGGGAGACTAGTTGGTAAGACATATTTGTGGGAAATTAAACTGCGCTAAGGACGAGACAACGAGGTAGGAAAAGACAGGACGATCGCTGCAGAGCAACTAGCAAAAAATAATCTGAGTATTTCTAAGCGACAGCAGACAACATTACCTCGTTTCTGTGCAGCTATGTGGCATTTGCATATTTTTAAATGTTGGCGCATGATAGTTGCGAAATCCTGTATAGTAATAGCGTTCTTCCCAATCTTCGAATTCCCGGACAAGTAACACACGTGAGCTCTTTGAAAGCTGCGAAGAAAGTCAGCACATACTTTCAAGGTCCCGAGTCGTAACTTAACCCCCAAAACTTTATCCTGCCATTTTTTTCGGATATGCAAACGCACACTTTTTTCCCAAAGTGTTTTAATATTCTCGGAGTTCAAAACTCTGAGTCGTTGTTTCTATATATCCAGAGAACAAAAACTGAGCCCAGTATGTTTCTTCGAATTCCCTCTTGCTCAGCACTCCTCAAAAGACTCGGACAGCACCCCTTAATTAGGACCTCTCTGAAAACCAAAAATAATCTTAATTGATGTAAAAAAAAATTGGAATAAAAAGACGCCCACCGTGAGTACATAAAGACAGTGCGGCACCTGGTATGCCCATCTTTCTCTTTCTCTTTCCATGTCTGCTGTGCTTCCGCTTCACTGCACAGAACTAATGACGGACGGAACAGGGTCACGCGACAACTCTAGGCAATTTCGCGCAGTTTGCGCGGTCTGCGCGCCAAAATTGCTTCCCCCGGCTCCATTCGACGCACCTGCCTACCCGAAACGTTCTCAACTGCCTGAAAAATTCTCGACTCGCTTGCCCGTCTTACCTTCCTCCCACTTCCACCGAGACGGGCGCATATCGCGAATTTAGTCCGAGCGCACCCGCCAGAAAATGGGCTGTTAAATTATTCAGCTCCAACTGTCAGCGCCGTTCCCACGGCGGCACCCGCCCGAGATACTTTTCAGTTTCTCAAGAAGCACGGCGCGACGGAAACGCGATTCTACGCGAGGATTAAAGGTTCACGCTCTCTAACCAGCTCGCTACATTTGACGACGATAATAGCACCCCTCCTTTCTTTTTTGGTCTTCTGCTTTCCAGTTCGCTCGTTGCCTTTCGCTTCTATGTTGCATCACACAAAACTCAGCAAAACGTTCGACTCGTCTGCGGCACGTCTCTCCCCATTTCCACCGAATCTTAAGGCTGAATCACGTGCTCGCTCTTTTGCGAAAATGACGTCACGAGAAAGTAGCTTTCTGCTACACGGCGCGGCACCACGCTGCACTGAACTAAAGTTCTGACTACCCTCTTTTTAAAAAATAAATAAATAACATAATGAAAGGGAGGTGTTGGCGCACGAATCAGGTGCGAGCTATATATATTCTTTTTTTATTTTTTTTTGGGGGGGGGGGGGGCAGCGGTGTAGGGCGGGTCTCATGATGGGTTATAGTGCTGTGCATATGGCGCTGGTGTAGACTCATACGTAATTCTGATTACCTGCTACGATATATGCCTGAGTGGCTATGGGATACTGCTGCTGAACACAAGGCCCCGGGTTCGATTCTCGGCCGCGCCGGCCGCCTTATGATGTGCAGGTAAAGAAACTCAGGTGGCAATATAACCCCCCGATTAGTTTCGGGACGCTAAAACTCAGAATTTAATATTTTCAATGCGTAAATCTGAAGCTCTTGTGCATGGAATCTAAGTGTACTATACCATACTGCGCCAGATACATAAGATACATATATGTCGTATATACATATAGCGTATGCGTAGAAGTTGTATACTTCTCTGCTTTGCAAAAAGCAGCAAATACATAGCAAGAAACTTGCAAAACAACAGCGCAAGCACGATAACGCTCCTATTTAACATGCAAAGCGACAGCAGAAATAAAATTCAAATGAAACAGACTGTCCTTGAAAAGGATCGCATGGTGTCTCTACACCTGACAGTAGCACCTAAGTATACCACTGTCTTCAATAATTTAATTATTTAATAATTATTAGCACGGTACTATTAACTTCATCTAAGTCTTAACTTCCTGTGTTGGCAACCTTTGTAACTTCCTGCCAGTAAGTGTTTCAGAGTGTTTCCATAGAGTGTTTCCATCTGTGCTGCCATCTTTCTAACCCCTATTCCCCATCCCCAGTGCAGGGTAGCAAACCGGAGACTCATATCTGTTTAACCTCCCTGCCTTTCCTCTTCATTCTCTCTCTCTCTCTTCCATCTGTGCTCACGCAGAAACAAAAGAACAGCGTACCTGTATTTTAAGCTTGTCTCTGTATCTTAAATCATATATGCTTCATTCAAGGCAAGTGCGCCTGAGCGAATGTCGCAGACATGCAGGAAAATAACAACACTCATGAGCAGAAAACTGTGCCTCGAGTCCTGACGGACGCCTGCAGAACAGTGATCCTTAAAGCGAGGCCTTCTTCGCCTCTTCTCCCGACTTTTCCGGGCGCTGCTGCGGCTACGGTCTTGTCGTGCGTGCCGCTGGGTTTCTTGCAAAACAAGACGATGGCACTCGCCTCCGCACATCCACGTAGGCGCCGCCATGGCAGCGTTTCAGTTTGTGCGTGTGACACGTGCTGTGCTTGCTTTGCTACGCGACAAAAATGCGGCTGCCGGGCTGTGGAGGTCACGTGCTGGGCTACGATAGCGTAAGCATCACAATCGTCCATAGTATGAAGAGAGCGCTTGGAGCTGACGTCTCAACAGCGTGCTGGCCACGTATGCAGATGAAGCGCGCAAACGCGCGCCAGCGAAATATTTTGGTTCCAAAGCGGGCGCTTATAGAGGACACCGAGTCCCGAAAGATGCGTTGCGCGGAACAGGAGCGTCTTCGCTACGCAGTGAAACGTGGTGCGTTTCTCAGCCTCGCACGCATCTGTGGCGCGGGAAGAGAAAGAGGAAAACACAGGTACGTCAGTCAGCGTACACCGGCTGTCTACTCTGTGCGGGAGTAAGATAAAAAACGACGCAAAAAAAGCAAATAATGAGAAAGAGAGAGGGACAGCGCGCAGGAACGTTTACAGGACAAATAACGCTTAAACGGGAAACATGGACCAATTACATCTCGTCGAATACACTCAGAGGAGAGACGAGGGGAAGCGTGGCTAACCAGGTATAGGGTGCTTGTTTAATCACGTGCTTGCCGTAATTATTGATGTCATAAACATGCATCGCTATCTTTCAGACTTCTCCGCAGATACACCTTACAATGCTTCCTTCACTGCTCGAAAAACGTCGCATTAGCCTCGAAGTCGTTGTTGCATGGATATCGTATATCGGGAGGCTATGTAAACGTGTGTTTGCATTTAAACCGAGGGTATAAACGATTACGTTAGCTGAAAAAATTAGACCATTGCTAGCAGAGGTTGCTTAGAGGCTATTGTGTTGGGCTGCTAAGCACGAGGTGGTGGGATCGAATCCCAGCCGTGGCAGCCGCATTACAATGGGGTCGAAATGCAAAAACACCCATGTACTTAGATTTAGGTGCACGTTAATGAACCCCAGGTGGTCGAAATTATTGCAGATACCCCACTACGGCGTGCCTCATAATCAGATCCTGGTTGGAACGTAAAACCCCATAATTTTTAATTGCTCGCAGCATGCGTCTCTTTGCACGTAATTTATTTGAAACGATTTAGGAAGGCTTCGCGTAGCGTAAATTTTAGTGAGTGCATTGCATTTCGCGTAATCTTCAGTCTTACTAGTTTACTGGAATATCGGGAACAAGCCGCGAACAGCAACGCTGGTGGTGCAGTCTATGATGATGACAGTAGAACGAAACGGATGACCGGACGGACGGATACAGCAAATTTAGCTTCAAGCCTGTAACTGTCATCATGGTAATAAAAGCCACGTTTGGCAGTGTGTTCTAGTGCAAGTGTGCTTTGATGCAAGCCAGGTGTAATTGAAGTATCACGAAAAGTAGAGGGATGCACTTAAAGATATCTTTCCGTGACAGCCGGGCTCTGTATTACTCGGTCCGAGAGATTTTGTAAGTTATTGTGTTTTGTTTGAGTAGTCATAGCAAGCGTGAAACTGCCAGCTTCCTTCTGCCTTCCCATACGTTTCTAGAGAGAGAGAGAGAGAGAGAGAGAGAGAGAGAGAAAGAGAGAAGGCTGTCTGAAGAAGAGTGCCACCAGAAAAATCCCGCCTGTTGGTGTGTACAAAGCCGCCCAGGTCCGTGACTTTGTTGCTGTGTTCCACACGATGGTCTTCTTTTCGACTGCTGTGCTTGTGAGTAGCTCATTTTTTGCCCTACATACATTGGTTGAACGCAGCGCCTCCAATGGAAATGCTGTTTCGTCCAAGGATGTCTCCGCTGAAAGAAAATTTTCCATCTGGCTTCTTTGAATACGTGAATGGCAAACAAAGATGAATGCTTTCTAAAGCCCGGAACTGTCAGGAATGTTTCCGTTGACAGTCTAGATTTGCACATGCTTACGAAGCCTGAAATATGCACGTGTAGCACGTGTGGTGCTGCAGTCGTTGCCATTGGTGACCAAAGGGTCAACATTAAGCTTTGAACTCTGGACGAGCCACGTGCTGCTTTGAGAGGCGCGTTATTATTTTTTTCCGCTGGCTGTTGACAAGTAAACGTTAGCTTCGAGGTCTCTGCAACGCGAAGCCCTCGGGAAAACTGGTTTACGTCAGGTAGATGGCAGGAGAGATAACTCCTATTAACTGCGACGCTTCCATGGGGTATTTTCTTCCTTTCAACGCATCACTTCCTGGCTCTACTGTATTGGACAGTTTTGGTTTTGGTTTTGGTTTCTTATTTTGGTTTTTATTGAAAAAAAGGGCTTCATTGCTTAACCTCGCTAAGAAATTTCTGAAATGTGGGTACAACTGGCACGCTCTAAGTTTAGTCACCCCCGTAAGAACCACCCATGGCCATGGGAGTCCTCGAGGCTACAAACTTGACACATGTTGCGGCAATGGAACGCCTGTTGTGCCACTGCATCACTTGCCATAGCGCACAACATACGCGTGCACAGGTGGCAGCGTTCCCTGTTGAATTATTTTCAGATTTCTCATTTAGCCATGGGCAGTATAGGTGGCAGTAGCAAATAAAACACACACATACTAGGTTACCATGGTGACACGATGCTGCGTGCTGCACGAACGCCTTCTTTTCTGCTGCGTTGCCTGTAAGCGATTCATATTTTACCCTATACACCTGGTTGGAAACAGCGCCATCTATCGTAGCTCGGTATTGTGCGAGGTCACGCATAGTATATAGCTCCTGAAATGAAACAAGAAATAATGAGAAGCTAAATGGCAATTTACACGGCTCACTTCTAAACGCTTGTTGAACAGAGTCAGTGACTCCAAGTTGGCTCACACGCTTTCAAAGTATCTCATATCGTAAACAGGCATCAAGAGGGCTTTTTCTTTCTTTCTTTATACTTATTTTTGTGCATGGGCGCCAACGTTTTTCTTTAACATTGAGGTTGACGTTCAAACTGCAACTTTTGCCTATATGTCATTATTTACGCTATAATTCAATCAGCTTCTATTCTCCCCGTGTCATCAGGGTCTTGGGGAAACTTCCGACATCATCGATGGCAAAGCACGCAACAGAAAACAAGGATAAAGAAAGGTAGAAGGGGGAGGAAGGCTGGCGAAAGTTCGAGGCATGTGAAAGCAATTAGCGCAACATGAACAAGAGCAATGAAACGAGAAGAGAAGGCGAGGAGATAGCGCGGACAGGGAATCAATGGCGCTCGGCATAGTGGAACTGATGGCGGCTGCATCAGCGGAGAGGGAAGGATGTCGTCATCTGTCGCGACGAAGGCCCTGCTCCCAGACAGATGGTCGTATTTGATTCAAGCAGCCCAGCCCAAGATGGCCCCCGTGAGTCCGAAAGAGAAAATGCGTCTCCAGTGAGGAATACTGCCAGACAGCCATTATCGCCATAGAGGGACAGGCGGCAGTCATGGCCACGCGCTAAATATGAGTGAAGAGGAGCTGTGAGGGAATGGGGTAGGAAAGATGGATAGAGAGTGAGGGGCACGGAAAGAGGGAATTCGGAGTAGGTGTTAGGGAAAGCGGGAGAGGAACATCTCTCACAAAAAGGGGAGACAAGTAAGTGTTAAGTTCGGTGAGGAAGTGGGAATGCCGAAGAGAAGCCTGGCGAAAGATACAGAAGAGAGTTACAGGTGACGAAAATTACGGTGTCCAAGCAGGTAGAAGAAAAACGCAGCATAATGCGGGAAGGCAGGGTACAAATATCGAGAACGAGAAAGACACATTTTGGAAGGGAAGAGGGAATTTCGTGTCGCAATGAGATGAGAAAACGTTTAGATAAAAAAAAAGCCTGTAAAGAGTGGAAGTGAAAAGAGGGAAGTAGTTGGAGGAATCAAGGAGATAACAGAGGAGATATGACTCTGTGGGGAGACGACGTCTGTAGAGTGGAAGCTGGAAGGGGTGTAATGATAATATCCTTCTCTACGAAGTAGAGAACAGAAGAAACCAAGGAATCCTCGGGAAGAAGACGTGATGTCGCAAAGATGAATTGCCCTAATTTTCTCGGCGGCTTGCCCATGAATCATTTGGAACGGGCAGCTATTGAATTTCTCCGGCCCGTCTCCCGTGCGCCCTTGGGGAGGGCAAGGAGATTTAGTGTCGCGGGGCTAAAGAATGCCGTGGCGTCCAGCATATTTCGTGTGTCTTTCCGTGCCCTTTTGTGCAGGGCCCTGCAGTTTCGGTGCCCCTGCCTTAGATATATTGCGGCGGCTGCTGTATCGCTTCTGGCTCCTACGTCATTTACTGCTGCGTCTCTGCGAGCCAGCATCATCAGTGATATTTTGCGGATTCTGCTTATTCATCTGAAGACCAACTTTCGCTTTCTTTGTCCGACCCAATTCGTTTCGTTTGGCTCACAGTAATGTCTAAGGAGATAATAATTTTAAGTTTTCCTAAATTCAGTGGTCTAAAGTCACGCACTAGACGCATTGCGGCATCCTGTATGGACTCTCCAAAACTCTACGGAGAAAGCCCGAGTCGCACAACATTGCCGAAGTATCAGAAATGTCGCAGTGTAATCCTGCATGCGAAAGCAAGACGAGAACTACAATTCGCGCTGTGATACATACCGTGTCGTTTAAGTAAGGCCTCTGTGGATTTCGTTAACGGACGGTGCGTCTCAATGCATCGATTATTTTCTTGCGTTTCGTATTGCACCGTATTCGTAGAAGCTCAAGGAGAAGGAGAACAAAGCAATGAAAGTTTATAGCGTGCAGTGTCACTCACCCAACATTTTAGCTGACCTGCATGTGGACGATGTTTTCCTTTTTTCTTTTACGTGGTTTTGTTCAGCACCCTTTGTTGAGTGACTAAGGCTAAGACGTGCATAATTAGGATAAAGGTACATTCGTAATTACAATTGTCAGCACGATGCAAAAGGGTCAAAAAGAAGACAAGTAAAATATACAGTGCCCACACTGCCCCTCTTGGCTTTCCCTCTGTATATATTTCTTTCTTTTTTGAGAACCTTCTTAACCGGCGACTCGGTCTATAAGCGCATTACGAAACTTTTACGCCTTTTGATCCATCTAGTCAGCATTGTGCAACATCCAAGAAAGTTTAGAGTCGACGAATTAGTCCTCAAATTATGATTTGTTTGGAAATAACGGTTTTGTTTTCAGTCTTGACTTTGTCAGAAGTAGCACTCCGTTTACAAACGTTTTTATTGAGGAAAAAGAAATACCAGGAACTTTTCTTTTCTTCTCTTTTTCTTTCATTGCTAGAGACGCGAGGACTTTAACGATACGCCCGTCCTTGATTCAATACATGCGATTCCCTCTTCATACGCAAAATGTACTCTCTGAGTCTGAGTCTATAAATGCTGCTACAACAACCGCATGAACCATCACTCTCCGAATGATGTTTACTGACATGGCAGTATGTAGTACCCGAAACTGTGA
This sequence comes from Dermacentor albipictus, assembly GCF_038994185.2. NCBI lineage: Eukaryota > Metazoa > Arthropoda > Arachnida > Ixodida > Ixodidae > Dermacentor > Dermacentor albipictus. The sequence goes on along the minus strand of NC_091825.1, from coordinate 104,742,655 downwards.
CCACGCAGAACGCTTGTTGTGCGTAATCTAGAAGGGTCGCTTTTGTGGCAACATATTGTCATCAAACGATGATCTACTCGTGATAGTGCAAGTTCATTCCAGTGCGTACCGTTAGATCCCGTTTATTGAGCGACTGATGTTCTGGATTTTGTGAAGCTTGTAGTATAAGCGTCGAGTGCGTCTTAAATTATTTTTTAATCAATGAAGTCATAAATGTACTAGCCAGCTAGCTATTCTTCGTTCTCTCTTATGCTATGGGCAATAAAGACAAAGAACACATCAACGAGTCAGTAGGAAATGACTTACTTTATTTATTCTCTATTGTAGCCGTGAATGCCTTTGGACTTTATTATATGCCAGCATTTGGACGAGCGAGCGAAGACGAGGAGAGCGAAGTGGTGCGGCCAAGGACTCTGAGCTCGTGACCACGCAGCCTGCCTTGCAACGTTCTAGAATGCAATAAAAGGCACTCTACAGTAGGTTTAATAGAAATATAGCTTAGCAAGCATTGAGTTACGTACCGAGTGATTTGCAATTATGGACGTCGACTGTTTAAGTTGTGTGTGTTGCACCACGGGCATCATCTTTTTATGCGACGTCACCAGAACAATCCTCGTACTACTTATAACTAGTAAAATAATTAGCCTACTACACCACCTTCGTTAGCTTCTTCACGTTAGTCACAGATTTATCTGTCGTCTTTCTCATGGTTTTCCAACTCATTTGTTGCATTTCCTACTAGTCGTGCATTGTGGACCTGATCGTATTATTAGTTTTGAGTGTGTTATCTCAAAAGCACCCGCGAGAAACATTGATAAATTGATGTGAAATACAATGTTGTCCTTGCGATGTTCTTTTTGTGGAAGCAATTCCGACATATTAGACACGCCATTTTCTTCTCCTTGGCTGCGTTGGTGACCAAGAGTTTCCACAATGATGTCCACAATGCCTGCAAGAAAGAGAGACAGAGAAAATAGAAAATGCAGACATGTCACGTGGGCACCCGCAAGGCGCATCAACACAGAAAGAAGATACAAGTAGATACATATATTTGTCCTCCTTATGAACCTGCCATGCATAGGTGTACCAATCATTTCCATAAGTGAAGCATGGACGGCGAATTCGTTATCAGCCACTGGCTCTACAATGTCACACCGAACCTCACTTAAGGTTTGTGGACTGATGCCTCGAAAGAAATGCATAGAACATATTATTAACCATTTCTCAGAAAGTCCAAGTTCTTGTGATCCAAAACTTGCAAACATCGCTACATGTAGATTGTAAGTCATGAGAGAGCGAGAGAGAGAGAGAGAGAGGCAAAAGAAAGACAGGGTGGTTAACCAGAGATTATCTCCGGTTGGCTACCCTGTACTGAAGTAAGTCATGACAATACACAGATCACTATGTAGTTCTAATTATTACAATGTAACAGACCAACTGAGACTAAGAAGCAAGCAAATCACCACATGTGCACTTTAATCACTGCAGTCTGAGATCTCGTAGGCAGTGTCCCATCCAATCAAGTTACGACTGAGGAATTTGCACTGCTGGTACCTCGGCCACTCGATGAAAATACATTCGTGCACAAAACAGTACATCTACACGTAGCAGGTGCCAACACAAACATTGGAGGTGGGCACAAACATTGCACGTAATAATGGACGTTTATCTGTGTCTGTCATACAAGTAATTTCATACTGAGTTGCGAACGAATTGGGACGCAAATACACTGAAAGAAAACAGAGTCATGTTTCCCAAGCAAACCGTGGAAGACTTCAGCACAAATACAAGAATGTGCTGACGCGAATTTTCGGAACCGAGCAATTTCGCGCCCTCCAAGCAGTAGTGACTGGAAGTCGTCGGATAGACAGGAGAGAAGGAAGATAACGAACTGTTGTAAAAGATAAGTCAAACGCTCTTGCCTTTGTTCATCGGTTTAGTTCCCCTTTGTGTGCGCTCATTTAGTTCTTCCAATTCCGTGGCCTATTGCGCGCCGCTACGTAACCAGCCAGAACACACATGAGGCAAACCAAGGCGCAAGCGAATGATCACAAATTCTTCGTCGAATAGTCTCATCTCCTGAACTTCAAAGAAGCCTCCATCCTGCTGGCCCCTTTAACGAAGTACTTTGCCGCGGAGACAATTTGGAATCAAGCCTGCCATGAAGATTGAACGGCCATTTACATGTTTCATGTACGGTAGCTGTAATTTCTTTTTCCTATTTTTTTTCTTCAGAGGCGCAGATGTTCGTGCGTGCCTCACTGCCTCATTGTACCACCTTGGTCAAGTGCACACGTAGAAAACAAACTGCGCGCTGTATTTTGCATTCCCTGCCATCTTTCATTCAAGTCTGTCGGAGTTAGGAGCATTCGTTTACGTTTAGGAATGCGTAGAGAAACGTTGGTATGTTTCACGACAAGCGGCACACGTACTGGTATGCTCCGAAGTAAGCTTATCGCAGAGGGAGACAATTGAACGGTGCATTAGTGTGGCTGTTCCGAAGGCGCCCCTTGTTACTATGAGCGTACTGCTCAGACAAAAGATGCCAATGCATTATGATTTTAAGGAAAGATTTCTCCGTAGGAGTCATGCAAAAAGTTAGATTAACCGTGCATCGGTAACTATACTGCGGAAATGTCATGTGCAATACTTTATGATCGAAAAATGGACCCGAATCCGGTTTTATCTCGCATGCAGGGGTATCTTGAGACACGACGGAAGATGCAAGGTTTCACAATGACGTTCCAGCTCAAGAACACTTAGGTCCCTTTCAAAATGGTTCGCATGGTGCTAGCATGCCAATATAAACGATTTTGCTATTAGGGTGTCTGGATGCAAACAGAAGAGAAAAGGAAACTATATCGAAGAGTAAACAGGTACGTCCACTGCGCGGAGCCTTTGTATTGAGAAATGCATAGTTGAGAATATTACAATGTCCTCTGCTGCTTTGAGGTGTGGCGCTGTATAATTAACGTTTTGCTGGCCGTGCTTTTACCTACTTCAAAACCAAGAACAAAAAGCAAAACTGCGGTTCAACCTGTAGCACCGAGCGCAGTGCTTTCGCTGTATTCAGAAGAAAGTAACACACGTCAGACTTTTACTGCGTACAGTAGTCATGATCCAAGAAATAGGCCAGTCGTCTTCGTTCGTTTGTCAGACACTTGTTCACGAACGGCAGGACTACTGTAAGGAAAGGGATATCCGGGTACGATAGGAGAAAGCGAACCAACAGCTACAGGTTTTACCCATAGCTTTCTAAGCAGTACGCCGCGACCGCGTTGCGGAAGCGAAAGTGTAATTGTATTTTTGAATATACCTTGGACATCGGAAATTATGAGTAAACTAAAGAGTGTCATTAACCAATAGAGTCACAAAAGTAATAGTTCGTGGGGTCTGGGGCACGTATTTCAGGAGTTGAATCACTGAGGGTTCTCTAAGTGGGTCTGTCTTTCATGATTTTATTTCCAGTAGATTGCCCTACGAACAACACGCATCGTAGAGAATGTAGAATGCTAGGACCTTAATATGCGTCCCTGTTTCAAGGGTGCTGACAATCAACGTAGGCGAGAACATAATTTAATGAATGGTCGAAAATGGGCAAGATGCATGTAGTATATTGGGACAGGCCTGGATAATTTTACGATATAAAGGATAACTACGTGCTAGATTACAATATGGTAAAACGCAAATCGCTCACATAGGTTAAGCGACTATTTGTAGCCAATCTGATGCAAAGGAGTTGGAATTAAATATCGTAATCATCATAGTATTCGCCTGCAGCTGCTGCAGGCCGAAGGTCAGGCGAAGCTCGAGCCGGTGTTTGCAGCAATGCTTAGTTTAGAAGCACAAACAGTGTCGCGTTTGGACTACCGCAATAAAATGTCGATGGTGTGTGTGTGCATTAGCGCAATTATTAGATGGCAGCTGCTCTTTACGTTGAACGGTAACGTTGTCTGGCACTTTCTTAAAAATATCTGCTGGCACTGCAATTCTCTCAGTGCCTTACATTAGTATCGGGGGGATTCTTCTCAAGACAACGGGGTAACTTCCAAACATATCGAATAGTCATGGGCTGATGACTCGTGTTCACACTAAACTAGAAAAATTATCAGAAAAAAGATGGAGGTTTCACGCTCAGTGGGAATTGACTTTATGTGAAGCATTTTCCAGGCAGCTGGCTATGCAGCATTGTTTGGGGTTCGACAAAGCGTTACCAGTTTGACCAACGTGTTTGTGCAAATCCAGCATATGTATGTGTGGCGCAATTACAAGGAACCAGAATTGAAGTGAGAGTGTGTGTGCCTGACGATAGCAGCAAGACGACGATGGTAACGATGCCTGCATGATTTCTAAGAACGATCGCATTGATGTGAAGGAGCAGCGGGAAAGTGCATGATTGGTAAAAAAAACCAGAAACGAAGCGTTCTTTCGCGGCAGCACGTGGTATCACTTAGAAAGCACAAACGGGTGACTTGACGCCGATACAGTAGCACAACTTGAAGCCCATGTCCTTTTATAGCTATTCAGAGGAGTGGCATGGTGCAGCTGATTGCCTTTGCCAAGTTGTGATGACGCTGCCACAGTGGAAGTCAAAGCAGCGTTGTCGTACTCGGACACTACGCGCACCGGCAAGGAGCACGCCTCGATGTTTGATTCGGTGGCCTGGTGACGACTAGAAGAGCCGTGAGGGTCCATTACGAACCTTCGGAGGAACAAGGAGGCGGCGCCTTTCTGTCTGGCGCTCGAAAACCAACGCTCGTGGGAAACTTGCTTTTCATTCGCTGTTTGGACATGCAACCACCACAGATTCTCGTATTTTCTTAAGCGGGCCACCTGGCCCGAGCGCAGATCCGGCGCGAGAATCAGAGGCAAGAGTTGGATCACGAAGCTGGAATGACAATGCAACGACTATTATTGCATCACGAACGTGAGCCCATAATCATAGGCCCAAGTTATCAGAATACTTGGTCCACTGGGTTGGCGAAAGTTCTTGTCGTGGTAACGTCATGCCGTGCATGGATGCTTGCATGTCATGAATTTATTCCATTCTCGTCCTGCATATCAGGACATTCACGGGAATCATTTCATGGCTTCGCATACAGACCATAGCCTTCGTGCCAATCATTTTTTGACATACATGACATGACTTGCCTTGAATGTTACACATGGATGTCGTGACAGGCATATCCAGAACATATCCCGTTAAAGGAATGCATGTCATTAAATCCAGTCCATTATAGACATTTCATTTATGACATTCACGACACACATGTAATTCATGTGATTACATTTATGTTATGTAAATCGTGTCAGGTCACGCACGCATCTCATGTCATTCATAGACAGATATATATCGAGGTAAAGAAACGACCACGACAGCATCATGTCATTCATACTATATATGTTATGACATGACATACGCTTGTATGTCTTGTCATTTATGTCATGACGCACATACCGTATTTTCGCGATTCTAAACACCCCCCGATTCTAAGCACCCCCCTCTATTTTTGTGGAAAAATTGGGAAAAAAGTTTGCACGCGAATCTAAGCACCCCCCTATTTGTTAGGAAGAGCGCGTAGCCAAGACCGCCAAGCGCGCTTGCACGCTCTGTCATCGAGCCGGAGCCGTCTGAGTCCCGAGGTAGAACGGCGTCCGCGGCGCGATCTTGTCGCACAGCCGGACTGCAGAGCAGCGCGGACTTGTAGGCGGCAGTGATAGTGACTGAGCATCCGACAAAAGCGGTGGGCGCACAGTCTGCACCGATTTTTCTTTTGGATGTTTGCAAAATCAAATGTTATTTCTCGCACCCATCTCATCGTGATGTCGCAGCGAAAAGAGGGAGGGGGGTCATTTTACATTTTTCGAATCTAAGCACCCCCCCTCACTTTGGGCATCGCGATTGTGAAAAAAGGGGGTGCTTAGAATCGAGTAAATACGGTAACATGTCATGTCATCTATGTCAGGTCGTCCATGCATTTCATTAATATCCTGACATATATGAGTGGAAAAAAAAAACAGGACGACGTCATGTATATCATACCATTTATGTCGTGACAAACATTCCACGACAAATATATAATGACACTGATGTCATGACTTGTCCTACATGTTATGTATACATTCATGTCATGCCACCCCATTCCTATTCTGATATATATCCAATTCAAGAATCGACAACGACGGCATCACGACGTAGATGGATGGATGGGTGGATGGGTGGATGGGTGGATGGGTGGATGGGTGGATGGATGGGTGGGTGGATGGATGGATGGATGGATGGATGGATGGATGGATGGATGGATGGATGGATGGATGGATGGATGGATGGATGGATGGATGGATGGATGGATGGATGGATGGATGGGATGGATGGGATGGATGGATGGATGGATGGATGGATGGATGGATGGATGGATGGACGGATGGATGGATGGATGGATGGATGGATGGATGGATGGATGGACGGACGGACGGACGGACGGACGGACGGACGGACGGACGGACGGACGGACGGATGGATGGATGGATGGATGGATGGATGGATGGATGGATGGATGGATGGACGTCCGTCCGTCCGTCCGTCGGATAGACGGGTAGATAGACGGATAGATAGACGGATAGATAGACGGATAGATGGATAGAATAATAACGCCGTAAGTTCGCAAACAATGTTTTGCAATAAAATACTCTTGTCTCAACCATTCTTTTTCTCCTCCCCGGTGCCAAACACTTGGACATCTCTCTATTTTTCTCTGTTTGTGGTTCATCAGAAAAAACGAAGGGATAACACCTCATCGATAATAAGCAATGTCGCGTTACAATTTCTGAAGCACAGTGCTGAACGCAGCGAATTGCTTCATATAGAAAAACAGGTCAATATTATAATGAACAAGCAAATTTCGTTGATGCCTGATCCGACGTCTAACCTGCTTTTTAGCTCCTTTAAAAGCAAGAGGACGATCACCGGCCGGATTTGCGAGAGTGTCAGATCATTCACAAACGTTTGGTGCCTCAACGGCGAAGATCACGTGGAAATTTCAGTTGGTTCGGGGTTGAAAGAGGAAGGGCTGAGTCGAACGTGAGATAAATAGGGGAAAAGCTCCGCAGAAGGCGGCGTTCATCGCTCAGAGCTGTTTTCTTAGCTTAGCGCTCGCCGCCTTTCTGGACTCGAACTCGGTGAGCGAGCATGAACTTCACCGAGCAGTTCCCTTGAAGCGTATCCATCGTTCCAGCGAAAGTGTGTGGCGCGAGATGGAAGTAAGCGAGGACGTTCACGACGTGATTCCCGTCGAGACGAAGATACTGCTCAAACATCAAAGGGAGTGTCCTTCTATAAAAAGGAACACTCTGGCTGGGTCCACTCTGGCTGGGTCCACAGATTTGCAAGTGGCTGCAAATCTCGATGTTCGTTCTTCGTTTCAAATGGAAATTTATATGGAAATGAGCCATTGATTACCAATTTTTAGATGAGAACAGATACTCTGATTACTGAATTTTCACACATCCTGCAAAATGAAGACTATCATACGTTTATTTGACACATTATTACTTTTCTGTTGTTACCAGCCCGAGAACGCCGACATCAGCCCTGTTACTTTATTGTCAAACACTAGGTCCCAAATCACTGCATCGAACTATGAGAAAAAAAATATATTGTTTTAAATTTCTTCATAGCCTCCCGAGAAGCACTATGGGACTGTTGGGACAGATACCGGTGGACAACAAAATGACTAGTAAAATTCTCACATAACATAATTTACACCCTTTAAAGGAAATAAGGATGTAATTGTATAAGGATTTGAGTAAGAGAGATCTACTCCTTGATTCATTTTAGAACGGCAAGCTCTCTAAAGAACGTAATTTACATTACAGTGCATATCAGTTATCGCTACAAATAAGATACATAATGATAAAGAAATAATAATAATAAAGCAGTGACCGAACAGATGAACAGAAGATTCACGTCACGGAATCTGACATGCTCTCTGCTCATATACCAGGCCTGTGCGGCAGTTATTTGAGAACAAAGTCACGCCCACACGCAGACAGGCACAGATACTGGATACCGATAATTTATGACTATTTAACGTTGTGTGCAGGTGGCCATGCATGCAATGAATGTTATCATTCAATCAAACCGCCGAGAGCAGCAATCAGAGACCCAACATGCTGCTTAAACCGATCGCAGGCTGTGATGAGGTGTGCCTTCGGAACATTCGCCATTGCATCCACAATAGTTCCCCTGAGAGCCTCAAGGGTGTTGTGTGGGTGCCTACTGGACTCCCTCTCAACTACGCCCCCTACGTAGTAGTCCAGTGGGTGGAGACCTGGGGAGCTGGGAGGGCACATGTTTCGAGTAACGTGGTCGTGGAGGTGTTCAGCCATCCATTCTTGCGTGGTATGGGCTATGTGGGATGGTGCAGAGTCTTGTTGGAAAACATACGGCCTCTTACGTGCTACAGCAGCAATCCATAGATGCACAACCGCGTTCAATACCTCAGTGTAAGCAACAGCATTAACTCTCGCACCTTGCAGAAAAAAAAAGTGGAGGCATCAGGTCTCCTTCCCTGCTCACGACACCCAGGACCATCACTGATGCTGGACATTTTGTACGCATGACAGTTGGAACATACTGGGGGCCTTTTCACAGCCACCAATTATTCTTGCGGTTCAGCTCCTGGTCCTGGACGAAGTTTTTTTAATCGCAGAAGAACCACAACATTCCATGCTCCTTTGGGTGTTTCAGTTTGATCAGGAGACGCTGAGCTCTGGTAAGGTGGTTCTCCTTGGTTTTTTTTTTTTACAAGAACTGTCCTTTCCGCATAGTATAAGACTTACAGTCAACGTCGTCATGAACCACACGCCTGACAGTGGCCTCGTCAACCTCCTCCTCCTTGGCGAGGGCTTTCATCGACTTGCCAGGGTCTTCATCAATGGTACCGTGGACGCGAATTATGAATTATGGCGTCGTAAGAGCGTCAGAACGATGACAATAACGTTTTCTTTGTGAAACAGCGTCCATATCACCCTTGGCAGCCTCCAGTTATTTCCAAACTTTGAACCTGAATGATCGGGCAACCCTCAAAAATGTTGCGATCTCTGAATCATGGTGTCCTGAAGCCATGCAAGGACACGATAACTATATGCCTCTTCCCCTGCTGAGTTAGCTGAAGGTCTGCCATGGTTACATGCAGCAAAAAAAGAATTTGCAAATGTTATGTACCTATAGGATGCGAGTCACGAATAGTCTTTTCTCAGGTACCTGCCGTTATCCTGTATCTGGTGTGCTAGTGGTCTAGTCTGGTGGTCTCGTGGTCTTGCTCGTGTTGTATCGTCAATTATGTCATGCCAACAAGTCGAAGCATTTTCTTTTATTATACAGACATTTGTGTTGAATCGACCGCCGTTAATGTTATTCCGTCGGCGTTTGTCAGGAGTACTTTTTCACGCTAACTGCAAGGCTCGACTCTCTTGCCAAATTAGGTGCATACCTGCTGCACTTTGTGCGAATTTTCAATTCGATACTCTTTTCAATTCGATACTCTTTTCTATTCGATACTCTCATCCTATTTTGCTATTTCTTGCACTGTGATTGATTTGCACCCTTTTGTGAACTTTGTGTCTATAACTCACGTTCTTACACCTTTTACGGGCTTAAAATAGCGAGTTATAGGCCCATTTGCACCCTTATGGATGCTTAAGTGTGTAAAGTGGTTTACAGTACACACCATATTGACCCTTCCTTTTCGCGTGCTCTTTATTTCAGTGCTCTTTTGCTTGATCTACGGACCAAACATCTTCTCTGTCCGGCGAAGCACATTTTATTGCTGTTTATCAGCGCCCCAATCGATCACTTCTCGGTTAGCACGTTCTACTGCCATTTGGTAAGGCTGCTGATACTGGCAATGTTCCGCACTGCCTTCAGTTCACGTTCCGGTGGACAAAGACGCCGCACTTATAGCGCTCTGGTTCTCTTCTCTTCACCCCCCCTCCCTCCTCCTCCTCTCTCCAAGGTTTTCTTTCTTGCTTTCAAGACTGATTTCCACGTGACCTTGCCCCTCTTTTCATCGACGTGGCTTTCTGGATAGCGACATACATTCCCGGTAGGAGAACAAGTGCAGGTGGGGAAGCCACCTCGCTCACGCAATCGTGCCTGCGTGCCTCGGACCGAGATCTTCGCACGCATCGCTGGTTGCTTTGCGTGGCTTCCCGGCGATGCAGGGGAGCATGGAGGGAAGGTGACGGTAAGAGAGGCAGGATACCGGGAACGCGTCTCTCCGTTTTCTCGTCGGGACGCCACACACCACGTGCGTGCCACCGAGGCAACCCATTAACGGGCCAGCATTGTAACGCCGGTATCGATCTGTATTGTATGTCTTACGTAATGTGCCGCTCGATGAGGGTACTTGAACTTCCGTCCAAATTTTAATTTTTTCTTTTTAATTTGCCATCTGAAGTTCCCGATGACAGGAGTGGGTTGTAAATCCAGTGTGCTTAGCACAATAGAAAACTGGGCTAATTGGCAATGAGTGAATAGGATATCCTGTAGCGACAAACGCAGGACGTAAGAAGGTGAAGCATCGGCGAGGTGAACGTCTCTGTCGTTTTACCGCAATATTGGATCGTTGTGCCTTTTATTCTGCAGTGCAACATGTTCATCCAATGTGGTCAGAACTGCAAACGGGTTTGCAGGTATTTCTCAGAATCTTGTCTGCGACATTACGTATTGATGTCGCAGTAACCCATATGTACTACCCAACGCGCCGTGCGACTTCCTGCAACCAAGCATTTCTACATCGATGCTCCCAAACGCGTCGAGTTTTTCTGTCGCGTTGTTCTATTTTGTCAAGTTGTACACTATCTTAGTGCAAAGATGGAGTTTACTTTCAGCGTATCACATGATTGCAACACAGGTTTGGAAATATTTTCATTTCGGAGGATGATGCTAGGCAGTTTGGCTCTAATTGTGTCTGCTTTCTATATAAGGCTGAAAGTTGACGCTTACTTTAGGATATTCACTTGTGACCATCTTTGTTACACAAAACTGGGATTAAACTATGTATTAGAGCAGTAAAACATTGTTTATACATATCGAACGTCGGTTTAAGCTTCCTGCGTAGAGCAGGTGAGCGTTCCGATAGTTTTAGTTTATTCCGAGAAGGGTATCACGCCAGTACCCTCAAAACTATGCAGGCTTTCTACAGCGTCGTCATTGGCAGCCCCTCAAGTCTAAGCCTTAGGCTAGGAGCAGTCTATCTTTACAGCGAAGCTTCCACTCTACGTAGAACCGCTCAAAAACGTAAGCGAGAACCACTAGAAAATGTAAAAATTCGATATTCGTCACACTACCAGCGCTGGGATATGAGATTTATTCTACGAAGCTCATACAAGTGTACCCAACTTTCTTACGACTATATCACAAAGCAACAAAGTTTGCCCAAATGCTGACGTCTTTCTGAATACTTTTTTATTATGACAGGCGCGATATTTTTTAAATATATTGAACCCTACTCATGTGATTATCAGCTGCTTTTTCCTGCAACCTTAACGCAATGGAGTTGCGCTTTTTCAGTGAGGAAAACACCCCAGGCCCCCGCCGTGGTTGCTCAGTGGCTATGGTGTTAGGCTGCTGAGCATGAGGTCACGGGATCGAATCCTGGCCACGGCGGCTGCATTTCGATGGGGGCGAAATCCGAAAACACCCGTGTACTTAGATTTAGGTGCACGTTAAAGAATCCCAGGTGGTCGAAATTTCCGGAGTCCTCCACTACGGCGTGCCTCATAATCAGAAAGTGGTTTTGGCACGTAAAACCCCATAATTAAAAATTAAAACACCCCAGGCGGACACGTCTACATTTTGTATAGACATTCTTGGCGTTTTCCATATTTCCAGCAGCTTCGTAGTCGTACAAACTTATAAGCAGCCTCCTCAGCGTCAGTTCATGCGCTGCTGTAGGTGTATTCGGCTGGAAACAGTCTGCCTTTGAAAGACGGACTAGTCGTTATTGGGCACGTACCTTTACGTATAGCAATACTTTATAAATGCCTTGTGGTGACTTAGGTGTCCTTGTTTTGACACAACTATAACACCACAATGAGGGAGGCCTAAAGGAGCACTGAAGGAAAACATAATGTTTTAATAATATAAAGGTAATTGAAAGATTAGGCTTTTGTACTAACGAATTCGCGATTTGAAGCCAGTATACAGAACGTTTTGCAAGCGAGAAAACGACGGACGCGGAAAATCGGACTGGCGTCACCTATCTTGGACTTTGGTATTTATTATGTGTCGTCAAGACTGTCTTATGGTGAGCCGCCGAGAGGGAGGTCACGTGGGGATTACGTAATCTCGTCCGTTTTGGCACGGACGATTCAAATTGAAGATCAGCAATGGGACTTCGGTGACAATTTTCTCCGCAACAAAGTCATATATCGGCACGCGGAGACAATTATAGACTCCTAGGCCAATAAATCTGTCAATCAAATTTGCGCCTAATATATTTCTTTAATGCCTCTTTAAATGCCACCGAGACCGCATTTAATGATGCTATGTCTTCCAAAGAAGAAAATCTTGCTTGACCAGCCCGTGAAAGCATGCGACCTTATCGGGGCCACATGAACTGTATTTTCCCCACCAGACTACAGTAACTTGATTTCTGCAACTCACGGTTTTTAATACCACAGCGTCGTCATGTGCATTGTCAACAAGGCGTCCTAAAGGTGAAGGCCTAAGAAGTCGGCAATATCTTATATTACTCGCCTTCTTTGTCGCCTTCATATTTCTTTCTTCGCTGGTGTGGAGACGCGAGCAGTTTCATCTATCTGTAGATTGCTTGCGAAAGAAGAATTTTCTTTTTTTATTATTATTATTATTATTCTTTCGCGTGGGCACACGGAAATCTATTAAAACCTCAGAGCTTAAATTCTCCTTAACAGCAGGAAACTCTTTTCTTTGAGATTCTGAGGTGAGGGCTCGAGGGCCCAAGGACACAAGGTGGAATGGTGTGTGTTTGATATTGGGTGAAAGCATGTCTTGCAGTTTCACGGTGTTTCTATCCGCAAAAAATATACGAAGAGAACATATGGCTACGCGGGCAGCAGCTGTAACAGACGCTGGCGCTTTTTTCGGGCCGCTTTCGCTAGAAAGGCTTATCTACGTTACTGATATTGAATTACTGTGATCTGTCTCCCCACCTCGCCCCGGATCTTCATCCTTACAGGTGGGCATGGGCCACCGTATATGACAGGCACGTGCGTCTGACATTTTTAACCCTTTGAGGGTCGATTTTTTTCCCCACATGCGACCACTCAGGGTCGATTTTTTTTATTGCACATTTAAATTCTTCAGAGGGAGCTATTTCGAAAAAAAATTACTGTAATTTTCTAGGGTGACCGCAAAGTGAGAAAAAAATGTTTGGCGTTGGCATATATGGACTGTTTATTCATGAAAAACAATAAAAAATAGCAAATAAAGTTATAAGATTTTAAAAAAATTGGCGCATTGTTATACACAATGTGCACACGAGAAAAATACACAAGAAGAATGCGCACACGAAAATTTTTTGCAAGTCTCAAATGTTCCTTTTGCACTAATACTTCTTCAGCGTGTGGTAGTTCTTGAAGCATGGCTCCACGCAGAGCGGTTTGTTGCACTCAGCGCGCATGTACCTTGTGTCCTCGCGATATTTTTGCTGCCGAGTGGTGTTGGCGCAGACATGGCACCTCCTCTGGGTACTGCTTCCCTGAGCAGACATGGGAGGCAACTTCGGAATAAAGGGCCAAAAAAGGAAACGCATGCACGGCGGCATCCTTCGTATGCGGACCCCTGTGAGCAACAACCGAGCGGGTAACAGGCGGTCACCCTTTGAGTGACAAGAACGAGATAGCCATCAGTTTTGCGAGCAAAAGAAGCCGAAACCGCGTGCGGAACAAAACCGAAACTAACCGCCGCGCGCCCGCGAGCGCGCCAATGCGCGAGCGGTAGCAGACGCGCCGGAGCAAGAAAAAACTATAGAACGAAAACTGAAAGAGAGAGACGCGAGAAAAAAATTTCATGTATTCCCACATAGTAGCACCACATGCCAGGCAAGAAAAAGTTAGGAAATTAGCGCGCGTTTTAAACGTACAGACGGCGCCGTAAATATACGGCATCGACCATTTTCGGACCTGTTCCCGGTGCCGTATATTTACGGCGTCGACCCTCAATGGGTTAATCTTGACGTCAACTGAAGACGTGCTGGCAACCACAAGCTGACGCCGGCAGCTCTCTCTCGAACGGCGTAAATCTAATAATAATTAAAGCTGGTTGCTGGTTTAAGCGAAGTTGCCGTCGTCATGATTATTTACTCCCGGGATATTTCGCGTGCTAGCTCAGCTTGGACGCTAGAACATGGGGGGGGGGGGGGGGGGGGATAACTTCGTATCCCTCACTGTGCCAAATCTCCTCTCCCCAGATTTTTTTTTTACATATAAACGCAGATTTCCTTCTTCCGGCCTTCATGCATGTACTTCGATACTTCTGTTCACTCCCGAGGCTTTTTTTAGAGCAACGCTCATTAGGACATAGGACGGCCTCTAAGCCTTTGCTTTGTACGACATATCTCACACTAAGGAGACGTGTTAGTATGAAGCAACTGTGGTCTCCGGAGCCAACGTTTCGACAAAAGGGACTTGCATTCATCAAGTTCCCATGTGGCGACATTTCTTGTTCGACCATAATTCATCACTTCTATCAAATTAGTTTAGCTTGTTCTCTGTACTACCTACGCCTACGCCTTTTGTGGGAGCACCCATACCTCGCGAGTTGTGAAACCTTCCCGTAACAGTATCTTATAACACAAGCGTTGTGGAATTCTCGCAACATGCGCAACTGGTGGTCCTATGTTTACATCTTAGGTTGTGCGACAAATGTCAGCGAGAGGAAGCAGTAGTCTTCTTCTTGCTGGTACTTATTCAGTTCCCTTCCTTCCAAAGGAAGGCGTGGTTACCCGAAAGCTACTGCTTCCATAATTAGCAGCATTGAATCGCGTGAGACAAACCATGAAAAGGCCACCGTGAAAAATACTTTAGGCTAGGTTTCTACCCCCATGGCGTTAGAAAGACTATCATGGCTTAGGTTTCAATGGCAGCTTTATACCATAGGCTTTCCTTCCTGCTTACTTACAAAATAAAGCTACCAAATGACCCATCGCAGCACACGAAAGAACTACGAGTGCTACGAGCACTAAAAATGTATGCTGCGCAATATCCAGGTATACAGGTAGGCATCATTATTATTTTTTTTTCTTCGCAGTGTAAATATTTCGGAAAGCCGCCACTCTTATTATGTTTATTCCCGTTTATTTCATGCGCTGTTTCGTGCGCTTCCACTCTGCCAGCTTGCTTTCACTTTTCATGCTGAACGGCAGAGTTGTAGCAACGCAAGCCAGCACATATTTCTGTCCGGGGAACAAGCGGAGGTGGGTGCGCCGATGTGAGAGACGCCCACACGATCGTGTCTGCGTGCCTCGCAGACCGAGACCTTACCGCGCATCCCTCGTTTCGCCACGTTGCTTCTCGGATGAAAGTGACATAAAAGAGGCGCTGTAGTGGAAGGAGGGAGAAGCATCGAGAAATGCGCCTTTCTTTTTTTTCTATCGGGTTGTAGCTTTTTGCTTATACGTGCCACCAACTCTTAACTTCGACAGTTGACTTTTTTGTATGTGCCTGTTCGTGCAGTCTGCAACCGAAGAACTGCAGCTGCCGGGTCCATGTACAATACCTGACGTGACGGGAATGTTTAAGCCTTCGAAACAGGGGATACGGAGCAGAGCACGGATGCGTTCTGGAATTCATAGGCCACACATTGCCAGGATTTTTAGTTGTGCACATTTTTTTTTTGTAAACCGAATGCTAAGGATATAGCTGCTTTTACATTAGGGTACAGGAATTTAGCAGCCTTGCGAAGCGCTAATTTTCGAGGCGTGTTGCTCTCGCTCGCCGTACACCTGTTACGGGCGATAGCGATGCCCCGTTTTCGCTCGTGCGGTCTCTTCGCGCTGCCAGCGTACTCCACTTGTCGGGATAAATATCGCGTTGCTGGATGTTCGCAATTACCTTCGGTACGTCAGGTCTTGCACGCCAACACACCCACTTCGAACGCTCTGCTGCGTTTTTTTTTTCTCCTTCTGTACGAAAGGTATCACTGCAGTGTGCGTGTGTGCAGTGAGATCTCGGCAAAGTTGGCATTCCTTCACGAAAGGACATTTATGAGGGAAAGCCAACTTTGCCGAGATCTCAAAGAAAAACCTCGCATGCGCGAACACGTGCTCGCACCCAGCTGTGCTCTTAAGTGTCGAAAGCTGTAGAGCCGTGTCAGCTTTATAGGAGTGGGATGCCACCTGGAAGTTGATCTTGCTGCTTAAATGACGGTTCATGACGACGGAAAATGGGCTGCCTAAAAGTGTTTTTATGTAACGTTGGAAAGTACGCTGTGAAGTGAGAACAACAGTTGCTTATTGCTGCGTTTCCTGCTATAAGCTAGCCGGGAAAACTGATAAACAGCGATAAAAAGTTCATAACTCATGAAACAGAACGATCTTCTCGCGAGGTGCATCACAGATGAATGGACTGTTACCTTGTGCATCCTGTATGGCATTCCTATTGCATAAGCTGAAACAGTCGGTAACTCTTTCTACATGTCGCTGAAACTGTCTTCTTACTGATACTAAGCCAGTTACCCTGAATAAGCAATCAGTTTCGCGAGCACACCTGCAAGGTAGATCAAGCTAGAAAGGAATGTAATGTTTGATATTTTAGATAGTAAGTGCAAGATGTCACCTTTTCAATGAAATTATAGAATACAGTCGCTTTCCCGTGCTGCGCTCTATCATTTTTAGCCGCTCTGCTTTGCTTCCTCTTGCTGTTCCGGCTTTTGAAATTGAAAGCGAGTGCCATTAAGAAGGCCGAGCTACAATAAAATACACCTTCCCACCCTCGTCTCGCCTCACCGTCTCGGAAGGTTCCTTCTGCCTGGCCTGTGGCACCTTGTGCAGGAAGGACCTCACAACTCCGATTTCGATTCGAGCAAATGAAATGAGAAACCATTCTTTCCCGTCTTCCCCTATTCTGAAGGACTCGTGTTTCTTCTTCGCGTCACCCAATTCCCTTCCCGAGGAACAGCCGCTAAGATGTTGGTTCACCCCCATTCGCGTTCTCGTCTGTTCTCCAACTTATACTTCCCGGCTCTCTTTTTTTAGTTCAGCTTGCTTTTCAGCGTTTCGAAAGAAGACGCCCCGCTCCTCCTGTGTGTACGTGTGCGCGCGTGCGGAAGTTGGGCTCCCTAAGCGAGAACACACTAGACCCTCCCCCCCCCCCCTTAGCGCCCCCCCCCCGTTCCGTCTCCCAAATGTGATCTTTTGGAGCAACGCTTTTACCCCCAGCCTTTTACCACGACTAGACCTCACACAGGCCTTCTTTGCCAATCTGTGTTTCTCCTCTGAGTCCTTTATATGTCGTTGTCGTATTCGCTATTCTTTCTTTTCGTTGCATTCTTTCCCTGCACTTCAAACACGGGCTCACCTTCGCTCGCTTAGCCGCCCCCTTTCACCCCAATAACCTCTGCGCAGACACACACATACACACATGTAAACGTTCCGAGTGTGCCTGTTGCTTGTGTCCCGATGTCGTCGTCTCGGTAGACTCTGTGTTTTACCCGCTCCGCACTCGAGTCACGGCTGAACCTTCTGGCGAGGGGCGCCGGTACGGCCTGGTTGGCGCAATGGATTTTGTTTCGCTACGCATCTGTGACTACCGTGGGACATAACGCTAGGCGCGTTTGGGAGCTTTACCGTCGCTCTGCTTGCACTGTGTTTCTTTTGTGCAAACGGGATGGCGCTAAAATGTTACGGGAAGAAGAGGAGAACAGGAACAGAAAGAAACTCGCTCGTTCGACAAATGTTGGAGTATAGTTCAGCAAGTGGGCGCGATTTTTGCAACAAATTCGCAAGGAACGAGTTGCGAACATTGGCTCGGTTTTCTACTCGGAAGGGAATTATTCATTTCTCCTTTCGCAGTTGACACTGCGAGCAGCTGCATAAAAGTAGAAAAAAAAGAAAGAAAGAAAATAAAGACACGTAAAGAAATGTGCCGTTTAAGAACGAAGAAAGAGAACATCACACTATTTTTCTTACCGCTATATCAACAGGCGGCCTTTCTTCCGTCACCATTTCTAGTCATGCAAGAAGCTCACCGTCGTGGAACTCATTTGTCTCTCCGCAAAAAACAAGAAAGAAAAAGAAAAAAAAAAGAGGCTTTGTGGTGACAGTGGCACATTTCGGGGTGCTCGGAGGCGCATTGCAGCGAACGCTTCGGGCGAGTCTTCGCCTGCTTCTCTCATTCGACGAAAAGGGAACAGGAAATGAAAGTCATTCCATGAACAACTACATATCTTGAAAGCCTACGTATTTCCCACAAAGCTGCCGCCCCGTGATGTACTGCGCAACTCAGGCGCCTTCTCAAAACGAAAAAAAAGGAATATTTTTCCGCATGCGAGCATGTCATGTCGGCTGAAAACGTTGGTGCACCTGTCTTTCTGGTGACTCTGAATACAAATGTGCTTTTGTGCGCTCGCTTTATTTGGCCTCCTCTGCTAAACGACCAGCCGCGTAAATTTTGGCAAATCGCTGGCGACAGTGAGACCGCTGCGCTATTGAGTTGTTCATTGCCAATGGTACACCCTTTCCTGGTGAGAATTGTTGCGACGTACTGAACAATGTTTTTTTGCCTTGTCGTTCTCTTGCACCACGCGCCTACTTAATACCGGGGCTGTTACGGCAAACTTTGGTTTCCCTTTCCGTGGAATGCCGATACGTGAACGCTAATTGAATCGCTCCACTGATAGACAATCTGAATGTCTAATCTTGAGCAGGTGTGGATGAAATTAACACGAAGTTTTTTGAAGAGTACTACGGCTTATTCGTCCGTATTGTTTGCTGAAATTTTCTCGCAGTTTTTGCCGAGCTCCGTTCTGACATTGTCTGGAAAGTAGGGAAGTAGCTAAACTTCCTAACTTTCTCCAGGCCAGGCCAGCCTACAGGCTACAGGCCAGGCAGAAGGGATATTCCGAGACGGTGGGGCAAGAAGAGGGTGGGAAGATGTATTGTATTGTAGCTCGGCCTTGATAATTGCACTGGCTTTCAATTTCAAAAGCCGGAACAGCAAGAGGAAGCGAAGCAGAGTGGTTACAAATGATAGAGCGCAACATTTTAGCGCTCCCCTATGCACAAAAGAAGAACAATGCAAACATGTAGAGCGACGGCAACGCTCCCAAAGGCACCTAGCGTAATGTCCCTCTAGTCACAGAGGCGTAGCGAAACACAAGCCATTGCGCCAACCGGGCCCTACCGGCGCGACTGTAGCCAGAAGGTTCAGCCGTGACTCGAGTGCGGAACGGGTAAAACACAGTCTACCAAGACGATGACGTCGAGACGCAAGCAACAGGACCGATAACAGGACGATGTGCGATACGTGAACATCGTCCTCTTCTCTATCTCTATATCATCGCGAATTTGATTGTTTTTCAGCTGTACTTCAGTGCATGGGGCATTCCCTTAGAAAAGAACATGCCTTCTTAGAAAAGTGGCCATTGCGGAAGGCAAGCGGTGACACAATGGTTCATTCTTTACTGAAGCAGCGCGTATTTTGCCAATTTCTTGATATTGTGTGAAATTATTCAGCTAATAAATTATGCGAAATTAAATTAAATTCTGGGGGTTTTACGCGCCACGACCGCGATATAATTGTGAGGTACGCCGTATAGCAGTGGGACTCCGTACATTTTGACCCCGTGGACAATATTTAACGTGCCCCCAATGCGCGGGACATGGGTGTTCTTGTATTTCACCCCCACCCCCTCCCCCAACGAAATGCGGCCGCCGTGGAAGGTTCAACTGCTGTGAACTCGCGCTGCTCCGGCCAATTTAAGTATATCAACGTGAACGGTACCAACTGACCACCAAATTTGGAAGAATAAAATTATGCAGGTCCAACGCACATTTTTTTAAATCAACGCAAAGCAAAGCTTTCATGAAGCTGGTTAATGAAAATGTTATAAATTTGCCCATTTGCTTTCTGTGTCATTGCCGTGAAGGAAACCAGCGCGCGTGCGCGGGCATGCATTCACGTGCGTCCGTGCTATACGTAATGTGACAACTCATATTTTAAATGTACCTGGCAACTTCTTGGCCGACCAGCGACCGACCCACCCATGAGAAACTCGGGCATAGTTGGCAACGAAAGCTTCGCCTTCAGAAATAAAACGTCTACGCTCACTGTTCGTCAGGTTCAATTATCTTTTTTATTCCTTAGATTTATTGTTGTATCAAATATGAGTAAACTGTAACGAGCGACGTATTACAGACAAATTTTGCGAAGATATTATGCTTTGGCTTGGTTCTAAGAAAGAAAGCATCATTCGCGCCGACTTTACGCCAAGCCACGTTCAAGGATGATGGGTGTAACTTTAAGGGATAAGAAAAAGCAGATTGGGTGAGAAAACAAACGCGGGTAAATCACATCTTAGTTCAAATCAAGAAAAAGAAATGGGCATGGGCCGGACATGTAATGAGGAGGGAGGATAACCGATGGTCATTAAGGGCTACGGACTGGATTCCAAGGGAAGGGAAGCGTAGCAGGGGGCGGCAGAAAGTTAGGTGGGCGGATGAGAATAAGAAGTTTGCAGGGACAACATGTCCACAATTAGTAGATGACCGAGGTAGTTGGAGAAGTATGGGAGAGGCCTTTGCCCTGCAGTGGGCGTAACCAGGATGATGATGATGATAATGTTGATGATGATGATGGTTATATTGATGATGATGATGATGATAACGACGACGACGAGCAGATCCGGAAATTCCGCCGGGGTGCCACAGCGCCCGTTCGAAAACTCGCATAGGCGGCTGGTCAAATTTCTTTCTGGATATTTTAGAAACTTCGCGCTCAGCTGTCGCGGTAGCTTATAGTGCATAGTTATGGTGTTGCGCTGCTTAGGAGCGCTCGGTATCGTATGTTCAATCCAGGACACGGGGGCCGCATTTCGATGGGGCAAACTACAAAAACAAATGTGCGCTAAGATTTAGGTGCGCATTAAAGAAACGCAGGCCGTCAAAATTTCTATTCCGGCATACCCGGCTATGTTGTATCTTGCGATTAAATCGTGCCCTTGACGCGTAAAGAACCCCCAAATTATTTACTTCAGATTTGAACTCTATGCTCTAGAAGTACAACATCCACCCGATATGGTTACGAGTCTTTTCGCGTATACTAAAATGCGGCAACATTCTGTAGAGGCGCTTCGGCTTAGTGCCAGAAAATCGAAAGGATCCACGTTCGACTTTGCACCGAACGCCACGTTCGGTGCAGAATCCGAACAGTTGGGGCACGTCTAGAGAGCAAAAGAGAGAGAGAAATAAAGGGAGCGTGTCGACAGAAAAAGGAAAATATGAATCTGCTAGCCGAATAACAAACTAACAACAGGAAACCGCCTCAACGTTCCCGTATAGGAATCATCTTTAATCGACCGACGGCCGCTTCCTCTATTTTGGATCTGAGCCAACCGTCGTTGCGTTTGGTAGATGGGTATAGGACGAGGTTTGTATGTGGTGGCGTTGCCAGTAGGCGGCACATCCAAAGCCATATGCTGGGAAGGAGAATCGCTTCCTTACTAAGACCTTTCTCCGTCTTTACTCCACTCCTTCCCGCAGTTCACTTCGAAGAAGGAATAGAACATACAAAAGTGCACACACGCTAACGCGCATGGTACGGAATGTACAGTTTTGGTCATGCGCGCGAAAGCGGGTTCGTGTTCACACATGCGGCCGTCGACAGTTTCTTCTCGACTCGCAAATGCAGCATTCTCGGAAGTTGAGTCGCAAATCTCAGCGCCGTTCGCTGCCACAAGCACCCGCACCGGTGATGCGAAAAGATGGCTCGTGCGTTTGCGCGGCACTGTGGGATGACTGCAGTTTGACTGTTGCGTGCGGAATCATTTTGCCGGTGGCGACATCTTCGCCCTACTTCCGCTTGTCGTAAAATGCGTCGAAGCGACGCTGTCGCCGACGTCTGGGCCGAGCTACGAGTCACACCGTCCCGGAGACAGCCTTCTTTGTGAGCCAGCGTTGTACGATGGCGGACTCGGTCCCCCCTAACGCTTGTCAACTCTTTTTTTTTTTCACTTTCCTACTGTGCCGTTGCAGTGCGAATCTACGTTGACCATACATCTCAAAGCCCTTCTCGGGTATGAAACGGCCGTATTATGTCGCCACCGCATTGAGAACCAGAAAATAGGATTGATGACACGGATTAGAGTGAAGCTAACTAAGCTGTCCCCGGTCCGTCGTGTCGGCGTTCTCAAAACGAACACTGCGTGTCGCCGAGTGCAGAACGTGATAGCGCGCCGGCTACTGTCCCTCTCGTTTGGTTACAGCTGACTATATATTAAACGCCTACTCCTGAAAGTATCATTCGTGAGGAAAAGCTCTCTTCACAATTTCCGCGCTCTTCCGACTATGTAAATAGTGAGGAATATAAGCCACTGGCCGCTACTGGCAGGTCATAGCAGTGAACACTAGTGCGTTCTACGAAGCCTGTGAATATCTTGACTACATGTTCAAACGTCGTTTTTTTTTATTCCTTGCAATGAATGTGACATAGCATAACCTACCAAGTTAGAAGCGCTTGACTCCATACATTTACATTTCGAAATCGCTTCACCATTTTAATATCCCGACTTTCATATATATTCCTCGCTGGCTTGCAGCTTTGAACATCGCCCTGTGAGTTTGGTGATATTGCATGCGTTGCGACTGCCGCAATAAGAATATGAAAGAAGATATTGCTTTCTGTACCGTTTCAACGCCATCTTGTTGCTCTGTCAGCTTGCTACTCCAAACACTTTATTATTCTTTTAAACCTGCGACGAGCTCTCTTGCTTAACTTTGCAGAATAAACACGTCCCAACTGTCGCCCAGCCATGCGACAAAGTAACCCACTTCTTAAGTTAATATCAAAACAAGCAAACAGAGATCCGTACCAAATGCAATTACTTCTGCCCCAAAACTTCCATACTACCTTTTCAAATGCAGAAGTGTTTTGAGGGGAGGTGTGTTAGCCGAGTACCTGTGTAACACAAGTCTAAAAGAAACTGACGTCATTATCAAGGCCCCTTTGAATGAACTTGCAAAACGTTCGTGCAAAACGTGAGTGAAGAGCTGGAATTGAATAGCTTCGTCAAGGTACCCCCTATATTTCTACACTAAATCTGAAAAAGCAAACGTTGGCGACACATTTCTAAAGGAGCATTTGAAAAGGACTAAGCAGTTCTTTGATTTAGCTCAACACCAGACAGCGCTAAAAGTCGAACGAGAACAATTGATTTTCGTTTCATTTGTGAAGTATGTCCCAGAATTGTAATAATAATAATATATGGGGTTTTACGTGCCAAAACCACTTTCTGATTATGAGGCACGCCGTAGTGGGGGACTCCGGAAATTTTGACCACCTGGGGTTCTTTAACGTGCACCTAAATCTAAGTACACGGGTGTTTTCGCATTTCGCCCCCATCGAAATGCGGCCGCCGTGGCCGGGATTCGATCCCGCGACCTCGTGCTCAGCAGCCTAACACCATAGCCACTGAGCAACCACGGCGGGTGTCCCAGAATTGTTACGACGACGATTGTTTTATTGCTACATATTCAGGCATCTACTGTGTACGTTCTTATATGAATCAATTCGCATAAAAACTCATCCATGTACGCTTTTTTTTCTTCGTTTCTCAGTACTGAAATGCCGCCCGCTATTTATAGACGCAGACTTTCCGCAAAGAGAAAAAAATATGCAAAACAAAGAGCAAAGTTGCAAAGAAAGAAAAAAAAAAGCCCTGTCCCACACCATAGAGGAAAAAATATCCATCTCATACGTTGGACTTATCGAGAAACACCGGATGGCTGAGATTTTCCTTTTCCCGTGAAAGAGTGATAAATTATAGGTTTATGGAGGAAGTCAGGATGTTACCTAGTCTCTCTTCTTTTTTCATCAACTCTTCTTTCTTGTTTACAGCGTTATATCCCGTTAACCCTTGAGTTCTCCCTTATTTTTCTTTCGTTTTACTTTTGTAGACATTTTAATGCTAATTTGCAATCATACTCGTGATTCACATCCTCACAAAATTGAAGGGCCTCTCCGCACTGCCTCACCGAAGGCGGCGAGAAACACACCGGCTTCGAATTGCCCTGTATATCACCAGACGCAGTTCGATCGATAGCTTCCGTCTCTTTCTTATCCTTTGACGTTTAGAATACCCGTGTCCCGACTCTTACGCTGTGCCATGTATGTTTGTGAGAGATAGAGAGACCTTGAGTGCGTGTGGGGTGCGCGTATCTGTGTTTGCTCTTCTGCGTCGAGGAACTCGACTCGCCGGTGGACTATAGCTTGGTTTTCAACATGACCCGCAGCCAGGATCCCTCCTCATCATATCCGGCACTCATCGCCTGTCGCTGCCTCCTACGGACTTGATCAATTGTTTGCTTCCACTTTCGCCTGCTTCCCACTCGCCCACCGCTCACTCTTGATGCTTCTCTTGTCCTTCTGCTTGGTTGCCTTGTGTCCATTTCTTTTCGGAGACGGTTTTCTATTCGCCATTTGAAAAGCACGCACGTGAATGCTGACTAATAGGCGACCTTTGACGTTGATGCTTGACAGCGTCAGAGTGGGAGGAACATCGGTACAATACCTTCAAACACGAATTATGTGGGGTTGTGATGAGTCTGTCAAATTTGCATAATTTTATTACAATGTTCTGCAGGCACTACTGAAGGAAATTAAATGTGGTATAATGGTCGTTACTGCATCTCCTATTGCCAACATATTTCAGTCTCCATTTAATAAGCAATTCATCGCGTCGAGTTTCCTCCTTAATTGTTTTCACAAATTTGCATTGCGCAAGCGCAGTGTTTAAAGTAGACACAGATAAGTGACCGTGCTTTTTTTTTCATTGCCACCACAGCAGTCAACTGACACAGACAAGTCACGTACGCGAACGTATACACTGGAATTCAAATGCATAAGATCTCCTATAAGGAAGCGCCACTTCGAGCCATCTTTTTGCTGTGTTTCACATCAATTTCTTCTACAGCGAAGCTGCTATACTCTAGTTGGTTGGCATATTTTGCGGCGGCGTCCTCACTGAAAAGTAAAGAAAAAGAAAACTTCAATGATTGAAGCGACAAGCACATACATTCTTTGGTACCACGCACACAGCATACGGAACAGCATTCGTTTCAGTAAGAAACAAGCACAAAACAAGCGCCCAAACCACACGATCGATGATAAGGCGCTCCCGCTAACAATGCGAAGCACGCAGCGTTTTCGCATACGTTTCCCGATAAAGATTGCCGTAGCGCGAAGTGCCCTGGCGACGGCAGCTTGCAACAGGTGGAGTGACAACATTAGCGCTTCATATATAAAAGAACAAGCCTAGTTATTGATTTCACTTATTGTTACAGCATCGCTATGGGTAGGCAACACATAGTTGGGACCCCCGAGGAACAGCGTGAATACGAGGAACGGCAAAGGGAAAAGAAACAAGGAAGGAAGGGAAAAAAAGTGGAGAAGGAAAGGCAGGGAGGTTAACCAGTTTAGCTTAACCGGTTTGCTACCCTACACATGGGAGAGGGATGGGGGCGATGAAAGATGGGGAAGGGGAAGAGAGAGAGCACATAGCACAGCACACACACATCGTCCGTTAAAGTCCATCAATGTGGCATGGTACGTGATATCACTGTCACAGCCGCTTGTCCAATCCCGTCTCTTTCAAAAACCGAAGTAGTCCCTTCATCGCCTTCACCTGCGATGTCTTCTGTCGGCGGCATGTGAAAATCGTGTCGAGGGACAATGGTCTAGTGTCAAGGTGCGCTATAACGGATGCCAGGGATTGTCGCTGAACATTATATTCAGGACAGTCACACAGAATGCGTTCCAGCGCCTCCTCGCAAAGACAGGCATTGCAGGGAGCGTGGTCGGCCATTCCAATGCGGAATGAGTAAGATTTCGTGAAAGCCATCCCTAGCCATAAGCGATAAAGCAGAGTCGCCTCTCTTCGGCGGAGTCCAGTTGGCATATAGAGATGCATCAAAGAGGGTAGGTGGTATTGACGGTCGCTCTGGTTGGTCTGGCTGTTTGGTGTGCACCATAGAGAGAGCGTGATCTCCTGTGCAAGCACTCGAAGTCTGCTAGCTGCGAAAAGAAACAACACCACCACCAGCGATGGCACGCGGCCGCTGGTCGTATTGCCGTGGAATTCTCGCACAGGGGAAATCGGCACGTTTACATTCTCCTGTGAATGAATTATGCACCGGAGGAGGAATTGACCTGTGAAAGATTGCATAACCCTCTCAGCAGTGGTAGTGTTGGTCTTCAGCTTCGCTGGACATCCCCTTACTCGGGAAGGGGGTGCCGTGTCACTTTTTTTCTGACACCTCTCTGCCAGGCACTGCATTCCTTCTAATCCCTGCAGAACTGGAGTGAATTGAAAATTAACGCCAGTTCGTGTGTGTGATAAAGATTATGATGGGTTCGTCAGCCACGTGCCTGCTCTCCTAAGGTCACGTGTTGCGTGACGATATTGGGGCTAAAAAGGATGTTTTACATCCACCCACCACACTCCTGCGGTTAGATCTAGTAAACATATATGTCTAAGTTGGGGGCGAATTGATGACCGTTGCTGTAGCACAATTGGCAGTGCAACGCACGCTTAATGCCGAGGTTGTAGGTTATGCTCCCACCGGTGACAGGTTATCTTTTCGTCTACTTTCATTCCCCTTTTCTTCATTATTTTATACCTTCCAATACCAACCACACTTAATTTCCCCGACGCTTTCCTTGTTCACTGTCTGTTGGCTGGCTTTGTGTGGTAATTATATATATTTTTCTATTCTGTGGTGCCTAGCAGCACGCATATAGCTTCATGCCATCTTACATCCATCGTTTCAAGCAAGAACTTGACAAATTAGGCTTACGGCAATGCTTCATTTATATATTCTCCGAAGGCCTTGGATACCGCCGCAATGTCACTTTAAATTTGAGTAAGTAACTGTCAAGCGTGCTTTGTCTGCAATAGAGATTTGCAGAGTAGACAGGGAAGTCTACTTTGAATCATACCTTTATGTTGGAATCCTTTCCGGTGCAGACAATTATGAAGTCGTATTAGGCATTACTTGCAGTGAAGGCCTGGCTGCCAGGCCATTGATCCCCGTCATTTACTTCTTGACTCTTTTTCCACATTTACAACAACGATGATCTCCTGTATTTCAGAGCTGGACGGTAAAGTTCTGTAGCTGCAGCAAATATGTTAGCGCATCAATAAATATTTCACGCTTCTCGCATTCGGGCAATCATATTCAACTGAAACGGGTGTAAGTTCTTCACTACGCATCAACGTTTTGTTCAAAAATTTGTTAATTTCAATACAATGTTCATCGAAAAGTGTAACAAAAGAAGCAGAAAGGTGATTATGGACGAAGGCTAGTACTGCTTCCCAAAGCGACTTGCTGCGTTATTTTAATAAATAAAAAAACATGCTACGTAATTCTGGAAGATCTGTGTGAAACATGTTTGCAGCGTCAGATAGTAGAACCCCTAACACAAGTTCTCAGAGCAGCAAGTACCGTTCGTCGTTCGATTACCATAATTACGTAAGCTATAACTAAATATAGCTGATGTGCATACAATAAATAGAGATAATTACATGTGATGGGAAGTAAGGTAAACGGAAACAGAGGCTTCCGGCTTGACACCCTGCTCTGAGGGAGGGGCAAGGCGGGAAACAAAGACGGTAATGATGGCTTAGAAAGAAAGAAATGGGCAAGAAAAAAAAGAAGAGGAGGAGGAGGACAGGAGGAATACCCGGGAGCATCTCGAATAGGTTACTGTAACGTAGATACCTAAATAGCGCCTTGACAGGCTTCCGCAGCGGTAGTCATTTAGGTCGGCACTCTAACATTGTCGGCTCCAAAAGTCGCTGCGGACCAACGCGGTAGTGGGCAACCGCCTGCGCGCAGTCTAGCGAGGACAACGACCAAGAACATGTTCGATAGTTTCCTCACACTTTCAAGTGCCGGTGGAATGCCAGAACGTAAGAGCCGAGACACGTTTCATAGCTGGGCCGCCGCTGTTTTACAAATTTCTCCCTGTTGATCATCATCAGTTTCGCGGTCGGCGCTAGGATATATTGCTCGACAAGAGAGAAAGGATAACTAGAGCATCTCTGACACAGCGGAAGAGACAGTACTCTAGGAGCACGCGAAGACAAGCGGAACACTTACACTTTGGCCCAAGACTGCCCTACCCTCGCTTGTGCAGTGCATCTGGCTAATTACAGCACCGGGTCGCTACAATTGCACTCTTCGTTTCCGGAGCGGGAATCGCAGACACACGGGCATGTCCCGCAGGCTTGCCCTCTGTTTGACGCTGGCCACTTCTCGCTTCCGGTCTATACTGTAGCTATTTTTATTTCTCGTTTCCTGTGGAGGTGCTTTTGACCGTTGCCTATATACTTTAGGTTCGCACGAGGGGAGGGTGAACCCATCTAACGAAGCAAGCATTGATAGCGAAAAGAAACGAGGCTGACATTTAAGAGCACTGTAACTTTCCGCAATAGCCGTCTCTGTCTCACCCTCTCGTGCTCTCTCTCTTTCTCTCTCTCTCTCACTCTCTCTTTATTCGGACTTCTTTGTACTTTTACGCTGTAGTTACTTGCTTCTTTTCTTGCTTCCGTCACTGTGAAAAAGGTGAGGGAAAATTTGCAGACATAACGGTGAAGACTGTCAACACTTGCAGCGATGACACGCTCGTAGAGCAGTCCTTCTGAAGCCTTTTACTGTCAAGGACCCTTCGATATACCGGCATTCAAAGGCTACTCCGACAGCACCTCGAGTATACTCCCTTTAGGTACGAAAAGGAAACCAGGTATCATGCTCCTGGCATGGCCACAAAAACGATGTCGAACTTGTCCTCCTAGAATTGCTTGTTCAAAGATTGATATGCTGCTTCATGCCTAATATCACCTAGAAATGTGACATTGTATGATGACGTTGCTCTAATATTTGAAATGCCTGACCACAGTTGAAATATGTCGAAACCAAATTGAAATTAGAAACGCATGCTAAGAAATGTCACACCTGCGTACAGATACAACACCCTCCGAGGAGTCCGAGTGCCGTCTTGATATCACTGTCGATGCTTCGCAATACTGCCATATTCTTAAAAGTTAGCTAAATCCGCGCGACTGCAACAACACTGAGACCTTGTGATGGTTCCACGTTTTTTTTTTCTTTCATACCATTGCTGCCGCCTATGAGGAGGCATAAAATGCGAAGCGCGAATGAATAATGGCACGCCTGCCTTTACATACCACGAGTCCGTACAAACTTGCCCAACTTTCAGTCGTTTTAAACACGAATAATTGCCTAGTTCTGAGGCGTTGTAGTATTGTGATAGTTGATTATTGCAATCGAGGCACATTCACGCCGTGGGGGCCACCGCCACATGCGGCGGCGCGCCGCCCATTCGGCTGCAACAGCGACGAATCCAAGTGAACGCGCCATTGCGCCCTGCAGAATCGAGTCTGCTGCGGTGCCAGGACAGCGTTCAGCCTTCCGCAACTGATACCGGTGTTGTGCGCATAGAAACCATTGTTTTGATGCTCAGCGGCTTCGTGCCAACCACACTCTAATGCATACACTAGTGCGCGCGGAACGATCAGAAAATGGCAAGCTAAGGCTGTCGTAATGCTTACATTGGGCGCTGACAAAAGCGGATCGTTTCCCCTCGGTCCCATCTCCAGGTGCACCAACAAGGCGTGGCGACGCCTGCAGTGCCACTGAGTGCAGCTCTTCGTCGCGCCAACGTTGTGCGATGCGTGGCTGCTGCCGAGGCATTGTTTCTGTATACGTGCAGTATTGTTATAACCCCATTCAAGGGGCTCGAGCGCAACGCTACATCTTGCTATTGGTTTCAATGCTACGCCGTTCGGGCATAACTTCCCAATTTAGTTCACGAACTAAGGCGAATTGTGTGAGTACATCATCATTGTGCGCCAGGTGAATTGCGTTCCGCCCGTATTGCACGTATTAGGTGCGAAGCAATGTGCCACTGACAATTTCAAGATGTCAATTAGGTCTTTCTTTCTTTCTTTCTTTCTTTCTTTCTTTATTTCTTTCTTTCTTTCTTTCTTTCTTTCTTTCTTTCTTTCTTTCTTTCTTTCTTTCTTTCTTTCTTTCTTTATTTATTTCTTTCTTTCTTTCTTTCTTTCTTTCTTTCCTTCTTTCTTTCTTTCCTTCTTTCTTTCTTTCTTTCTTTCTTTCTTTCTTTCTTTCAGCCATTCATAAGGATCCAATTTGTGCTACGCAAGTAGCATGGTGAATTGCTTGATGCAATCAGTTTCATTGCTGCTGTGGAAGCAAGAACTACATTATTAGCCATTCAGAACTAACAACATCTTCCCCGATGGCCTACCAGAAAAAAAGAAAAAAACATGTGGCACAGCATATTGGCTATTTGTTCTAGATATCTGTGCCTCGGACGTCATCCACTGACTTAAACCCAGGCATAACTCTGTCTTACACGAATTTACAAAAATATATATTTTCAGAGTCAAGTTCTTATGCGTCAACCACACCAGGGCAACTTTTTTCACAACAGCATATGCCGGTCAGCTTTCGACCAGCGTCGTTGCGTTGAACGCTAAACTTGTCAGATGCATTTATTGTCCCCATCTAGTTCACACTCACTGGCAGCGACAGAGTAAGCCGATTGTCTTATCATGTTCGGGCGCCATTTCGATTGAGCGTTTTCCTGGAGTTCGCGAAGCAATATGTCCTGTTTTCTCTGTCTTGACTCTGTAGTGACATTTCCGGTGTTTGTATTTTCGAGTGCCATTAGCAACCTTATTGTTTGACAAACTTCCCTGACATGGAAGCAATGCGAGCGTGTAAGAACATTCATTTGAATTTAATCTGTTATGATAGCTATCCGTTTACAAGAAAGCTTGGAAACAGGCAACTTGGTGCTTCGCCTTTCGTAAAAAACTGGAGTGACAACTCGCAGTCATTTCCGGCGATTGCGCGCACTTTCCTTCGAAGCAGAGGCGTGTGCAGAGGTGGTCGATTAGATTTTCATTCGGCAGCAAACAATTCTGGCCGGGATGTCGATGCGGGTTACCATACACAGAAGTACAAACGGGCTCCGAAGTTTCAGCGGGAAAAGAAATACTTCAAGCTCATGATTTCCCCAGGGCCAAAAAAAAAAATGCATTCTTCCGCTTCGCAGCTGTCATGCCCAACTTGGGCTCCGCGGTGCGTCAAGTCGAAGACGCAGCCATATCCAGTAGCTGGCACACGCGCGTTCTCCGAACGAGACGCGGAGGAAGCCGCCGAGCGAGTACTTTTCTGTTGCTGCCACGAGAAGGCAATTAGCGACGACTTCTAATAGCGGAAGTCGTCAGCTTATTGCCCTTCGAAGCATACTTCTTCAGCCTCCTCGCCTTCACCCTTAGTTCCGTTCCATTTTCGTTGATGGCTTTCATCGCTCCCAGTTTCATTTAGCTGCCAGCAGCAATGCCTTTTTCTTTTTCCTTTTGCTTCTTCTTCACCGCCTTCCTTCCGGCTTAGCGTCGGTGATGGCAGTTTCTGATCCAAGTAAAGGGGTAACTTCGGCGCTTTTGTCTTCTGCACAGTAAAATTAGAAGTGCATAGTGAGAAGCAGTGAAAGAGAGAGAGAGAACGTGGAATCGCAAGAAGATTAATTAAACTGCGTCCGGTTGGCCACTCTGCCCTTGGGAAAATGGGAGGCGGCCTGGAGGAGAAGGATGATGAAAAGGAAGGAAGTAAAAGTAGGGCGGTCAACCAGACGCATGTCCGGTTTACTACCCTACACAGGGGCAGGGGTTCAAGGGAAGAAAAGAAAGGAGAAGGAGGGAAGAAGGCACTATCGGTGTGAGTACATGCGGATGTCCATAATTTTAGGCCTCTGATCGGTCACTGAGGCCAGTCACTTTCATGAAATGTAGCAGTGCCCGCGTCGTTTGGAAAACTAAAAAGAAAGCACGTCCGAAAGGGAGTCATCACTGCCATCCACAGCTATGGGAAGTCAAAGAGTCGAATCGACCTCTCGAAGTACAGTAGCATTTTAATGACCGTTTGCATGTTTGAGAAGCTCGGCCACTGCCATAGGATCCAAGCATGAATTCCATTCTTGTGGCCCTGCAGGTCAATGTAAACGAATGTTATCTCCAGCTTGTGCATATTCGGTCGCTGTTGCCATCTGACTATGGTGAGAGAAAAAAAAACTACTACTGCGCTGTCTCGCTTGAGCGCCATTAATTTATCGCGTGGCATGTTTCAGCGTCGTATTATTTTACGTTGACACTGTAATGAAAACAAGATCAAGGTTGCAGAGTGCACGTGTGGAAAGTGGGTGAATTACGACTGCGTGTGCCTCCGCACAATTGTGCTTCCGAAGAAGTCACCCGCCCCGTTAACACGGCAGCAGTAAGTGGGTGTAGCGCACAGCGATGGATGCGAATTGAGCCCCGAGTAGCATCTCTGTATATTGAACACTGAGCATCAGATAAAAGAAACCGACGTGTGTGACTGAACGTATGCTCGTATGTGTTTGAGGTTGTCCGACTACCGTCGCAGAATTTAGAGAACCTTGGAATCGTGGTAGTCAGTAAACGACAAACAGGTTACAGATTTCTCTTTTCACCATTAGCAGCCAACTAGTGAGCAACAACGACCTTCAGTGAAACGACATGCAAGTAGACGCGCTAGCGACTCGCGGCGCTGGTGCAGAAATATTTGTTTTTTATAAGACCTGTAAGACGCCGTACTTTCCGCTGTGTAGGTTTCGTAAATTAGCGATGAAGAGAGAAAGAGAGAGAAAATACGAGGAAAGTCAGGACGGTTAACCAGATCGGAAATCCGCTTTGCTACCGAACACTAAGGAAAAGGCGAAGAAGGAATGTATGAAGAAAACGTAAATAGAGAAACAGAAGACAACAACACGATTCGCATCCATGCAATCACTATCAGAGCATGCTATCACAGCACAGGATCCCGTGTAGCCAAACGAACGGGGATTCAGGTTAGAGAGACTCGTTCAGTTATGTTGCCTTTAAAAACTGCACCAGTCTGTTCGTGGCCCTCTCCTTCAATGACTGATGAAGTCCGTACTAGAAGAGACTGCTCTGATAATTTTCCGTTATCTCGCCTTCTCTTTGCGCACCGATGCTTCGAGTACTATTACGCTCCTTATCATTACCGAGTATTTTTCTCCGGTGCTTTGAATTGGCTGGTGTGTAGATGTAAGCTGCGTGGGATGGACACATCTTTCTCGGAGGTGCGACAAGCGGGGACAGCCTCAGCGCCTTCACTAGTAAATTCTGGCTATGCAAACAATTAAGTGACTTTCTTCCCGGTGTCACTGTACACTTCGAAGCATAAAACGCGCAACGAGTACGAGTTTCACAGGAAAGTGGAAATACTACGTGCACGCGTGTTTTGCATGCTTTACGAAAGTTTCTCAAGTTTGCTGTATTTTAACTACCAGATAGTCGAAAGGTCGTAGCCTCGACTGCTGATTGAACTGTTTCTTGTTTTCTCCCTATCAACATGCTGCCACTTGCCTGCGAACATTTCTTCTTTTGTGAGACGTGCCTTCGCAGTCGCGTCCGCTGGAGCAGAACGTCTGCAAGTTTAGTAGTTACCGGTTCATGGTGGCCGGTCATTTTTCCTAGTGTATTTCTATTGTATACTTGTCAAACCGTGTATCACCCCCCCCCCCCCCACTTTCTTTCCTTTCCTTTGACTGTTCAGTCATCTCAGTCATCTTGTCTTTCCCATTCTTTATTTTATTGAACGCGTGGAACGGCTCACTGCTATCGCTAATGATGTCCAGGGATTTTTGCACTCGCGACATTTTGTTGCTCTCCGAACTCTCTAGTGCTGCCCAGCCGTCACGCGTTTCCATCCTTCTGCATTGTCTGCAAAGAGTTCAGCGATTGCTCTTGTTTTCTATTGGTTTTGGTCATGTGACCTTATTCAGGAGACATATTGCTCAAGCCCTTCATAATGCCCCTTTTTCATCCTGGGAGCTCATAAAGAGATTGGGATATATGCTTTGGAAGCACTTTCATTTTTGTTTGCGCACTGTACTCTTCGTTCCTTCTTCCCCGCACCGTGATGCACGATTCACTCGTAAACAAGCAGCAAGGTAAAAGTTGAGCGACAGTGAGGGTGAGTAGTAATGATAGTAATAAACTGCTGTTTTACATGCAAAAACGCCAATCTGATTATAA
The DNA here is from genome assembly GCF_038994185.2 of Dermacentor albipictus. Classification (NCBI taxonomy): domain Eukaryota; kingdom Metazoa; phylum Arthropoda; class Arachnida; order Ixodida; family Ixodidae; genus Dermacentor; species Dermacentor albipictus. The sequence continues at coordinate 104,708,265 of NC_091825.1, read as the reverse complement.
GGCATGTCGTAGTGGAGGACTTCAGATTAATGTTTGACCACCTGTGGGTTCTGGTGAAAACAAGGCGTGTTACGCGAGCGTTTTCGCATTCAGCCCTAATCGCAATGCAGCCACCGCGACCAGGATCGAACACTCGGCGAACCCGCGAACTCTACACCGTAAATAACGGGCCATTAAGCTACCGTGGCGGGCGGTGACAGCATTTTGGTGACTGCGATTTGTTGCTAGTAAGTGGTGCACTGGCTTTAGTGCGAACAGCCGTCTCAAGGGGAAAAGAAGGGGGGAGTCTTCGGAGGGGGGGAGGAGGAGGTATCAGTGCTGGCATGCCTAAAACTGCGACAGAACATTTGTTGACGCTCCTCGCTTACGCACAAGTCACGTGGAGCTGAGATCATAGCGTTGAGTGTAATGAAAACGAAATGTCACCTTATTGTTGTTGTTGTTGTTGTTGTTGTAGCCTGTCACACGTGTGGCTCCTACCCGATGGGGGATTTTAAATCGCACCACTGGGGATTTGAACGCATGCAGCTGCGGTAATATGGGAGTCGGATGGAGCTAACCGCGGAGCTCTCGCGTGACATGCTTTATTAGTGGCGTGTGCTTATGTAAATCATACACCATACGCAACACCGCAGCAGTGCATTTCACACTACGAGCATATAATCTGAAAGAGATTAATTTAATAAGCCCGCACTTCAAATTTGTAGTTGCTGATGTGCCACGCAGCATATAACGTAGAAAGGGGCATAGGAAAAGGAAGCAAATCGACGGCGGAGGTCAAATTCGAGTGAGTGTGAGCGATATGATGAACGAGGTTGCCCGTCAGATGGCCAGGGGAAGGAGTTGAAGATGTGTTTAAAAATCAACCAGCACCATTCATGTGGCAGACATAACTCTTCGCCGTCTCAGTTGTAAGAAACCGTGTACTGGGACAGTAATTTGTTTCTCGCGATTTCCTTACAGCGAAGTTATCGTGGCGGCTAAGGTAAGCGTAGAATTTCGACTGCTTTGTCAACGAAACTGCATTGAGAGAACCATTGGACGTAGCTAGATAATATTTTAGGCGATATTTGGTATGTCAGTTGTGATGAGTAGGTAAATTAAGGATTGTGTGCAGGAATTGACCGCTTTTTTAGAAGTTGAAAAATTTACCTTATTTGCGTTTTGGGCTTTACGATCAGAGCGCAATCAGAGCCCCGTTTCCGAACTATCAAATGTATCAAGGCGAGAAAGACGAGACTCGGCAATCAAAGAAAAAGTGTTCGTTGCAGAAACATCCTCGAGAAATTTCAAGACTATAGGTGTTTAGGGAACGCCATATGAAATTTTCAAATTGCCATCGCAGCCTTTGAACCGCTCCTTCGAGCGGTTTAAAGTTCGAGTTTTAAAATTTCTGCTGTGTGCGAGAATTCACAAAATGATTCTGAACCAACACTGAAACAGGACCGACAGGAGCAGCTTTGGAAGTATCTTCTCACATTTGTTCAAATTGATTCAAGGAAACGCCCCAACCGGCAAACAGGCAGGCCTATTGAATAAAAGAAAACGGTATACCTTCGGTAGATACGAGTGTGAAGCAATATCGTCGCCAGCGCCGGTTTTCTGCTTCGTATTGCCCCAAAGAAGCAGATGAAATATATATGTAACGTAGGAGAGCAAACTTTCTCAGCGTACCATAGTGAACTGAAAGATACATAGCCTAGTGGAAATAGGAACGTTCACTTACTTGCTGCTATATCAAAACATCACTCGCAATCTGCGCGCAGTGTGGCAGCTTCTTTGAAGATTCGAATATCTTTGCTCGTATGCCTGAAAAGGAACGCAGAAAGTAGATTGAAACAGTTTCTCCTGGATTAGTTACCTTATTTCAGTATCGCCTTGATGCTCAATGTGTTAACTTCTGTGTTTTCAATGTGTCACCTTGTGCGCTAGTTGTATACACTCTTTGTGTCTGCAACATTATAAAGCAGTTCCCTCCTTTCATGTTTATTTTTTGCACTTTACGCATATTGTGATTTTTCTTTCTCTTCTTTGGTGCAGATGATATATCTCATGCGTTTTATTTTATACTTCATGGGAAATGGCAAAGGTGCTTGGAAGGCGTCCGTCCTAGAAACTGAAAACGGAGGCGCAGCGGCCTTCTTGTTGTGACGTTCGAGCAGCCTCGACTGCGTCATCATTTCGAGCGATTCTGCAGTGGCCGGTTAAAACACCAAAAAGAAATCTGGCGGTCTCCTTTTACTTCTTTCTTGTTTTACTTTTTTTGCATGGTGGTGAAGTTTCACGATTTCCAACGTCATCTGATCGCTCGTTACTTGTCGGAGGAACGACAGCGTACACTGTAAACCCGGCTTTGAGTCGCAAAAATACGGCCCACCTTTTAGTACTCTTCCTTTCTTTCTTTCTTTTTTCCTTCTTTTCTTTTGTCGATCAGCTCAAGCGCTCGGCGTAGAACCGTCGGTTCTGCCACTATATAGATCTAGAAGGCGAAGCGTTGATCCGTTGTGCTATTAGTTTTGATGGTATACTCACAGCGCTGCCACAAATAGTCGATGCTCGCTCTCGTTAGACGAGTGAAATACCGAAAATACATATATAAGATGCATTACACCGCACGAACTTAGCCCACCGCTACGATTGCGACCTCCCTTGAGCAGCACCGAGGTGACGCGTCTCTTCGCTGACGGTTGTGCGTAGCAGTCGCCTTCGCGAGAGTTTACTCGGCGCTCACTACAACGAGTGACAAATCTGTGGGCACTTTGCAGAGCTAAACCGCGATAGCCGAAAGCCTAGCTATTACTGCCTCTGTTGCTGTTGTCTGAACTGTTCTGCGAACGGACGCTGTCGTAGCCACGAGCACGGAATGCAACCACAGCCATATGGCGGCAGGGTTTGTCGCCGACGTGCGCGCACCCGCCACTCGCACAGCGCTACTGGCATTGTGCCTCCTCTCCTTGCTCCCCTCGCCGGTGATCACCGCTTTCCTGCGTCCACCACGGACTGCGCCCGGAAACTCATCAGCCACTAAAGGCTCACGCGTTAAAATCTGCGGCTGCGAAGAGAACATCGGAAACCCGATTATGACCCTGTCCTCGATTTGATTTGCTAGGACAATGAATGGCCAATGCATGCGCTGACCTTTGAGGCCACCGGTGGCTGCTTAACACCTTCGCAGCAACTATGAAGCGAATAGTAAAACAAAGGCAAATAAGTAACATCGCCTGTCCACTCCCCTTGATAAAAAAGATAGTCTGCTTATTTCTTGTGCTAGAAAAGTGCAATTGAAACTACACTAACTAGCGGGAAGCTCAAGAATGTTCAATTATGTATCTAGGTACCCGCTACTGGGGTTTATAGTAACCTCTGTGAAGCAAAATTTTTCAGGATTAATTTGCCGCTGTAGCGACCGCATTCCAACATGTCATAGCAAGGCCACAACTCCTGTCTGCTTGTACATGAATGCTTATTAATAAAACGAAAGCGACAAAAATTGTTTACTTTTTTAACGTACACTGGACGACATAAAAAGGAGACAGCTCAAGGCGCTTCCTTTGCCACCCTGTGTGCGCTAAACTTCCTGATGAGTACGCACCAACTAGCCAGTAAGTGCATACTGCCAAACCAAATTTATTGCTAAGCCCTTCACGGCTGCTCTCCTCATATGCCAAGCCTTTGGTCTAGCTCTACAGAATGAATGAATGAATGAATGAAACTTTACAGGCTTGGTTGCAGTGCAGAAAACAATAAGGGCATGATAATGCACGTGGCACAGTGCTACACAGAGAAAGACGTTAGGAAAAAAAATCACCGCGCCTTTCGAGATGGTCAAACAGCGAAGCCGTGTTAGTTACTCCGAGTGTTACACCATGCAAGACAACATTCGTAAGCAGTCTGTATCGTAAATCTTTTGTTTCACCATTCTTTTACCTCATTTTCGCTTTTGCGTGCTTTGTGTGGTGAGCATGCTTTAGGAGTGCTTCTTCTTTTTATTTATTTTTTTTTTTGCGGTTACACCAGTGTCTTTTACTTTTCGCGTGAGGCACGTCCTACCATGACGAGCCCGTTCACGAGTCAACTCTCGCTGACGCTTTCGGTGGGCAGCTTATTCCTCAGGAGTGCGTACATGGTCTTCATGGACGCTTGCGGTAGGCAGCTCATTCCTCAGGAGTGCATGGTCTTCCCATAGTTGTAACTTCGATGGAATGTGCGGAACCACTAATCCAAAGCTCCATTAATGGAGGCGAGGCCCACCACTGGAGATGCGGACGCTGCAACCGCTTTGAAGATTGTCTGGATTGGTTTGACAATTGACGTCTTTGTATTACTTAATGAGGTTACGCACACGTTCGGCTGCGACGGAGAGAACGACGTCAGTGACGACATGCCTGCAGTCCGCCGTTGTCGCTTGCATTCAATGTCTCGAGTTCGCTCGGTGGCGTGGTTAGCAGCATCCGCCCGGCATCGCCGCTTGGAATTCTCAAAATTTGAATTGCTACAAAATTAAATCTCTTCGTCACGTAAGAGAATGAATGGCTCATACTCCCTTGAGCAATGGCTCACACCCCCGTAAACGCGGCCTCCCCACTACGACGACGGAAGAGAAGTGAAATTCTACGCTGGAATGACGAGCGGCAACGGAGCCAGCTGTGGGAGAAGACGATGACACTCGAGCCATTGCTGATGATGATAGCTTAAGCGAAGTCCGACAACGACGGCACAGGGTCCACATAAACAGCTTGGCCGTAAGATATTCCAGATTTAAGGTGCTAATACTTCACATTTGGCGAACATGGCGATAGCAGATGGTATATGTAGCGCCCTTACGTAGTACGGCACAGATTCCTGCTCTCTAAACTAAACGAAATATTCAAAGACACAGCAGCACGGCTCTGAGAAAGATTGCCGCCGCAGATTCGAGCGACTGCAACACGGTCGCTGGTTGCGTTGACGGCAAACACAATTGCACTCACCCCCCCCCCCCCCCTGCCCCGGACCCCCGCCTCTCTTTTCCCTGGATGGCATCGATCGAGCCAGGAGCTAATGGTTCTTGACAGAAGAACGCCTGCCTTGCGCACGTCCTTTCCTAGTCTTCTTTGGCCTTCCGTTCTTTTTGTTTATCTGTGCCCTAGAAAATTCGCGCATAATTAATGAGCCTTTGTCACCAGCCGTTGCCGCCCACGTTGGTCGCGCAGCGTCTCCGATCGCTGGAGACCGTGTTGTGCGTCGAGCCTGTTTTGTCCAAGTTCGCCGGAACCCGAACTGTGCTCACTCTCCTGACAGAGAGAGAGAGAGAGAGAGCTTCGGCCATGGAGCGAGCATATGAAAAAAAAGGATAAATAAAGAATGCGGCATTTGTATGTTTGTGATATAACACGCACACATACGTATATTACGTATGGAATAAGAAATTGGTGCCATTAGTGATGGCGGGAGTACCACTTATGAAGATCTCCGAACTTTGTATTCGCAAAGCACCCTGACTTGAAATGCACCATAATCTCGGAGTCAATCTGCCCAAAGAACAAGCTTTCTTTAGGAAGGCATTGAACTATCCAACACATCACCTGCTGTAGTGGCAAAGTGGCTTTGACACTAGGAGTGGGAAAGAATAAGACATGAATAATAAATGTCTTATAAATACCGAGAAATTAGGGAGTTCAGAATTTTTCGATACACAGCGTCTAAAAGCAATACTGATGAAATACGAGTGATAAGCAAAATTATAATGAGAAAAAAAAAAGGTAACGCAGGACAGTTCATATCTCGCACGAGAAATCGAAAGTGATATCGTGGTTGAAATACAGATTGGTAGCAACTAACGAAAGTTCTCCAGATGAGTCAGTGAAAAAAAAAAAGTTGTGCAGATTCGACCCAACTCGTTAGAATTGATGTGAAGTGATACTTTAGTCGAGATGTGCGTATGAAACCGTACGCAACTAACGTCTGTGAGTAATGTCATGTTTAGTTTCATCCCACGCAGCGGGCCACCTAAAACTACATGTTGACCTTTATCCACGTCAAAAAGTCACTACAGCAATCTGGAGTAATTTTTTTATGTTTATTCTCTGCACCGCTCGTAAACTGTGCTGAAATCAACATCGTCCCAACACCAAGTCAGGCGAATGCAGCACCCGAGATATCCACGCAGCGATGTCACGTGGATGACAGCGATGTGTGGTGCTTGTCGGGGAAACAAAATGGCGACCAACAGTTATGCGCCCAGACAAGTACGGCACACGTCTAGCTACACTCAAGGATTCTGCACATCTTATTTTACAGTGGCGCGTACACGTTGCTGAGGATTGGCCAGGAATGAGCACACACACTCAGTGACACACAAAGACTGGTTAAATCAAAAGAACATTGAGGAAATTAACTAAACGGTTGAATGTGATGCGCTATTCTAAATGTATAGACAGTGAGCTCTAAAGGCACCTTTAAACCGACAAAATATATTGAACTTTTACGTAGGAAATAATTTTTTTTCTCACCAGGCAATTCTGACTCGGTTTACCGTTTCGGAAAATAAAAGTTTAGTTCTCTCTCTCACCAGGCAACACAGACGTGAGCTTACGGGTACTGCTTCGTCGGTCAGCCTATACTGGAGTTGTGTAAACCCGTTTGCTGGTGCTTGCACTTCGTGCGCTGTAACATGCCTGTACACGAGATATGCAAATATATCCGCCGAGATGTCGGCTTCACTATAAAAAGATACAGTGAGAGTACCGTTGATCAGTCATTGTAGTACTCACAGTAGGCCAAGACAAAAGAAAGAAGAGGCCGGATAAGGGTGCTGAACTCCTGCCTTTATTTTTTACTGGGAGGTGAAGGGGTGGGGCGGGGTTGAAGTCAAAAACACCTATAACATGAAGCATGCTTCATAAAAAATATTAATATAAAAGAACATCGGTCAAAATATGCGAATATCTATAATAAATTGTGGATAATCATCGACCTCAATGTTAATCTGTATCCTCTTTGAAAATTCGGAACGGTGTCCACAATTCAGCCTGTTGTTACTCACGCTGAGGCTGTGCAAAAAAAAAAAAAACTGTAGGAAGCACTCGGCGGCTGGCAAAAAAAAAAAAGAACAGTTAGTAGGCCCCGTAATTCGAATGTACACTCTTTGGAGCAACCTCGTGCAAATACCAAGCCGCTTGTCAAGAAACCTCACGTAATCTAATTTGCATAAGACTTTCGTACGTCCCCTAGTAGTCGACTTAGAAGTTCCTTTTCCCCCTAATTTTTTATATTTTATTGCTTGTTTTATTTCCTACGCGGACCAGAGTGGTTTCACTGAAGAACAATATTAAATTTGGGAAGCTCGGGGTGATTTCAACCTTATTGTTGTGCAAGTCAATTTGCATTTAAACGAGGTAGGAAGCTCGACACGCTCGTTGAAGTCTGCACTCTTTTTCTGTGTGTGTGTGTATGTGTGCTCTCGTTTGCATAGGGAGAATTGCACGAAGGCGGGCTGATTCACTGACTGCTGCAAGTAAGGCAGGAAATGCTTGACTTGTTGTCGCAATAATTTGTTTTTTTTGTTGTTGTTTGAAATTATAAGATTTCGTTCATTCTTTCATTCAATTTTGGTTTTTTGGGCACATAATTAAAACAATGTTTATTCCGACTTCGTACTTTTGTGTTTCAGCCACCGAATTCTTCTCAACCACTGGCTTCGTGGGGTCATTTTAAAGCGGTGATTAAGGCTTGCGTTTGGGCTAGTCGTAATATCATACGTGTGTTTAAACAGTAGCACTGCAAAGCTTACCACAGGGACAGCACAGCACATACGAAGAGCTTCTATCAACTGTTTATGAAAACAAATACTATTGAAGCAAATTATTAAAGGGAAGCTTTCCTTGCGGACCCTCTCGGACGTTGCTGATCGTCGTTGTTACTGGGTACCGCCGCTGCTGTGTGGCCAAATAGACTGGACACGCGAGAAAGAAAGAGAAAGCGGAGGAAATAGAGGTTAGCGCTGTACGAGCATTCGGTTTGCTACCCTGCACTACAGGTAAGGGAAACGGAGAATAGAAAGAGGAAAAGAGGAAGAGAGTGACCCCACATAGATAACGAACCGCCACGCGACCTGAGGGTGAAAAGGAAAAGTTAACTGCATAGATCTTTTGAATGAGACAGTAAATAGTGCAAAGTTAAAGGCAATTTAATGGCAGACTTCACGGCGCATGTGAATGAGTAAAGGGAGGCAGAAGAAGATGATGGCCGAATGGAATTTGGTCCAATATTTACGATGAACCATCATAAGTGATTATGATTCATTATAGCTTGAATGGTATGGTCCATGATCACCATCCAGTTAATCATAACTATGTGCCGTCAATGAAGAAGCGGCAGTGCACCGAGATTAAGTGGTACAATTGAACTGCGACCGCGAATGACCGACTTGGAGGCGTCATTCCCAGAGGGACATCATGAATGGCATCGAAGAACGGAAACAGCTGCCAGGCATCCTATGTCCTACCATATTTTCCCTATTCACGATAATCTCTTAGGGACTTTCTTTCTTCGAGCAGTCACTCCCGCACCCCTGAACGGCGGAGTAAACCAAGCGTCAATTGGAACGCGAGCTAATTCCTATAAAGGAAGGAATACGCGTGTAAGATCGATTCTCAGTGCAAGGATAAAGGAATTAAAGGGGACATGAGGACAAGATTGAAGGATCGGTTTTGGCAAAGGCAACGACTGTTTGCGCGTCAGCAGCATGGCGGAGATATCGTGGTTCAGGGGAACATTAACCCGTTACCAGCTGTGCCATTGAAAGCAGATGCATAAAACAGGGTGATTCTTGTGCAGCATGTTGGACGTCCCTCCTTGCATCCATAAATATTGCGGAAATACCCTGCTTACTACTTCAATCTTCGTTATTTCGAGTCAAGGCTTTCAACAGTAGGCTTTTCTGATTCAAATCGTCAGGTATATGGCGTCGACACACAGAAATTATAGGAATTACAACACTTTTTCGTTCTCATATATTTTCTCATGTTTTTTTTTCTTTTTCTTTTTTGGTTGGAAGGAAGGGGGGTGTTTATGGGAGGGGGCGTCTTTGATGCATATTTCGTTGTTTTTTATTCCCGTATGACAATATAAAAATTAAACGCGAATAGATGAGTTCAATCGGGGCTTCCAAAAATCGGGACTACCATTGAAGTAAACGAAAGTGCTTCAATCCAAGTCTAACAGACAAATACCGTAGGCTTGAATAAAAATACATGTCTTATACTTTTTGTACGTTATTTAGGCGCGAAATCCATACGTTGTCCAAGGAAATGCGTCGGGTGTTGGATGCTAGAGCATGCATGGTTCAGCTATACTTCCAGGCCCTGTACAGAAACACCTGCTGGCACATAGTGCTGGTGCACGACTGGTCGATGGCTTGTTTTGCTTATATTTTTTAACCATTAGCCGTTGTAATTCGTGAGCGCTCGGCAAACAGGGAATCACTGATCCTTGAGGCTGAGGGCCAGCTGTTTTAATACGTATATCCTTCGTTAGGTCAGTCGAAAACTTTCACAATACAAAAGTTTGTACAGCAACGAGCACAAGAGGAAACATTACTCCACCGCAAGAGGAGACGTTGTTGATTCGTGCACGCATCAACTCTTCCTTTCCCGAGCCGTGTAGCGCTTGCGTTGCAGAAGCGAGATCAAAAGGCGTTCTTGTTCCCGCAGTGCCACTTCCAGTGAAAAGTATTACCGCGTTTGTAATTTAACAAGCATGAAAGACTAACAGAAAACGCGATGCAGGAGAAGCCGTATAACCGTTGTAACTTTCCAGAGCATAAATGAAGCAACTGAGGGAACTCACACAAGGGAAAGACGAGCAAAGGCACAAATTGAAAATATCGTAGTCTGGCAAGCAAAGCAACTTAGCAAGGCATATCCTGTCGAACGGATGCAAGTACATGTGTTTTTGTAAATTTTTCACCTGCTTTACCTCCTCTGCGTAGTTAACACGAGTATATAGGTTTACGCGCATTTCCTTCCTGGACTTGGAATTCTTTAGCATGGAAGATATGGAAGAAAAATGCAGACGAAAGCAGGTGTAGGCCATAACAAAAGTGATGAAAAGTGTTCAGCGTAAGCTAGGAGGTAAGTGTTTGTCCGTCTGGAATGCAATTTGAATTTGACATTCAGCTTAAATTATCATGAATCGGTTTTACTGAACACTGTAGTACTAGGAGCATTGAGTTTCAACGTATCGTTATCTGTACACACAAAACTGCCCATTGTGTTTTTGTCCCCTCACCAAAATGCAAAGGCTGTCGTTCAAATTCCCTGCGACATTAAACAAATGAAATGTGTATTCACAGCCTCTTCTACGACCGGGTCTAGAATTTTTCGTCATGTTATCATGAAAAGAAACTTTCATTTCCACTTGTCTTTTTCCTGAAGTAATGTTCGACCACAGTAGCGGCCGTGAAATTAACTAAGGCGTGCTCTTTGTAAACCTCGGTCGAGAAGGCGGTGCCTGCCTTGCAATCAGCCTTTAGCCAACCACGCGAAAGATGGCGCGCAATTAACTCCGTTCAAGCTGGGTGCGGTAAAGCTTTGAATGGGTTACGGCGATGGATGCGCTCCGAACTTTTCCCCGGTAAGGTAACAGAAAATTCTTGGGCCTCGCTTCCTGCAGCCGCGATCATCTTCCGTGTGCCACGTTTCACTGCAGACAGAGTAGACAGGATGCGGCTCGAATATAGCCCTCTCCCTGACGCCACCGTCTAGTGGAAGTGGGGGAGGAATGCGCCGGTATATAGGGTATCGCGGCTTCTGAACGTGTCACCCATAATATCACATTCATGTTATTTGAAACTAGAAGAATAGTCTAAAAACTGATAAGATAAACTGCCAAGTGGAGAAATAATGGATCAGAAAGTATCACTGAACAAGTAAAACGCATTTCATAAGGCTAGCGAAACAACAAATCACACAAAAAAAGTGCGCACGCTGCCAGGGATGTTATTCCATTATTTCAAGCATTCGTCCGACAGGCCTGTACTGCAACGGGTAAAGAGGCAGCAAGCATGAATAAAACTATGGAAAAACGGGTTGCGCCCCACACTTACGCCCCACACATGGGCGTTTCAGCATAAGGAAAATTGGAATACAGTGCAAGAAACGAAGAAAAAAGCTATGAAATGACAGACATGTGTAGCCACCGTCCGTCACCCCGCCGTGCCTCACCGTGAAGGTCATTGCCCTTGCTTCGGAAATCCAGTTTACCTCGCCTTGCCTCGCCATGTGGTGTCATTGCCCCCTGCTCTATTTTGCAGCCGAGGTGGCTGCAAGGCTGGAGCACTACCACAGCCACTCGGCAAAACTGCTTTTACTTTTGCATAAAGTCAGTCGACTTTCCGTTTTCAACCTGTCAAAATGTGTATTCCTTGCCTCCGCTAAACCGAGCTCCCTACACATGAAACAAACACACAGTAGAAATTTCACAGATTGGGGGCATGCGGCGGCTTTTCCCTACCCGTGGAATCTGGACATAATGCACGCTAGAAACACTGCGCAGGGTAGTTCGCTGAACCTGACTCCAACAGATGTGCCTGAGTCTTGGCGTCCATAAGCGGACAAACAAAATAAGCCTCGTCGTGGAGCCACCATTTGGGCATGGCGACTTGTATTTGGTGAGTCCCCTTTTGAAGCGTTGGCTCATAGCTAATGTTTTTATTTTTCGTGCACGGCTTATCCCTTGAAGTTTCCATCATCCTGCAAGCGTTTTGTCTTGTTTTGAGTATCAAAACGCACATAATGCTACCAAAACTCTTGGTTTAATTTGCATCTACTGATGTATACGTTTTTCAAGTGAATAATCTTTAGCTAGCATTACTTAATTACCTGCCGCTTGTTTCCCTATTGCTCACTATTACGAAGTTTCTCGGCAGGTTATAGAAATACTTCTTTCCGCTTTAGCTTTCGCTCGCTTCTCAGCCCGTTTGCTCATCGCTCATCGCCGCCGCAAATTTTTTTTTTTGTTAAGTAGGATCCAACCTTGAAATTTACATGCATAAGTTTTGTCCTTACAACGATAACCCCATAGCATCTTCTACCTGCATACCTGCAGCGCTTTCTTTAATTTTTTTTCTCTCTCAAGTGTCATTTTAGATTCCCGCACGTCATCAGCTGTCACTGTTCCTCAGCCGAAAAATACCAACACATGGCGACCAGTCTGAGAAAAACGCAAATACGAACTCGCGCTATAGTGAATGCCGCTCTCTGCAATGAAACCGAGTACCGGCTTGCGCTCAAGCTAGGGCTTTCTAAACTGGGCGCGGTACCTGTCTGTTACACACAAAAAGGGGGGGAAAGTGGGTGACGTGGATCACTGCCTTTGAACCTGCCGGGGCTTCAGTATCGAACGGAAAACTCTATTGAGAAACCGCAAACGCGAGGATTTCCAACCGCGCGTGCGGAACAGATTGCCTTCCCCGAAGGGCAGAGGACAGCTTGTAAGGAATTTTCACGCTGTGTACTTGTACGTCTTCGCGACACTGAACTCGTAGACATGCGGGAACAAGTCCCCGAATTGCGATGGAGACGAGCATGAGGACCAATTGCGTGCCCAGACTGCCAGGCTAACACCGCCCGCAATAAACTTAATAAACACCTCAACCAACCAACCGACCATCATCCCAAGCCGCAGCTGTTCGGCGCTCGCCCACTAACATCTTGGGCAGGAAGGCAAAAAGAAGGCGTGAAGTTCAAGAGAGCAGGAGTTACAGCAAAGTGCCGCGTTAGCCCGTGATCTCTAGTGGCTCAGCTCAATCCCGCATCTTCAGAAAGAAAAAGGGGCGTAGAACTAACGCAATACAACATGCTCAGCACTGCAATTACCTCAGTAAAAGAAGAGGAACAAAACAACAATAAGGTGCCAAACTCGAGGGGCACCAACTGGCCAGCCTGCTGGTCCTCCTTCACTCCATCAACACCGCAGGAAGCAGTGACTGCTTTTATGGCAATAAAGGGCCAGTAAGTACGACCGAGTGGAAAACGAACACCTTCGGGTGGTGCCTTCTGAGAAGAAACAACCTGCGTGGGAAGGAGCGGGAGGCTGTTTACTGCAGTTTCTTTCTTTTTTTCTTTATTTCCTCGCTCGCGCGTACTTTGGCTGGTAAATTATTTGTGCACTGAGTGACCGAGACAGAGAACGAATGACAAAGCAGAAGATCCTGAGTAGAGAGACAAGTTTCACAGTTTGGACAGCTGGGCACGCGATTAAATTGGGAGCAATACAGAGGTAGACACAACAGGTGTAGCAGAAGACCGCACGGCAAATCTTATATGAAACTGGGACGAAATCATTCCAACGGTTTCAGACTGAATCAACAGCTTTGAATCGTCGAACTTTTTTATTATTTTATTCAGACCGCTTACATAATTTATTTAAAAAGCAAAGCACTCTTATGCTCTGCTGGAGGAACAAAAAAAGAACTTGTAGTCGAAAATAGTCGTTGTTAAACTTATGAGTAAAACGCCGAAAAAGCTCCTTTGCCATCGTCAATTACACTTACACATTCACGCGTAAGAGAATGATCTGCCTCTCTTTGACCTCTCTCTTTTCTCTGCGATATTTACACCTATGTTAATTCTTCAAATTGAAAATCATAGACCTTTGAGAGAATCGCTGGACATAACAACCAACGACAGTGATAACTATACTGTTCTGGCTTCAATTTAGTATTCAGACTGTCGGAGATTAAAAACTAAAATTTCGGCTTAGTTGGTGCACACGTTAACACCCACGCAAAAAAAGCAGGAAATTTATAGCTGGTGACGGCAACCTCAACGATATAGAAAGCGGGAACTATTGCATCTTTAAATTCATTGACATCGCGATTCCTTAACATTGCGGGCCCCATCAGTTCATCTTTTCTCGCTCATTAACGATTGCAAGACATTTAACATGGGCATAATTGGGGTAAATGTATAGATGAGCCGGGAAGGCCAGGAAAAGTGGACTCCATTAAAACCATTCTGTTTGATACCCTACGCTTGGGTAGTGGTAAGTGTAGACTACAATGGAAAGGGAAGTGAGAAAGAGAGCACGTGCTTGAAAGAAGGCGAGGGAACGGCAGGGTTTGTTTAGGCAGCTTGAATATAGGTATAGTAGCTCCTTGATTACGCTATGTTGTGACCAGTGTATCAACCGACACTCCAGGGTGGCCTGCTACGGCCAATTCATGCACGCTTTACGGGACAATTTAAGGTGAACAACAACCTACCACTATAGAGAATAATTTCAGATGTTTCTTAGTAAAACACAACGGTATCGACTGGTCGTGACAAAGTGCCTTATATTTGTGACGTGAAAAGCGATGTGCTTTTCTACAGGGCTTCACATAGCAGTAAAATAGAAAATATTGAGACAAGTAAGGGTTTCTGAGAATGTGGACATCGACGGGCCGCAAAAGCGTGCCGTGTCAGAATTGTCAATGTAGCGTGCTTGCGCCAGGTTACGATAAAATTCATAGTAATGAAATGGAAATGCATGTTGACGCTCCCGGGAAACTGCACCAGAAGGTGGATGGAGGCGAGCACGGAACATACACCTTACTTAGCTGCAAACAAGTTGATTACATTTTACAAATCAATTCGCTAAAAATGGTTATGGTTTAAAGATTTCTTTAACCATGTAATACCAAGTATTATATATGCCTCAAAATGCCTCAAAATGCTGAGTGAAGAGCATAAAACATAATGGAAATCCCATAGTTGCCTTTTTGATATGCTGTAGTGAAGTTCCACCTGCGGATTGTTTAACAGACCAAATAGTAATCAATTTGTACAGTAATTAAGCTACAAATGAAGAAAACCATTTCTGAGTTTTTGTTCCACATATTTGCTCACCATGGCAATAAAGAAACGTCCAAATTTTTTCACATATTTTTTAACGTGGAAGTATATTTGAGCATTACAGAGTTAAGTAAAAAAAACGGTAACACAAGTATATTTTTGCGTACACTTGGAATAACATGGAACTGAATCGGGGTAATTAGTGCAAAATAGAGCGCTTGCGTATTATAGGCTATCGCTCAAGAAGAATTAAAAATAACTGTCGTCTATATAAAGCCATTCTTATTAAATATTTGGGAGTAAATGCAATGTGGTTTGCTTGCCTTCAGCAGTTGCGTAATAATGTTCGCAAATTAGACTTTGCATTCATGACGCACACCTTCAACTAGTTGTATAGAGTTTAGTACGGTATGTGTACAGGCCCAGAAGCGCACGTGGGCACCGATAGGGACATTAAGCAAAACCTTTGCACAGGTATGTATGCAGAACAAGTGGTAAATAAAAAAGGAAACTCAGAAAGTAAAAGTGACGAAACGCATATTTGCAACTGCTACCAGGAACTTCCTCGTCGTCTCGCTCGAGGCTTCACGCACACAGAATCGGGTACGTAATAGGAGTAACCGCAAGCCCAACCTGAATCCTCTGCTGACTGATTGCGCGTGCGTCTTTGTGGTCTGTGAGCAAAGCCCAGGGGCATTCAGTTGCCGGTCTGCGGGATCTCATCTTCGTCAATGTTTGTACCCGCCGCCGGCCCGTTGGTCCAGATTACCCGTTCATTACAAACAAAACTGCTCTTGCAGCTTTCCTGCAGTCTATTTGCCGGGAATCACCATCGTTTCGTATTTGCTTTGGGCTCTACTTGCTGCTGACGGAGTCCTGGCTAAGTGTGTGCAAATAGCAGTGGCGCACAGAAGACAAAATACGTTCGCGAGTTGCTGGCGGTGTTGGGGTCTATGGTATTCCGATAGCATCGTGTTGTTCTCTTCACTCCCGCCGGCCAGCAGCGGTTCTCGGTCAGCGCGGTGGCTTCTGTGATCCCTGCGGCTTATCACGAAGCTCGGTTACGCCCACCCCGCGACTGTTGTTGCATTTTGATCGTTTGATATTTAGCGTGATGTTGTCTCACTGCACGTATGTTGGCGAACAGAGCGGTATCAGTGACTTCTACGCTTGCATCTATCCCTTGGTCCCGTCACCTTTGAGAGCTGGCCGAAGTGAACTTGATTTGTTTGACATAGTTTCTGTAGGGTCCGTATAGAGCCAGGGTATGCATGGTTCACTAGGACCCTCGAGAAATGGGACTTAGGCCTGGCGCTCATCGCGTCGAGGTGTAATGAGCCACTGCGCATGTCGCTGCCTTCGTGCGACAAATAATTCTGCATGTCTTTCCCAGCACATACAGTAAAGGAAACGTCTGTGGCTGTAGCACACTGGCCACGGTGCTGTCCTGGTGTGCAGGAGGCCATTCGTAGGTTTCAGATACAGCTAAACTATTGTTCAACTTCTCTACCATTTCTACGGCAATGCAAAAGCTGAAAAAAAGTCAGTTTTGTCCGAAACATATTGACAGAGATAATAAGTTGACAAACTACTACTCGAAGTGAGGCTCATAGCTCTATGTTCTGCGTGAATTGCAGTTAAAGGGACGGTAAAGGCAAATAATAAGACGACGTGTACTGTTTAAATATCATTCCCGAAACCTCGCAACGCTTCTTTCCTGCCAAGAAAAGACTAAGTTTAAGAGAAAATTGAATCTGAAGGGATCGAATCCCTTTTCGAAATTCAAATCTCCCGCCACCCAACCGGGGGAGGGGTGAAGTTGCATACGCCATCACCACCATTTGCTGCCGTCGGTGAGTAAAACGGCGCCCCATAGACGGCGGCAGCGAGACAAGACAGAGCGGTGGATTCGCTGCTGCAGCTGCTTCTTGGTCAAGTGGCGTAGACCGTTCGGGCACCCCGAAACACAACATGAAAGTTGAATTCTCTGCCACTTGCAGTTTGTGCGAGTTTCGCGAGTCAGCAAAACCAACGCAGCACTAGCGATAACGAAACTGCTGAAACACGAAAGCGTGGGCGGTGCAGAGTCCAGCAAAAACGAAGCCTTTCGAACGTCCACGTCGTTGTCAAGGGTAATTTCAATGAGTTCTTTTTTTCTAAAACTGAAATGGAACTCGAGAAGTAGCATTTTAATTCGTATTGTAATACAACACAATGATGTTTTTTTTTTGCAATGAGTGGTTGAGCACTAGTGGCACAGTTTCACCGAGGAGTGCTTTCGTCATTTGGCAAGTAATTGAATGTCCCGGGGGAGTGTCTAATCATATCCTACATTTACCTCCATTTCTGAATTATTAAGGCTCTGTTCGCGATAATATCGACGCCTGAGATTCTCAAGCACTAATCTGTCACTTTGGCTTCACTTAATATATGTCTTTAGGGTCCCTTTAACGTTTTCCTACTAACTAAAGATATAAAGATATACATGAATAGATTTCATGGGTAGCTGGACCGCCACCACTCGCGGTCAGCTGGCGAGACAAAGAGCGTCGGCACCAGAGAGAGCACGTGCAAAAGTTTCAGGCTACCGCCCCCTTCACCATTTTAACTGTGCCTTGCCTCCAAAACTCTGATCACGCCACCTCCGAAACGGAGCGCGCGGGAATGCGGGCGCACCAAGGGCACCAGCGTTCTCGGTTACCCCTTCGCCCTGGCGCCCACAGCAAATCGTACAAACGCCAACGCGCGCCGGCCACGCAGGCGCCATCGTACTCGGGGCAGCACGGCGATGGCGCGGCCGAGCATCGACTGTGATCGTACAATTGCTATAATAATAATAAAAAATCACTACTCGCAACGCTCACTGCAATGAATTTATTCATTGGTAAGAGCTCTTTACGTGCCCCACGACCACACGTATACTCCGAACCAACAGCCACATGCAAGGTGCGTGCACGCAGGTCGCTGACATCACAGTCGGCACACATTCTAAGCAGCGCAGCTGTGTGATTTAATACATGGCGCCCACGGTTAGACAAATGCGTATCGATGCGCGAAACGGCCACTGAGGCCATGTCATAGCGAATGTACCGGTTGGCGTCGCATCATTGAACCAAGAAACGTCGGCACGAATGGTTCCTCGGGAGAGAAACCATACCCTGTGTTAATGACGGTTCTTGATGTCATTCCTTCTGCAGTGCGATATCTCAGGTTTTCGCCTTGATCCAGCAGACAGATCGGGCGCTAGCAACAACGGACTCTTTTCAACCATCTGATTCCCCCCCCCCCCTCCTCTCATTGTGTGACCATATCTACTCTAGCCAACACCTTCAAAGGATGTTGAATTCTTACAGCAAGCAGTTCATTGGTCGGCCATGCTCTCAGGATTCTGCATGTGGTGGACCGCAGTACGCTTGCGCTAGCTTGTGAACGTCTGTCAGAGCAATGTGCATGTGTGCGCGTGCGTGTACGTATGCTTGTGCGTGTGTGTGTGTGTGTGTGCGTGCGTGTGTGCGTGTGCGTGTGTTTAAGAGGGAGAGAAACATTACTACAGATGGACATTCTGGAAGTATCCAGATGCAGACAAGCATGACTCCAGTATTGTACCAGGACGTCCGCACTCAATATTTCAATGCGGGAGCGCTCTCTAGTGAAAGGTTCCTCGAGGGGGCACTGGGCGTCCGTTCGGCCAGTACCGCTCGACGCCGGCGTCTCTCTGCGGAGGCATCAATCTCGACTATAGTGCCGTCGCAGCTATGGCGATCGCTTCTTCCGCCTGGAAACGGCTGGAAGCGTCGTTTCGTCGTTGAAATACGGGCGATGATGTTTATGACGCAGCGGATCTGCTCGTGAGTCGCAGTCGCGTCTGTTTCGTCTGTTTTCTCTTTCAGAGGAAGCTTTAGCTTGGGCCCAACTCCGACGCGGCCTTCTCAAACACATGTAAAACGCAAATACGTTTTTCTGAGCTAACCCGTGGACCGATTTTAATGAAATCTGTTGCATTTGAGAGAGAAAGTTAAATTCTGGTGACTGTTGGAAGCGTAATTTCGATTTAAGGCTTGAATTTCGTTAAAAATATTTTCAAATATTCTACAGTTTGAAAAAAATAGAAGCATGAAGTTTACAAATTCATAGCTCTGCATCAAGAACAGATATAGTGCTTCTGTAAACGGCATCCATTAGATCATTCAAAGCGGACAAATTGCAACTGTTTTTTACATCTTACGTGAATTTGTTAGGTTGTTTACAAGGGTTCTGCAAAAGCTGTATTTCCATATTATTAAATTTTTTTATATTCATGTGTAACAAATCAATTTTGTCCACTTTAGATGTACTATTATATGCAATTCACAGAATTGTATTATCACTTTTTGATGTTGAGTTAAAGAGTTGTAAACTTGATAGCTTCGTTTTTTTTTAATTTCTGATTTTTTCCAAATAATAATAAAAAATTGACGCCCTAACTCAAGAATTCGAGACCAACAGTCACTAGATATAAAGTTTTCCTTTTAAATGCAAGAAACCTCGTCAAATTTGGTGCAGTGTTTGCCGAGAATAATGAATTCTCTTTTTACATGTATTTAGATAGGAGCCTCCGAGCTAAAGCATCCTCTTAAGTGTGGATACAGTGTCCATCGCCGACTTCAAGCATATAGCACAAATTGTCTCAAGTGCTTGGTCCTTGAAAAGCTATATCGAGTAATATTTATCGAGGGCAAGAGTAGGCATGCGGCCATTCACGAGGGAGACGGACAGACAGGGAAAATTCGGAAATAGATATGTTTAAGAAGCATAAGCTCCCAGTCTGCTAGTTAAATCGGTAAGGCATGGGAATTGCAAACACTGACTGCCGCGTATCTTCGTCCCTGCTTTTATTATTTGCTTCCCTTGCATCGACGTTACGGTTTCGCGTTTGGACCTCGCTGAATTGCCGCATCAGTTAGTTCGTGGCGGCAACTTTCCGTGAGCGGCGTGCTGCACGGAATGCAGCTCTACATCTCTCTAGGGTAATGAATTTATTAGATAGACCTTTCCCTCTATCTTTCTCAGCAGAATTTTGTATCACGTGGTTCAAGTGTTTACTTTGCCCCTAGCAACACAGAAAGAAGCATACGTAAAAAGAATCAAGGATCATTTTATGCCCTACGGTTGAGCATGTCGCATGCCGTCTGTCCCGCGGGTCAGAAGTCTGTCTCACGGGTGTTACGTAAGAATGCCTTGTTTCCCTATGCATTTTCTTTCGTTGTCTTTCTGCGCCAAAGGAAACAAAATGAAGCTTGCGTATTGCTTTACTTTTTGCGTTCTTAGGCTTTGTGCTTAATATCCTGGCTCCTACACAAGCAATGCGCAAGCTGATCTTTCACCGCATTGAACGACTGCCGTCTCAATATTGTCCTTTGGTTGCGTAATAAACGCACTTTGTTTCTGCAATATTGAAAAAATGATGGAGTTTAGGTTCGGCGAAAGGCTTGTTTATTGAATGCTCTACTGTTTTTTAACCCTTTTCATTCGACTGAATTCGTTAGGAATGCATTTGAAATGTTGCTGCCTGCATCCCTGTTCATGTTTCACCACCGAATAGCGCGTACCTCACTGTTGGGCACAAATTTTTCTACTTGCAGCGAGATTGGCTATAGACGCGACTGCATCACGTTGCAGTTCTAGTCCCCAGATCTTATTTTTCTTACGCAAAACACAGTGTTCATGTCTTCTATTGCCCTGTACTATTTGAGAGAGAGCGCTTTTAAAAGAACCAGTATTGTTGGTTCATGTGTTGTTTTTCTACCCATTTAATTCGTTCTACCAGTACGTTGCGTTCAATAGAAAGTGGTCATATTGTGTATTGGTTTGGCACCTTCGTTTCTTTAAGGCGAAAACCTCAAGTGGCTGGTTGCAACAGCTCATACTCAGTCTATAGAACATGTGCTCGTGGTGTGCCCTGAGTATGCGCGCGACAAACTGACACTGGCAGATACATTGAGACATTTACAAAATGGACCACTGTCGGAGGACCTCTTGCTAGGCGCTTGGCCACAGAGTTGGCAGACGACAGAGACAATGCGTGCATTTTCAAGTTTCCTAGGTGACACGGGCCTGGACTCACGCCTGTGATACCAGTTGTGTAATGTGTCCTTCACTTCGTTCCTCCCATCATCATCCCCCATTGTGACCCTTTTTCTTCCCCTCTTCCTCTTCCCTTACGTAGAGTGGCAGGCCAGATGCTCCATTATCCGGCGGACCTCTCTACATTTTCCAATCATTAAAATACTTCTTCTTCTCATACTCATAAAAGCTAGCACCTAGTCCAGTGCTGGTGGTTGGTTGGTAATAAATTTATTGAATTATCCGACAAGTTTGTGGCGGCCCGGGCTCAGGTCTCCCACTTCGGGATGTCGAGATGTTGTCTCAATGCTTTATTTTATTATTGATTTTTTTCGGCAAATTAATAGGGTGGCACCAGTGGGTTCGCCGTGCCTGGGCGTCTGCCACGAGCTCTCGGGCTCTGGCGGCGTCGCCGGGCAGCTGGGCGGCCCACATTTGATCTTCTAGTCCAGTGAGGCGAAAAATATCACCACCAGGAATGGCTAATACTCCCGTAGGCAAGCAAAGATGCAATGGCTGAATACGAAGGTATAAACGAAAGAGAGAAAGAACGAAAGGACAAAGAAAGAACAACGAAGACAGAAATAACGAAGACACGAAAGAAATAAGGAAATTCGGAAATAAAGGGACAATGAAAGATAGAACTAAAGAACATCTCGGTAGTGCACTAGGTGCTAGCATGCATGTGTCGTTGGGGAGGTCGACTTTACAGCGCCATACGTTTACTTCACATTGTGGCTCGGAAAGTACTACAAGAAGTCTGGCCCCTCCGATCGTATAAGTTAATGTACTACTACGTGTGCAGAAGGCTTTCGCCTTCACGTGTTATAGTAGTGAAACATGCTGCCGAACGCTTCTTTTTATGCGAAGCATATTACGAGAGCTCAACCCAGCTCCTCAGGCGCGGCGGTGTCGCCATGAAATCACGTGACACCGTGACGTCACGACAGAGGAGAAGTGGCTTTGGCTCAACTCTTGCAAGACGGGCTGGGTGGGAATCGAACCAGGGTCTCCGGAGTGTGGGACGGAGACGCTACCACTGAGCCACGAGTACGATGCTTCAAAGCGGTACAAAAGCGCCTCTAGTGAATGCGGTGTTGCCTTAGAAACGAGCTGTTTCTAAGGCGTGCGTCTCTTGCTCAGGCGCACATTTCGTTGCCGCGCCGAACGCTGCTTTGCTCGACGCTCACCGCGTCCAATGCGGGGCGCGTAGTCGCTGCCCTGTAGCCCATTGTCTTACACCCCTTGGCGGGTCGACGGGAACGCTGTCGCGTTCCACTCTTGAAGGCGAAGAAGTAATGCATGAGTTGTTTCTTCGTCTAGCCGAACCAAAGATAGCCAAGCAACAGCAGTTCACCAGGCTAAACAGTGGTTCAACAACTAAAATAAAGGCTAGTATGCTTCGCATCCTGGGCTTAACCTTACCTAAGCCACAGCCATTTTTTTTAGCATCTTTAACTTGAACATGCAGCTCTGCCTTAATTACCACGTACCTATCTCCCTCAGAAAGCAAGCAGCTAGGCATTTAAAAAGGAGGAAAGTTTCTGAAAAGTCACGTTACCGTAGATGAAAAAAAAAAATGGCTGTGGCTTAGCTAAGGTTAAGCCCAGGATGCGAAGCATACTAGCCTTTATTTTAACGCGACAGCGTTAAGGAGCTCGTGTCGCAGAAAAGCCGGTGTCGTCGGCGTCGGCTCAGGCGTGCGGCGCTTGCTCAGGCGCACATTTCGTTGTCGCGCCGAACGCTGCGTTGCTCGACGCGCACCGCGTCCGATGCGGGGCGCGACGCCGCGAGCGACGGCGGCAGTTGGAGCGCCGGTTCTCCTCTGTCGTGACGTCACGGTGTCACGTGATTTCATGGTCACCGCCGCGCCTGAGGAGCTGGGTTGAGCCCTCGTAATATGCTTCGCATAAAAAATATGTTGAAAAATTGTCCCGACGCCACGCCGGCTCCGGTGGCCGCCGGGGACCTTCTCCGTCGGCGTCGCCGCCGCTGGGACGCGGCTCTCAAAAGTTCGGAGCTGGAAGACCAGCTCTGGGCCATCCGGCAAACCGCCCGAGTCCACCCGGCAAAACGCCCGAGATGCCGCCCGAGTCCAAGGACTTCGGGCCGCCACCTGAGGCCACCACAACCAAAACTGCCGGACCATTCTTTTTCGATAAAGTGCATTTTCTTCTTCGAAAAATTGTCAAAACTGAACGTCATCTTGCTGCTCATTGATAAAAAACCTTGTCGACTTCTTTCTGCATTTAGGTTGTTCCTTAGAGGGTCTTTAGGTTTAAGGTGTTATGCAACCATGCCAGTATGAATAGGAGTGGAGTCTAGCGCACGTTTTGGGAAAGAAAAAGCTGGGGAAAGCGTACTAATCGGGAAAATGTACGATCCGAAATCACTAAAAATTTGGCCGACTCTACTGTAGCCGATATCTACTTAATGCGAAGGCGTTGCGCGAATCGCTGCAGCGCGAGACGACAGCGCACGCCGCGCTGGTGGGCGCCTGAGGCGGCCTGACACGCGTGTTACCGATTTCGCGGCTCCACAAGCGCACGACTGCCCTGCTCGAATTCGGCTTGGGTGAGCGGCGGGGCATTTCGGCGGGAAGTTGTGACGCGTGCACTTTACGAGAGGCACGAAACGCCGACGCGTGCATGGAGGTAGTGCGACGCGAGACATTCTACGTCGTTTTAACGCAATAGTGTCGAGGGCGCCGTGTGGCAGAAAATCCAGTGTCGGCGTCGGCGTCCCGGTGACAGAAAATGGCCGTATATGTTAAGGTATATGTATATGCCAGGCGTTGCTATATCACATCATGACCTGGGGTATATGTGGGTTATATTGCCACACCATTCTGTCACGAAGATTGCTCATATATCGTTCCTTACGTTCTTGGCAAAGTTATTCTTAGAAATTTTGAGAATGAAAGCCCACAAACAAATATCATGAAACATGGACAGCGCATGCCTTTTGATGTTACATCTACTCAGGCTGGAATATTAAAATTGCGAAAGAAATTACAGGAACGTGAAAAATGATGTATTTTTTCGCGTGGCTGTGTACCACCTCTGTGATTGGTGCACGCAAGAGGCCGCGTTCCTACCAGAAAGCTCACTTTCGTGCAAGCTTTCGTCGCCAGCGTTTGCCGGTAAACATTGCGGTTACATAAGCTGCAGTTGCCAGGAAGCGTGAGAAGCACTTGGGGATCTTTGAGTGCTATCGCGTTCCACTCCCAGAAGCGAAGCTTAAGCGTCCACAAAATGTTTCCCATTGCGTTGTGTTTCGAAATGGCAACGGGAAGCACGCCGTAATATTAGGCTGTCAAAGCTAAATATGACGCTCACTTCGCGCTGCAGGGAATGGTCTCGTGTTTTGGTTATTGCCTATATTAAAAGCATGCAGTACACTTTCAACGGCATGCACTATATGTGACACGCGCTGTGAAACAGATGGGTGAAGATGCTTATCGCAATAGTGTTATTGATAGCTTTGAATGCGAGATGTTACGATCGGCGAGCATTTTTGTTGGTATCGGAAAACGAAACAGTGCAAGCCAGC
This sequence comes from Dermacentor albipictus, assembly GCF_038994185.2. NCBI lineage: Eukaryota > Metazoa > Arthropoda > Arachnida > Ixodida > Ixodidae > Dermacentor > Dermacentor albipictus. The sequence continues at coordinate 104,683,795 of NC_091825.1, read as the reverse complement.
GTGACACGGGTGACCGAGTGCTTCGGGGAAGCTCTCGTGGCGGGCACCTACTGCTCATTATCGCGCGTCTCGTTCCTATGCGTGTTCACATGGGATCTAGCGGTCTGCAAACGTATCATGCGACCGCAGTTTAGCGATATTGTGAACGCTGCTACCGAGACATCGCGTTTTCGGGAACCATATTAACAGGTAAAAAAGAAACGTAACTGTATTATGTCAATTTTAGTGTTCTCGATCGCGAACGTTAGGGCCGGGCAGTCGTATGAAACGGGATAATGTCAACGAGAATCTACTGTATTGGCCTGGAGTAAAGCATCAAACTGTACAACAAGCATTCTATCTCATTAATTTGATCAGACCATGTGCTAAATCTCAGATAAATATTTGTGACTTCGATTTTCTCAAAAACCTGTCTCATTCGCTGCTAACAGCTTTGGGGCTAAAGTGCTTCTACGCAGGTCATTAGCAGTTAAAAACCACCATGCGCAATAGAAACGAAGCAAAGAATCGAAAGAGCGATTAAGCATTCAACCAGTGTCGTCCTCGATGTATAAACGTACGGGGGGGAAAAAGTGATATTTTGTGAATTCTGTCTAGCCAGCGTCATAATCGAAAACGATGCTTTCTCGGCCTCGGTAAAACCAGTCTAGGAAATCAGACAGCTTTCTATGGCGAAATAACCTCTTTTGTAAGGTCCTCACCACCAACTTTTCACCGCTCTAAAACCCAAAGGACCAGCCTGATAGGCCAGCATGATTGCCCCTCGGAAAACTCTGCGACGCATTGTTATAGTTTCAGGTTACGGGGTCTGGGCAGTTCGCAATTACCAGACTGCAGCACGGACGCTATGCGGTTTTTGCGCAGTGTATAAAACAAAGCGAAGTGCGTCGGTCTGTTTAACCAGCTCGCCGACTTCCGCGCATCGTCGCAGGCTCTGCGAGGGTCATTACCGAAATTGATAACGATCTAGCTTGTGACGGCGACACCAGGCAGGAGTCCCGATTTGTAGAAGCTGGTTTGGCGAAGCATGTTTCTTTCGTTCGAGCTTTCTATTTTATGTTTTCTTGGGCTGACTGAAATAGTCTAACATCCTATTCGCACGGACGATCTCACGATCTCTGCATGTTGTGGTCGCGTACGTGCTTGAAAAACCTTCCGTTTTGGCAACGATCCGTGGCTACAGCGCTAACGCGTTATTTTTTCAGATAAGAGGACGCGCTTCTGACAGAACGGCCGTTTATGGCATCAAATGATGAAAAAAAAAAAATCTTGCGGCAAACTTTCCTGACATCAATCTCTGGGAATGGGACGCCTTTAAGCTGAACACTGTACTACTCGCGTCCGATCAAGGTTGTCCCGAATGGCCGAGATTCTAACGTGCGCATTTTCCTTGTCGGTTTTCATGAAGACACATTGCTTCGTTATTACGAATCTCAAGTACGTGAGATAGCCTCAAGAGCAGTATTACGAATTCTCTGAAATATTTTTTTTCTTGTCCATGTCTACGTGTTCTTGCGGAATTTTCGCCTGAGTTCGGGGACGTCCCTTAAATACAAATCACTCAATGCGCTGCGATGCTGTAAACAAACTGTTCTCAAGAATGATTAAGACGTCATTTTGCTACGTCACTTCCTGCGCTGCACGCGAACTCTCTGACTGGCTGTTTTCCGTTGTTACACTTCAGTAACATTTGCGTATGTGGTAGGAGCATTGTTTGCAAAATAATATATCCAAACTGGCTGCTCTATTTCATCATGTTAATGTTTTCTTCATTCAGAATTGTATATTGTATGCAGAGTTTGTGCTCTTCATCCTTATTTTTGGACGTACTGATATTGAATGCCTATTTTTACATATGTTAATTTCTGTCTGTGACGTCTCATATTCAGTATTGTTTGCCTTGTAAGATCTTCAGAACAGCGAAAATGTTTGAGCTCCCACTGTTATTCTCACTCCTTTTCTAGTCGTTTGTGATATTATGTTGCGAATAGACAAGGCTTTGGACTGAGTCGCACTAAGCGATGAAATACGACTGGAAAAAAAATAATAAAGTGCAATTTCAATCAGTCGCCACATCTGACGGGTTGTTTACACTTGGAAGTCCGTTCAATGAAAATGAAAGAAATTGAAATTGTAAGAAGATAATCTGAGCAGAACGTTCCACGACAGGGCGTAGTTTTAATCAAGCCGCACGCCAGAGAAGCCGAGAGAGCACGCGTCTGAAACCCAATCCTCTTTCTTCCGTAGCTCGCTCCGGGCGCAAAGAGCTGAGGAGATTGTTCCGAGCACGAGTAGACAAGCAGAGGGCCGGCGTAATCCGTTGGTATAGCGTAAGGCATAGCACAAGACCAGCGTGCGTGGTGCGCGGGATCAGAAACGCGAAGGGGAGGAGGAAAGAGAAAAGAGATTAATGTGCAACAGAGAGACGGAAATAAGGCGCTGATGGGAAGGGGAGCATAGTTGCGTGCAGGATACAAAAAGAAGAAGAAAAGTTAAGCGGGGTCCTAGGAAGAGTGGCTTGCAACTGCCTCTAACTTCAGGGCCTATGTGCGACAGACTTTGGGAAGTAAGTGTGTGGGAGGGTGGGCGGAGGAGAGGTAGAACAATGAGAACTCCTGGACGAGACCGGTAGTTACACGTGGCTTCTCAGGCAGGGCACGTAAGCGCGGGCAGGCTGCATCGGCGCCTGCACAATACGGCTAAGAGCGACGAGTGTCGGAGAAGTGCCCGGTCCTTTGAGCAGCGGTGCCCCAGAAGGCTTCCCAGAATGTCTGCCATGTAAGCGGATCATGCGGGGTGGGGTTATCCCGGTCTACTCTACCCGCGAATCGGATGCCTCGATGTAGCCGATGACCGGACGACAGAATTGCTGATTGAGCCAACGAGCACGATCCTACGCAGTAGCTAGCAGGGCTCTATTGATGCAGAAAAGCCGAGACCGTTATTTGGTTCTTATCTCTTGCTGTTTTCGTTTCTGGATGCAGCGGGCGTTGTCCGACGTTCGCGTCTGTTTCGTAACAGATTGTCGGTCAGCCATGCGTGCACCTCTTTTGTTTGTATTTTCCTGCATTTAGCTCTTTCAACATTGAGCCGTGCTCATGTCCACGTTTCCATACTTATAGTTCGAGCCCCTTTGTTATACGATCCAAGCCTTAATTAGCCGCAGACTAGGCGGATTATCTGACTGTGTCCTCTTACAAACCTCCGAAGTTTCCGGACCACGACAAGAAGAGACACTAGATTTCTGCAACGGAATGCCTAAACACGTTTAATTTTTTTTTTCTTTCAACGCGTATCATTCCTTGGCTATAGGTGCCTGGGGTGGCTTCGTGCTCCGATCCGTTCATCCTTCTGTTTCGTATCCCAAGAAAAGTATACCGACGTCTAGGTTCGAATAGCTGAATTTCCGTGATTACGCACAAAGAGAGAGAGAGAGAAAGAAATAGAAGAGGACAATCCAAGATGTATGCACTGAACAATACACAGGGTAATATCCTTAGCAATTTCGATGATCTAGTAAAAGCAACGGAATAATTCTATACTGACCTGTACAGTACCCAGATCATCCACGATACCTCCATTCGAAGTAGTAATGAACAGGTTACAGAGGCTCCTTCTATAACTAGCGATGAAGTGAGAAGGGTCATGCAAGACATGAGAGGGGAAAAGTGGCAGGAGGAGATGGGATAGCAGTCGATTTAATCAAAGATGTAGAAGACCTCATGCTTGAAAAGCAAGCGGCCCTTTATGCGAACTTTCTCACGACTTCAAGGTTCCCAAGCGAACTCGAAGAATACCAGCATTTTACTAATCCACAAAAAGGGAGACGTTAAAGAATTGAACAATTATAGGCCCATTAGCAACACTGGAAGGGCAATGCTAGAGTTCAGTCAACCAAGAGAATAGGCTGGCTTCAGGAGGGGATACTCTACAATGGATCCCATCCACATTATCAACCAGGTGATCGATAAATCCGCAGTGCACAATCAGCATCTCTATATAGCTTTCATAGATTACGAAAAGGCATTTGATTCAGTAGAAATACCAGTAGACATAGAGGCATTACGTAATCAACGAGTACAGGAGGCTTACGTAAATATATTGGAAAATATGTACAGTGATTCCCCAGCTACCTCAATTCTCCACAAGAAAAATAGAAATATATTTATAAAGAAATGTGTCAGAGGAGGGGACACAATCTCTGCAATGCTATTCACTGCAGGCTTGGAAGAAGTATTCAAGCTATTAAACTGGGAAGGCTTAGGCGTAGGGATCAGCAAGCTATCTCAGCAAGCTTCGGTTTGCAGGTGACACTGTTCTGTTCCGCAAAACTGCAGATGAGTTACAATACGTGGTTCTGAACCTTAACAGAGGGAGTGTAAGAGTGGGGCTCAGGATTTGTATGCAGAAAACAAATATCATGATCAATAGCCTGGCAAAGGAACAAGAGTTCAGGATCACCAGTCAGCTTCTGGAGTCTGTGAAAGAGTACGTTTACCTAGGTCTCACAGGGGCCCTGATCATGCAGAGGAAACTTACAGAAGAATAAAACTGGGTGGGAGCGCATACGGCAGACATTGTCGAATCCTGACTGGAAGCCTTACCAATATCATTAAAAGGAAAGGTGTACAATCATTGCATTTTACTTGTGCTAAAATATGGGGTGGAAACTTGGATATTGACAAAGAAGCTAGCGAACAAGTTAAGGACCGCGCAAAGAGTGACAGAACGAAGAATGTTAGGCGTAACGTTAGGAGACAGGAAGGGAGCGGTATGGATCAGAGAGCAAGCGGGGATAGCCGATATTCTAATTGGCATTAAGAGAGAGAAGTAAAGCTGGGCAGGCCATGTAAGGCATAGGTTGGATTGCCGGTGGACCATTAGGGTTACAGAATGGGTGCCAAGAGAACGCAGTTGCTGTCGAAGACGGCAGAAGACTAGGGGGAATGATGAAATTCGCAGGATCTAGTTGAAATTGGTTGGCGCGGGACAAGGGTACTTGGAGATCACAGGGAGAGGCCTTCGTCCTGTTGTGGACATAAGATAGGCTGATGATGATGATGGCTGTTTTATGAATAACTAAATGAACACCATTAAAATTGTCCGACGGCAGGATTCTAACACACGACATCAAGTGGAGAAGCCCGGTATTGAAACCGTTATGCGACCGACGCTTTATATTGTGATAGTAATTGTATGGACACTCCAGGCGCATTTCTGCCATCGCCATCGCCACGATGTTCGGTATAAAGTCTGCAGATGATAACACCGTCGCCGCACGCCCTGCGCTGCAGGTGCGAGTGAAAACGTGCGAGGGGCGCCGACGATCGCCTCTCAATCTCGCCCGTGCCACAGGGAAAAAATTGGGGAGGAAGTGACGTACGAAGAAAAGATTAGTAAGTAGTAAATACAGCCATACGAAGCGAGGATAGCACTTGTATCGGCCGTATGAACTTGTAAACATTCGCTTCCTAACTAAATTAACAAGCATGGTATCAGCGTGCACAGTAAAAATGAACACATCCCACTCGATGACCGCGGACACCGCTGTCGAAAGGCTGGCGCGAACAAGCGCGGCAGCAGCAGCGAGCGAATCGAACTTCGCGCTGTGTATCGCTTCAACGCTAACTCAGCGCCGAGAATGCACGGCGCGCACCAAGCTACGAGTCTTCGACGCGGCTAGACTATGCCCCTAAAGCAGATCGCTCTCAACATACAGCCGCGCGATACATACGCACTTCCAGCAGGATTAGAACGCCGCCCCTCTCCCTTCCCCCTCCACCCGGCACCTCGCAGCACTGGATGCCTAGCGCGCGACGGAAGACAGCGCGCTTCTTCCCCGCTCACCTTCCTTCTGTGCGGGCGAGATTGAGGCGCGATCGTCGGTTCCACTAGCACGCTTGCACTCGCACCTACAGCGCAGGGCGCGTGGGCGACGGTGTTACCGCCCTTTAACTTTTTATTTTATTTCATTTTATTTGTGCCCATTTACAAGCAAATGGAGGGGGCCAAGGTAAAAGCTGCTTATTGGCAGCTTGAGTGGTCCCTGGCCCCCTTTACATATTGGCAGCAGAACATCACGGCAATGGCGAGGGCAGACATGCGCCTGGAGTGTCCATATAAGTGCTATCGCAATAAAAACAGGTACGCCGATGGATAATAAAAATTTTGTAATTTTAAGTTGTTTGCTGGTTAGAAATGTAGCATCATTATCACGAAAAGCTTACCAGCCTTATACCAGCCGTGGTTGCTTAGTGGCGGTGGTATTGAGCTGCTAAGCACGAGGTCGCGGGATCGAATCCCGACCACTGAGGCCGCATTTCCATGGGAGCCAAGTGCGAAAACATTTGTGTACTTATATTTAGTTGCACGATAAACAACCCTAGATAGTCAAACTTTCTAAATTCGCCCACTACAGCGTGCTTCATAATCAGATCGTGGTTTTGGCACGTAAAACCATATAATTTTCTTACCAGTCTTAGAACAATCCCTATATAAGGTACACACTCCAAATATAATGTGCACCGTTTATAGTCTAACGGTTTACACCGTTTCTTTTGCAATGACAGACTGTTCAGCAAGTAGGCGCATGGTTACATATTAATACAGCGACGTATACGTTATGACACAAACATTTCCATCTAGACGACGCGTGGGCCGGTTATGCTCTTCTGTGCCTCTGATGTATCGCTATTTACTCATACGCAAGTTTTATTTTATTCACTCAAGCTGCAACACTGCCATCAGCGAAAGCTTTCGGGGGCCCAGTTTCAAGCGCAGAAAAATTCCAATCTGTGTCAATCATTTCATTTGGGGGCAATCTAGCACGTCATCGCTGCAATTGAACAGAATATATAAGCTTCTACGTGTTGAAGACCCAAGAGCGCTGAGGCCTGTGCCTTATGCGATAAATTAAAGAATGTGATAGAAGAGTTTCCGCTGTTCTGATTAAATAGCTCCGCGGAGTGGTAACAAATTTAGCAAGAACAAGCTACTTGTAGCTGTCTTCTATAAACATTTAGAGTACAGGAAAAACACGTAATAGGGTTTGGGATTCAGGGCAGAACAAACTACTTAGTGATACAATGAAAATGAATGAGCGTGCATAAAGATTCGGCCAAAACACACAAAAAATGGTATTCGATGTCCAGATTGCTGTAACTAATTATAGCGGAGAGAATGCACTGCGAAAGAGCCGAAAGAACATATTGTCTGTTGTAGGCGTTTTTATTTCCTTTCTCTTCTGGTGGGTTGCTTAAGCTCCAGCGCATAGTTTTATTCATAAGTTTTGTTCTCTGTGAGTGAGTTTCGACATATCAAGAAAAGCTGCTGGCGCACTCAGCCTAATTAAAATATGTATTTTTTTTTTTTGTTTGGCTTGTCGAAATACTTAAATGTACGTGATACTGGTGCCTAGGCAACACGCACTATAGATGAGGGCCCTTACTCACCGCGTATTGGTGCGACTGGCTTTGAAGACCTCATCAAAGGTGACGTCATTCAGATAAACCGCGTACACCAGCGACCCTCGCGTCAAGTGTATCGACCAGTGGATCGAACACTGCAGCTTCCACCTCCATGCGCAACCAGAATGAAACCAAATGAGAACTCAGGACAGAGATACCGAGGTGAACCGGGCGTTGGGAGAGTGAAGTGGAACGAAAGATAAATACACAGACAAAACTAGAAAAGCGCATGCACGAGCAATTAAGCCCTAACCCCAAGCGCAAAGTCGAATATTGGACGCCCAGTCGCGTTCGCGTCGCTATGGGCTCCGAGCAACCGACAACGTCGCGCGGATACGCCATCTTCCATAGGCGTACCAATAAAATTTGTTGGCTCGGAATGCCTCTTCGGTCGTCGTGCAGCAGTGACAGGAATGTGCGCGCGGTATACTCGTGCTGGAAACAGCGAAGTGTGTGTGACATAAGCCACCGTGATATCAGCGTGTGTGATTGCACACACAGCAACGCATCGACTGCGTGGTAACGCGGATCGCGGAGAGAGAAATAAATAAAGGGAAAGGCGGGGACGGTTAGTGAAGCGAACATTGGGCGAATTGGTACGCATGTATGGTGAAATGAGGATAGCGCGAGAATCAAGAATAGACTCCTCAAGCGCTCACTCGCAGCTAAAATATTATTCGGAAGAAACGTGTATTATAATAAGCTAGCATTACGAACTGTGAAGATGCTAAAATTAGACGAAAACCACTACGCCCAGGTGAAAACAAGCGACAAATATTTCATCAGCCCTTCCACTCTGTGCAGAATGACGAGCAGTCAAGCTGCGGTGTTTTACCTCAATGAACACAGCTGTGTATCTATACGCATCATTATTATTGAATGAAACAGACAACGAATGCGTCTTTTGACTGTGGAGCGATTTATTCTTATTCTTTTATGAAATGGTGACATGTGCAAGTACCGCCGCACGGCAGACGGGAATTCGACAATATTTACAGCTTTACTGAGAACTATGTAGTAATGAAAAGTAGATGAAGCTTGGCGTAATATTATAGTCGTCTTAGCGGCTAATTGTCGCATAATTTACTTCGGCATAGTTTCGATAAAACATAAGTTACAGCTGTTTTCTGTAACCATACTCCCTCCGTAAGCGGCTGTGTATTGACAGCAGACGGGAATTCTGTAACGTTTGCAACTTCACTGCGAACTATTTACGACAAGTAAATGAAACTCGGCGTGATGTTCGAGTCTTCTTAGCGGCCAATTTCGGTATGACGTTTTTTGTTTTATGATTTTTCTGACGCTTGCAAACGCTGAGAAACGCGTCGTGCGGCCGCCAGGCTCCTCCTCTCTCGCGCTTCTTTCGGGACCCGCTGCTCCATCTAGTGGCGCTGCCGAGAAGTCCGCACATTGCCTCCCAGACGAGAGGCGTAAGGCGCCGGTGCGTACGAACGCTGGTAATTGTTTCCTCGCTTACAACACCCAGCGTCACATGCTCAGCGACTCAAGTTGGCGAGGATTTCATGGGAGAGCGGCACATACCCAAAGCATTCACGGTGCAGCTCGTTTTAAAGCATTGGTGCGATAGACGGTTATCGAAAAAGTGGTACATGCCACGTACATTTGTGACCTCAGTTTGCTAAAGCTTCCGGTAGCTGCCCTTGAGGACGCCGTGTAACGTGGACTCTGTTCCACCCAGTTAGCATCCAAGTTGGCATCAAATAGGTTGATTGAATACCAGCGTGGGCCGACTGGCACATACCTATTACTTCAAGTCGGCGTCAAACAGCTTCATTTAAGAGCGGACGTACCCAGTCCCGCGTCTATAGTGACCCATGACCGCGTGACACAGGTTCATTGAAGAGCGGGACGCCCGAAAACACTGCCAAATACTTAGTGACTCAAGTTGGCCGGATGGCTGGTTTGGAACCTCTTCCCTCAGCCCAGCAGCCCGTTGTTTTAAATCCATTTGACGATGGACTACATAGTGACCCAGGTTAGAGGGGAAAACGGTTAGATACAAACATGGAAATACAGCCCCCGAAAAGTTCGTTAAGTACCCTAAAAATGCTAACACAGCGCAGGCACTATACTATACGTAAGAGGTTAATGGTAAAGTAGGGAGTTAACCATGGCGTTGCGCTGCTAAGCACCAAGTAGCGAGATTAAATCCCGGCCGCGGCGACCGCATTTCGATGGGGCAAAAATGAAGAGAGACGACCATGGGTCGTGCATTGGATGCATGTCAAAGAACCCGAGGTGGTCAAAATTTCCGGAGTCACCCACTACGGCGTGCCTCATAAACAAATCGTTGCTTTAGCACGTAAGACACCATAATTGTTTCAAGGAGAATAACCAAATATCAGTATCCGCTTTCCTATGAACTGCGCTGGGAGAGTGTAAAGGTGGAGGATGAAACTTAAAGGAAAACAAAGTGAACACCATAAAGGCAAGCACAACCCAAGTGCGAAACCAAAGCACGCTTAAGTGTACAGTCATTCGCACAGGCATTTGCTGAGCAGGAAGCGCACCGTCTTCATTGCCGACCATCGATGAGGTCACTAATGGATCTTCTGTGCAAAGTAAGACAGCGTAGTGAATGCCTTCCTCTATAGCGACAGCTTCTCGGAGAATTCAAAGGATGCTGGGACTGTACTCAGTGCATCGACTATATATATTACGCTTGTGGTTGACGCAGTGGGTTGGTTGTTTTAAATGCTTACCTATAACTTCTATTATTGTCTGCAGTGCAGATACGACTTGCCGAGCTACAGTTGGCACCCCAACAACAGCGAAACGCGCAACTTCACGGTGATTCCCTGGGTGCGCGGACGAGCTGTTTTATCGTACAACGATTCCGGCTGTGTGGGTAACGTGCGACTAGGACGGCCAGCTCTGGAATGAGCCTCCCCGCTGCCTACAGCATGTTTGTCAAAAGGCGACGACATCAATCCGCCCGCCGTGACGGCGCCTACATGCTGCTTTTGGTCGCATCGCCGTCGATACTGCACGCCCACGTTCTCGGAACGCACGAAAGGGACTGTGAGAGGATGTGTACCCTCTTCCCCACTTCCCTCAGGCCTTCTCTGCTGTCTCCTCGTTCAAATACAAGGCGCATGGGCACCACTGATAACGGCGGCGCCTCTGGTACGAGTCTGTCCCTAGGGGGGCTTCTTGCACGGCAGCTGCGGGCGTGCTTCCTAGCTTTTACGCTGCGCACTTGCAGCGCCGTTCTCTGCCGTGTCGGCAGCCTTATGCTTTTTTGCCTGCTTACGCTTTATGTACTCGCGTGTCACAGAATTTTCTTTTCCGTTTTATTGGTTCTTGTCATTGTCGCACGTCGTTCTCTCCGCCGCCAGTTCTCGCGCGATGTTCGACCCACTTCAGCGTTCGCCTTTCCCAGCCGCGGGTCCGGTCCTTCTCTCTGGCCCTTCCCCGTTCGGTCGTTTGGGCGTTAAAATTGACAGAGTGAAACTTGTACGACAAAAATGACGTCTTCCAGGAAGGCGAGATAAGGAAGTCTGCACTTGTTCCTAGCTTCTCGATTCCCGCCCATGGTGTCATTCACGTTTTTTGAGCTTATTTTTTTTATTACAAAAGCATTTCGTTTCTATAGCTGCCGCCACATTATGGTGACAAGCTCGGCAGCTTCATCCTATGGTGTGATATTGGAGCTGAAGCACACGAGAACAATGCAGAAAACGACTAAAGCAGAACTAATAAATCAAGACAAACGCAATAATGACTAAAAATAACTTATCAGCTTCACAAGAAGGAAAATACAGTTGGTGGAAGAAAGTTGCCTTACGTGATGCATTTGTATAACGTTAATAATTTGTTGCAGATAGTCAATCACGTGAACAAAAAAAAAACTTCCAATATCTGGCTAGAAATGCAACTTCACTAAATATTAGTCCCCGAAGTTGTTGGAAGTGATGACCACTCAGCTTTTTTTACATTATATTTAAAATAAAGTAAATTCTCTCCAATCAAGTTCCTCAGGACACTCTAATAAAGTTCTTGTCACTGTAACTGTCGGGGGTCTTACGCGCCAAAGCCATGGTCTAATTCTAAGGCATGCCGTAGGCGGGCACTGCGAAATAATCTTGACCACTTGGAGTTTTTCAACGTCCCCCGAATGCATCGTGTCCGAGCGCTCTTGTTTTTCATCCCCACCGTAATGTGGTCGCCGCGGCTGCAGGGATCGAACCCTGGTCCTTCAGCTCAACAAAGCGATTTTGTTTAATACAGGACAATTAGGATTATACAGGAGTGCACTGCGTCCCCTCATCTTGTGAGTGCCGGCACACCATTATCGGAAAACCTTAAATTTAACAAGTGCGACAATACCGCTTTCCGTGTGCTCCCACGCTGACAGCAAGAATGTTAGAAAATAACGATTACGTTAGCGAAAGAAACAAAGGCAAAGCGATTGGTTAACCGAAAGTGGAAACCTCGGCCTTGTCTAAACCCTAACGAGAAAAATGGAGGCGAATGGTGAAACATGATGCAGCACGCAGAGCGAGACATAAGCACGAAAGCATCGTCACAATTATTTATTAAAAACATTTTCGCCCCGTGATTTCCAGTCGCAGAGAACCTGCCACTGGATTAAGTGACTGACTGGTGTGTGTGGTTTTCAATGGCGCAAAGGCCAGCTGTGGCCAAAGAGCGCCACTGTAGTAAACAAGAAGTAGAAGAGATTCGCTGTTACAAAGCTTTATTCTCGTGTTCATCAGTTTGTCAAGAGTGAAGACGAAGTTAAGAGTTTAGGTCAATTAACTGGCGTCAATCAGGCCACTATATTTTCCTCTGAGGCATAACTGTCGACACGGTTTTTATATGCCAGTGGTTATACTTACGACGAAAATATAGTGGCCTGACTCACGCCAGTTAGTTAGTTAGTTAGTCAGTCAGTTAGTTAGTTAGTTAGTTAGTTAGTTAGTTAGTTAGTTAGTTAGTTAGTTAGTTAGTTAGTTAGTTAGTTAGTTAGTTAGTTAGTTAGTTAGTTAGTTAGTTAGTTAGTTAGTTAGTTAGTTAGTTAGTTAGTTAGTTAGTTAGTTAGTTAGTTAGTTAGTTAGTTAGTTAGTTAGTTAGTTAGTTAGTTAGTTAGTTAGTTAGGGACAGAATGAAGCAGCTTTGCATGAGGTGTTCCTATTCCTCTGCCTCGAAATGGTATTTCGTGCCTACTCATTTGTATTATTCGCCTCTTTTGCACCGAAGAAGTGTATTCGTTTTTTCATTTTTTTTTGTTTTGAGTGCATCATGCGTGTACATCAGTGTGAAGCATCGTGTATGCGGAAAGCGGCACGAACATAGTAGATGGACGTTTCTGGGACCTATGTCACCGAGAATTCGATCCTAGTTCTACCACCACCAGGTCATTTCACCGCAACAAACAAGTGCTCGGCGTTGCTTTGGCCCTTCGGACATGGGAAATACAAATGCATAAAATTCGTGGCTCACGCCGCGAAGACATTTAGCGGCACAACGAAAAAAAAAAGTGAGGAGAGAAGAGAAAAGAAAAGCGTAACTGCACTAGAAAATGCGTTTGTCCTTCTCAGAAAGTAAATATGATTCATTTGTATATATTGCGATGGTGACAGCTCCGGTAATTTTGCGCAACTTTTCAACGATGCCTTTTGATGCAAGTTTGAAAAGGGCTCAGTTCGTAGCCTGCTTACGCGTAGGAAGGGCGCGCGAATGCGAATAATTTATTCAAACACTCGCGCCCGATGTGTTCTTCTTCAGAACAACGCCCTCGAGGGAGAAATTACATTGTATGGCCGAATTTATTAATGTCTCTCTGGCGCGCCTCGCAGTGGTGTCTCATGGGATTTCCGGCGGCAAGATACAATTCACATGAAATTTCTGCTCTGGTTAAACATCATAATGCGGACTGCGAGACAGTTACTCTTAAATAGAAGATTTAAGTGCGTCAAATATTTCGCAGGCTGCATGACCCTTGCTTAGCATACTCCATTACGATTCAGAGATGATCATAATAATGGAAAGTTGTCGATTTTTTTTTTTTTGCCATGGCTGACGACATGGTTGATATTGATGGCCTGTTATTCTACTCCTGGTGGTGAGTGAACTAAAATGTCGCCAAGCGAACAAAAACGTCCGGTGCGGAGAACTAGGTGGATTCGAATTCGAGTCGAGGCAGCTGTCAACGAGTGAGAGTTGCGGATAATCTGCTCGACGGGTTGATGACTGGCCCCCGGCCGCAGCGATAGCATACAGACTAGCGGTAGTGGTCGCGGCTACGCGCTCGTCGAGTTCGGCGTCTTGGTTGACCGACGCGTCGGGCGCAGCGGCTTGAAGCACCGCAGCCGTGCATTGTGGAATGTGTGTGAAGCTGATACTGATACACTAAGCTGATACAGTGATACAGTTATACAGTGAAGCTGATGCAGTAAGCTGGCTGATACTCCGAATCTGGTCGGCTTGCCGAAGAACTGTTGCACGTGTCACCCACTCCTTCAACAGCCGCTTCAGTTCGCTGCTCCCGGACTCTACGTTGTGTTTTTATGACGGCCTCCTTCATGTGGGTGAAAGGACGTTCCGAGGGCTGAGACAATAAGATGTGGATGGATGGATGGATGTTATGAGCGTCCCCTTTGGAACGGGGCGGTGGGTTGCGCCACCGAGCTCTTGCTACTATACTGCCTAATATTCTACCTAGGTTAAACAATGAAAAAAGAAAAAAAAAACACTATGAACTACCACGCCCAAATTTTCTGATCCCCTATTGCGAACTGTGCTTTTGTACGTCTCCGTCTTTTGTCGTTTCCCTACTTTTCTTCCACCAATCCTCCAGTCGCCTCTTACTAATGTCTATTGCGGACATGTTTGCTTTACCACTGCTCCCTCTGAACCCAAGGCCTTCAAGAAGGCCAGTGGTGCCTAAATCGACCGCTGGGTAGACGTCTTCACATTCTAATAAAACATGCTCCGTAGTTTCCCTAGCTTTACCACAGCAAGCACATGCTTCTTCTTCCTTCTTATATCTCGCTTTATAGGTGCGTGTTCTAAGGCATCCTGATCTCGCTTCGAAAAGTAATGAGCTTCCCTTTGAGTTATCATAAATGCTTTCTTTCCTGATTTCGTTTTTTCCTCTTAAGTAGTTACTCATGGCAGGTTTCTTTTCCATTGCCGCCACGCATGAGATTAATTCAGCTTCTCTGACTTTCCGCTTGACCTTTGATGCCTGTGATGCCTCCCGCGACGTCTGGCGGTGTAGAGCCGAAACAGTGTGCAGCAACGCCGTCTCCTCGCTAGCGATGCGGCAAGATCGAACTGAACTTAGACCTTTGGAATCAAACGGGGGTTGGGGGGGGGGGGGGGGAGAGGTCCGACCAGTAATACTGCGCGCGGGTGAGGCACATTGTGGATGCTTGCGAGCTGTTGGCCTACGCGCGAAACACCAAGGTGATATTGCCTGCCGTCGCTCGGAGATACTCAGATATTTTTTTTTTTGCATGCCGGCTAATTACTTAATTAGTCTTATTTTTTAATTGGCTTCTCAATTTTATAGCTAGATGAAAGCTGTCAATGAGAAAATTGTAGAGCAGCATTAAAAACTTCCGGTACGGCTTTCTGTTGCTAAGTACATACGTGCTACGTAAAAGTGTTTTTCCACGCGTGAAAGAAGCCCGCGAACACACGTGAAATCACTGCGTAACCTGCCGCTCGAGGCACTTTGCGTGTATTTGCGGGCTCCTTTCGCGCTCGCAAAAACACTAATATGTAACGAGTATTGAGCAACAGGAAGCAGTGTCGGGAGTTTTTTCCATGCTGCCCTACAATGTTCTCGTTGACACTTTTCAACTAGTTATAATAATTGAGAAGGTGATTAATAAAGAAGTTGATTAGTTGATTATAATTATCTAATTGGAAGCAATAAAAAAAATCTGAGTATCGCCAAGTGACGGCAAACAACATTACTTTCGTTCGGTCACACAGGCACACAAGCACACACTTTTTTTTTTATGTATACATACTGCAGCGCAATTTGCGCTATAGCAGGAGTGGGTTAAGAAAATGTACAGAAAATGCATACAGAAATGCATTGGAGTATACAGCGGTAAACACAAGTGAACACTTTTAAAGAGCACTGGTGAAAGAATACACAAGTTATACAAATGCTGCCAGGCATACCCATGCCTGATTATGCCCATACCCATACCCATGATTATGCATCTGGGATGGCGGTTGCAAAAATTTGGGATGAGCATGAGCGAATGGATGCCACTGGAACTGGAACTGGAATGCCACTGTAACAAGATGGCAAGTAAGTCTTCGGGATTCTTGCTGTAGCTAGCGAACGGCCGCGTCGAGGGAGTTTTCATGCACCGTATAGCCAGCGATTCGCTCTATATGGATGCCATCGCAGGCCTTTCTGTGATCCGCTTAATAATGATGTTTCTCGTACTACTACTGCTATACTATCCAGTGGCGGCTCATTGATTCATTTGTATACATCAGCAACTCGTAGGTGCTCCCCCCAAAAAAATAAAAGCTGTAGCACCATTTAGTTACACGTGCGTCCTTGTTCGGTACTTAGCTGTTTGTTTTGTGATTTGAGCACTCTAAGTTCCTTGGAGCTCTCTCTCTTGTCTAACGTCGGCTCAAAACATTTGCCTTCTGTAGCTTCCAATCACTTAGTCGTAATCCACGGTATTCGTGCACCCCGTAGCTTTCGTTTGGTATTTGAAGAAAATACGTAGCTACCACAAAATTTAAAAAAATTTTTTTTTCCTTCGACGTTTCTGCGTACATCCCGGGAACCACTCCTACCATACGTATAAGCACTACAGAGTTTTTTTCTGCTTTCTAATGAGACCGTTTCGACGAATAAGAGCGTTCAAATACCAAACGTATTCTTATAATAACAATATTACTTTTCTGAAATTTCATACATCTGTCACGCTTCGTTATCAATAATGTGCCCATTTGTCTAGCTGGCGTTATAGGTAGACTATGACCGCTGTATTCGTACTTGTACTTTCTCTTTCTATACTTTCTCCTACAGTGCTCTGGAGTTATTTAACTTGTATATTGTATGTACCATGTATTTTTTACTGTAAAAACGCTGCTTAACAAGTTCGGGAGCTTGTATGAGAAGGTTGTTTGACATGTAATCTTGAACCCTGTATGTTGTAGGCTAGACCCATTCAAGAGCTAACGAGTAGCCGGCGCCTTAAATTGTGCGTCAACATCTCCTTATATCACAGGGTTAAAAATAAACGAGAAGAAAGGGGATTAACAGAGGTGCCTGCTTTTTATTAGTCATATCGTAAGAAGCCAACAAACAATGGCACCAAGGACAACATAGGGGAAATTACTTGTGCTTAATAAATGAAATAAAGAAACTATAAATTAATGGAAATGAAAGTGGACGAAAAATCAACTTGCCGCAGGTGGATAACGATCCCACAAGTTGCAAGTTGCTTTTTCATCCACTTTAATTTCCATTAATTTATCGTTTCTTTATTTCATTTAATTAAGCACAAGTAAGTTTCTCTATATTGTCCTTGGTGTCAGTGTTTATTGGCTTCTTATGGTTAGGTTAAAAAAAAAGAGGCAGTCTTCGTTCCTCTCCATTCGGTCTCTGCGAGAGTTGTCAATCTATTCCTTTCATTCGTTTACCTTTTGCATAAGGCGCAGGCTCCTAGCCCGCATTCTCAGCGTCGTAGTCATCGCGTGAACGCTGTTGCTCGCACCCGTCGGTTTCTTGTAATGTCGTTCGCGCGGAAGTCCCGAGACCATCCACCAGAAAGCGAAACACAGCGGCCGGAAAGGGGCCGCGCTATCCGACTGATCAAGGGCTAATGCATTCCAAATCACGTACGAGCCCTTTCTCCTTTTCCCGCTTCTCCTGCGACAAGCCTTCGCTTGTCTTATTTCTCTGTCGTCTGCTTGTCTTTTTCTTCCGCGTGGTAGCCCGTTACGGTCGGGCGACGTGCTTACCCGCTTCACCGACCTGATGGGTGCAGTCGGAAACAAAGCTGGAAACGCCGCGAAGAAAAGGAGACAGAAAGGAGCGCTTGTAAAGAGAAGCAAGAGGGAGGAGTGCTCCTATAGCGAAAAGGACACAGGAACCGATGAAGGGTGCCCGCAGGAGGGGGAGGGGTGTTTTGGGTGGGGGGAGGGGGTAGGGGGGGAAGTCGAACCGCGCGCGGAGGCGTTAACTCACTCCATCGGCGAATCGGAGCCCTTCCGACTCGGCGGAGCACACGGCAGCGTCCGGCAGTCTGCTCGGAGGTCCTTCGCCTGCTGCGGGCGTTGGCATTGTGCTTGGCCTGGCAAGCCCGTGCGATACGACCTGCCCGATACAAGGCGGCGGCGGTCTACCGAGGCCTGTCGGTCCGATTTGCCGGCGAAGCCGACGTGCCCTCCGTAGCTCACCCAGCGCCTGCTGGGGACGGGGCGAGTGCCCCTCTAGAAAGAAGCGTGGAGGCACTGTCCCCTCGAGATTGACGCAAGAAAAAATGAAGGAAGGAAAAGAAGAGAAAGAATGAAGTGAAGAAGGGAAAAAAAAAACGGCAGCAGCGGAAAATTGGGATGGGAGGAAAGAAATAAATGAAAGAATGGCAAACAACTCGTCTTCCCGGTATTGCGTGCTATTCTGCATTGTTTGGTTCGGGTGTGTTTGAGAGACTCGCGATTACATTCGCTGCGCGACCTCAGATGTGTGGGGCCTAATGCTCCAAATTAATTTTTTAATAATTGCTTTTACGTGGCAAAATCGCGATATGATTGCGAGCCACGCTGGAGTACTCGTGGGACTCTGGATCAATTTTGACCACCTGTGGTTCGCTAAAGGGACACTTTAACTTAAACTTTAACCTTAACGCGACGACTGGACGATGGGCCGTTGTCTGTGGAGGCGCTACTTAAAGACCGTCCCCGTCGCTCGTCGGCCCATAAAGCTAAGAAGGCACTTTTGTCTTTCTTTAGGGCGACTGACCTATGTGAACGCCTTTGGCTCGAGCAGGCCCTCCGTGTGCGTGCGCGAGCTCATCGCGGCTTTCCTCCCCCTCCCCTCCCTCTTTCTACCCTCTTTCCCGTCCCCCAGAGTAGGGTCGCCAACCAGACGCATTTCTGGTTAACATTCCTGCCAGACGCGAGGTGGCGTCGCCGCGTGTGGACGTGTCTCATCGGCTCCGTGAGTTTTTGGGTGTAGCGCCCGCTCTGGTTGCTACATCCTAGTGGCTCTTTCACGCGACATGTGTGAAGATTTCCGCGACATTTTGAGACTACTTTTGAAGAGGTCTGTGCATGAGAACGCTTGTTATTGTGACTTTTGTGGTTCCTCGCCTACGAGAGCTTGGTGGCTCTCCGACGCCGTAGGCGTTGACACGCCTCGTGCGGGCGTCATGAACCCGGTTGAGGTAGTAGACGGGGCGGATCTTTCCCCGGAGGAGATGCTCAAGTGGCGACAAACGCACATATACGACGCCGCATATCAAGACTCACTCCGCAAGGACGCCATCACTGCCACGGCCAAGGCTGCTGTATGGAAACAGATGATCCCAAGGAATAACAAAGTGAGGCCTCCCAAGTTACCCGAAGGCTCATACAAGGCCATTTTTCGCATTCGCGGAGGCTTCGACGCCTCCCGCTTCAGCCACTTCCAACTCACCAAGATTCTCTCTACGGCAGCCGGCTTTCCAGCCACTGCGGAGCTGCGCCAAGACATCGTTACCATCAACCCCACCACCAACACAGTTACCCTCAGCACGGAAAGCTGCGATCGCTTGAAGAAATACCTCGCCATCAAGTCGGTCACAGCCGACGGCCAAGAGCACGAAGTCACCTCCTACAGCGTTCCAAACTCCGAGACGTGCAAAGGCATTATCTACATCGACAGAGTATGCCTGGGAGAAGTTATCCATGAAAAAGACATTCTGCCCATGCTTCGTGAGTGCAACCCACAAGTGCACTTTTTAGAAGCCAGACGAATGGGAAAAACTTCCGACGCAGTCCTCGTGACTTTCATGGGAACGAAAGTTCCTTTTTGGGTCAAATATGAAATGGCGATGCTCCGATGCAAGCCTTTTCGACAAAAAATCGAGGCCTGCACACGCTGTTGGAAAGTTGGACATCGACCGGACATGTGCCCTACGCATACTGAGGATACTTGCCATAAATGCGGAACTGTGAATCCTCCGACTGATCATGTGTGCATTCCTAAGTGTGTACTATGTAGTGGGAGTCATGGGACTGGATCCATTCAGTGTCCACTACGATATAAGCCCAAAATCGCACTCCTCAAGGCTGACAAGACTCCTCCTCAATCCAAGACCAAGTCTTCTCCTTCACCCAAGAAGCAGGGACCTCTTCCTAAGAAAAAACAAGACGAAGATTGGCCTCTTCTATCCGCTGCTCCATCTAACAACAAATCAAGCTCTCCTCAGGTAAGCTGGGCATCGGTAGCTTCCCACAGCTTACCTAAACCTAAGCAACCTGATGCCCCAATCTATGCCCTCCTACAGCAGCTACAGGACGAAAATCGTCTTCTGCGTAAACAAATTCTCGACCTCCAAACCCCTTCTCCATGTACGACTACTACCACTCGATCTCAACCCTCTGCTGATGAGCAACCCACTGTAACTCCTCCCCCTGTCAGTGAGAATGGCGATCAATCTCTAACCATGGACACTTCGCCTCCTCCCACTACCATAACCGCCACAAAGCGCAAATCTAGTGATGATGGGAGAGATACTTGGGAGGAACACGATAAGCTAAGTCGTAAACTCACCGCACACATTAGAAACTCTAACAATCGCTTTGAGGCCCTTGAAAAACGCATGGATGCCGTAGAAGCCAAGCTTGAGTCCCTCACTACTAACGTTCATAGCCTCAGTGCCCATATAAATGCTAAATTTAACCAGGATGACGCGCGACTTAGCCAGATTGATGAGCGATTCAACCAAATTATCGAAAGACTCGATCGACTGCATGGCCGCATCCCCTAAGCGCTCCAACCTAGTTGTTTGGCAGTGGAATTGTAGGGGCTTTTCGAAAAAGAAGGCCAGTCTGCAACAATACATAGCCAATCTCACGCAACCGCCCGCAGTCATTGCTCTACAAGAAACGAATGGTTATGTTAAATTCCCCGGATACAACACATTCCAATGCAAAAGATGCGAACGTCCCAATACCGCGATCCTAGCACAAAAACATTTGACTGTTACTTGCTCCCATTTTGAGAATATCGACATTGATCACGACTTCGTAGAAATACTTCCTAAAAAGACCAGGTCAGCTCCTATTTACATCCTTAACGTTTACAGCAGTCCCAGCTCTAAACACCACCGTTTTACTACCCTTTTTGCTCGTGCTAAACAGGAAGCTCGAAGAAACCCGCTCCTCATTGTTGGCGATTTTAACTCTCCAAATCAACTATGGGGTCACACTACTTCCACACCTAAAGGACGAGCTTTATGGACCCACATTCAGGATCATCAACTCACCCTCCACAATGACTTCGACACACCCACTCGCTTAGGAAATAGTGTCTCCATAGATACATCACCAGATCTCACCCTCACCTCTCGGGTTAGCTTAACTAAATGGGAAAACCTTCAAATCAATTTTGGTAGCGATCACTACGTCATACAGATTTCTGTTACCTTCTCTCACAAGCCCTTTCACACTCTGCCTCCCAAACTTACAGATTGGGACAAATTTCGGAAAACTCGTGCAAATAATGCTCCCAATTCCATTCTTGATCTACAGCAATGGATTAGTCAACTCCAAACGGACGTTGACAATCATACGACAACTATGCCACCTGATGCTCCTTTTCAAACAGCTGATGCCAAACTATTACACATGTGGCAAGCGAAGGAATCACTATTAAAGCGGTGGAAAAGACGCCGCCAAAACCGCAGGCTTCGCATACGTGTAGCTCGACTTGACGATGACATACAAGCATATGCGACCCAACTAGTTAATCAACAATGGGGCCAAGTATGTGAGAGCATGCATGGTAATCTCAGTAGTAAAAAGACTTGGCAACTGCTGAGACATTTGCTTGATCCCTCGACCTCGCGCGCGCAACACAGTCACTACATCACTCAATTATTGCACAAACACAAGGATAATATTCCCCATCTTTTTCAGGAGCTTGCACGATTACACCTCCCTCCTACCACAACCCATGAAAATTCAGATTATACAGGCGATGTTAACGAACTTCTAGACGCCCCAATAACGGAGGCAGAAGTGCGACATGCCTTAGCTTCCCTTAAAACTACATCTGCTCCCGGTATAGATAATGTAAATAATAAATTACTCCGAAATCTGGACGACAAATCAATCTCTGCCCTCACAGAATACTATAACCATTGCTTCGATAACAGCTCTCTTCCGAGCTCGTGGAAAACTGCTAAAGTAATCTTTATTCCCAAACCCAATAAACCCTCTGACATAGCTAATCTTAGACCTATTTCCCTCACGTCGTGCTTGGGCAAAACGCTCGAACATGTCATGCTTAATCGCGTCAATAAATACGCGGAAGACAATCAGTTATTCCCGCCGGAGATGATTGGCTTTCGCCAGTCGCTTTCTTGCCAGGACGCCATGCTAAGGCTCAAGCATGACCTTCTCACTCCTACGTTTAGTAAAGACACCCAAGCCATCTTAGGACTCGACCTTCGCGGTGCATTCAACAACATAGATCATGGATCTATCTTACGTGAGTTGGATGTTATTAACTGCGGTAGAAAAATGCATGACTACATCCGCGAATTTCTTACCAATCGCACAGCTATCATAAGTCTCAATGATCAAACTTCGCCCCCAATCACCCTAGGTAGCTTTGGCACTCCTCAGGGTTCTGTGCTCTCGCCGTTTCTATTTAACCTAGCTATGAGGTCTATTGCTGGGAAGCTAGCACAAATACCGGATCTCCAATATTCTTTATATGCAGACGACATTACCTTATGGATTAAGGGTGGCTCGGATGGCTACATTCAAGATACCTTACAAGAGGCTGCAGACGCAGTGGCTACGAGAGCTGGGTTCATGAACCTCGAGTGCTCGCCCACCAAATCTGAGCTGTTAATTCTATCCGCAAATAAACGTGTTACGCCGAACATTCAGATTAACATTAACGGGAAGGAAGTTCCCGTAGTAGACAAAATCCGTGTACTTGGCATGCACATTCAATCTAACAGACTCAATACGTATACACTTCAAACGGTTACTGCCAGCGTAGGTCATACCACACGGCTAATAGGAAGGGTGTGCAATAAGCACGGAGGTCTCCGCGAGGCAGAATTGCTAAGACTTGTACAGGCGTTTTCTGTCAGTAAAATCACATTCTCCCTACCCTATCTCCACTTAACTAGGGCCGAGGAAGATAAAGTTAACTCACTGATACGCAGACTCTACAAATTTGCCCTTGGAGTGCCAAGTAGAGCTTCTACTGAGAGACTTTTGGCTACAGGTACCTTTAATACCTTTAGTGAGCTCGCAGAAGCCCACCTGACCGCTCAATACCAGCGCTTATCGAACACCCACACTGGTAGGCACATCCTAAACTCCCTAAGTATTGCCCCAGCACCCATGACCAATGAGAAATTCAATATTCCCCACTCGATACATGAGCACTTTCATATCCCTCCTCTACCTAAGAATATGCACCCTGTTCATCACGAGCATAGAAGGCAACAACGAGCTAAAGCCCTGCAGAAAAAGTTATTTAACTACAAAGACGTGCTCTATGTCGATGCCGCAGAGTATCCATGTGGACATAAATTTGCCATATCAGTCGTTGACTCCACTGGCAGTATTGCGACGGGAGCATCCATTATAGCCTCTTCCTCGGAGGAGGCAGAGGAGGCGGCGGTGGCACTCGCTGCAACAATACCCAATTACTCTGTCATAGTAAGTGACTCCAAAACTGCCATACACAACTTTGGAGCGGGTAGGGTTTGCAGGACAGCCCTGGCCATTCTATCTCACAATCCGCCAGCCCAACTTCTGAGTTTAATCTGGACACCTGCTCACGCAGGCCTAATCGGCAATGAAGCGGCCCACCTAAGTGCTCGAGCTTTCACGAACCGAGCACAGGCAGGGGACGGTTCAAACGCCAGTAATCTCCCTCTAGCATTCACTTCCAAAGACAGATTACTTACGTACCACGACATTTGCGGGCATTACCGCCTAGGTCGCCTAACCCTCCCTCCTTTAATGATTCGGTCGTCACGCATACACGAGGTACTATGGCGTAAACTACAGACTCGCACTTTTCTATCTCCTGCCTTACGTCACAAAATTCACCCGGGAATATACCCTACTTCAGCCTGCAAGTTTTGTCCTGCTAGCAGAGCGGACCTTGACCACATTATGTGGCAATGCAAGAACCACTCCCCTCCCCCTAACCTTTGTAGAGTTTTAAGTAGTAGGGAGCTGTGGGAGGCTGCCATGCGCAGCTACAACCCCGAACTTCAGGAAGCTATCCTGAGGTGGGCTGAGGTGGTAGAGGAGGCCTACCGCGAGTAGGATAACCTCCCTCGCCTTCTTCCCGCACTTCCTTTCCCTTTAAGATGGGATAAATAAAGTTGTCTCTCTCTCTCTCTCCTGCCGTGTCTCTTTATTTCCTCCTCCTAAAGCAAACGTTAACGTGGAAAAATACTATTCCAGAAACCTCGCACCTTTTGGTTCGTTCCAAGAAAAGGCTTAGTTAAAGAGAAAATTGCGTCTGAAGCGTCCAGGCCTAGCGCAGTTCAATAGAGCTGAGAGTGGTGACGTTGCGCCGTCAGTGAGTAAAACGGCGCCCGATAAACGGTACTACGTTTTTTTTTTTTTTCGCAGAAAGCGCCAACGCGCGACCAGAAACTGAGCCAAGACGGAACCAAGAGCAGTGCGAAAGTGGCACGGAAAGCGCCCGCCGAATCATAAACACGACCTTCGACGTTCGTCGCAATGGGCCTAGTTACAGCAGCAGTTGCTCTCCTATCAAGTAGCGCGGACAGTTCAGGCATCCTGCGACATGCGTGATTTTTAATGTGAGTTTCGGTAACCGACCCACCGTGGTTGCTCAGTGGCTGTGGTGTTCGGCTGCTGAGCACGAGGTCGCGGGATTGAATCCCGGCCACGGCGGCCTCATTTCGATGGGGGCGAAATGCGAAAACACCCGTGTACTTAGCTTTAGGTGCACATTAAAAAACCCCAGGTGGTCGAAATTTCCGCAGTCTTCCACTACGGCGTGCCTCATAATCAGAAAGTGGTTTTGAACATCTCCAGTAGAGTTCCTGCCTGAACTGCTTTAACTGCTGCTTTAATTAGATCCATGTTTATCACACCGCTCCAAGAGACGCAATGACTTAAATGGAGTACCCATTAGAAGCGCAAAGGTTCCGCAAGATCCCGTTTCTAATTGCTTCCCGTGACAACACGATTGATAATCTGCTGTTTCGCCTACATTAATTTGTGCATACATTCACTAGCGTTAATTCTCTTTTCGTTCTGCATACTAGATCGAAAGTAGAAGTGGTAAGACCTCATTCCGAAGTCCTCCTTATTTGTCAGTTTTTCTTTTTCAGTCACATGTTTCTTGAAATTAATTATCTCGCCTCATACGGGCAACGATAATGCATGATAGAACAAGAGCTACAGTGCATTTACAGTGGAGCTACGTATAAAAACGAGAGCAGAATACAGGGCTGGACACAGTGACGGCATTGAGATTGAATATAAAGTAGTGAACAAAAAGATATGATATTTTTCATTTCGGTCCTGCAAGCCAATGTGCTCAGATTTTTGGAGCTGCGTTATGCCAGATCAATGTCTTTTGAAGATGCACTGCGATCGCATTTTATTCACACCACACAGCCCACCCCCCATGAGCATAATGTGCGTATTCCAACGATGCGTCACAAAGAAATCATATCATCCAGCAGTGAAAATACGTGGGTGCTGGCGAGAGAAATTTTAATGATAGGTAAGTATTGTAGCCGAGAAAGAGTGAGGGAGTGAGAGCGAGAGAAATAGAAGAAAGGAAAGGCAGGGAGGTTAACCAGATGCACGTCCGGTTTGCTACCCTGCACGGGGGGAAGGGGTATAGGAATGAAAAGAGCGAGAAAGGATATAGAGGCAGAAGATTTGGCATACTACTACGGGTTTATATGCCTATAACAAGAGATCAAAGGATGAGAGAAAAGGAAATAACGCACTTACATCCCCTCGCACAAAAGCTCAAGGAAAGGCAACGGTGAGAAGGAAAATGGAGCTTTACGGCACTGTCAATTAATAAAATGTTATCCGCCTTTACCCTTTAGGCTACACCACCGAAATGGATAACATTTTGGTTGTCGACAGTACCACAAAGCTCTACTTTCCACATTGTTCACTTTGTTATAGGCGTTCTGTTATAGTACACGTAGTCAAGGGTGTGCGAATGAAGCTTTTGGTGCGATAACATTATACAGGACACTAGCCAGCCTTCGCTCTCGATGTCAACGCCAAAGAAAAGCGACCGGATCCCGGAGGCTGTATAAGGAAATGCTTGATTGTGCCGATCCGGATTTCAGTGTGGAATATGTATCCCTGCCGGGGTTTCAAACGTGGTTTTGTAACGCGGGCCGTTTACGGAGGCAGAGTTGTCAACGGCGTGGGCGTGCCGATCCTGACTATGTTATCGCATTGCAGTTGCTCAGGTGTAACACGAGGACTTTTGAACTCTAACGTCTTTGTGTTAAGAAGTGCTCCTATCCCCGATCCACGAGGCCAGCCAAAAGGAGATAGTCGCGGCTTGAGGCCAGTCGCACAATATCTCACTATGTCGGCGGTGTCGTTGTATCTCTCCTCAAGTGCGCTGAGCCTGTTTGCCGAGCCCAAATGTCAACAGTGGTTCCTTCCTCACAGCTTGTGAAGCGTACGCTGTTTGCGGAGTGCGGTACTTGGTCGAGGGCCGCTATATGAGGGCGCGTACAGTTTGTTGGCCCTTATGTCGCTCACAGAGATTGGATTTCGAAGCACAATCCGAACAAGAAAATAAAAGAAGAGAAAAAAAGCAGACTATTCTTTAAAGTCAGTGCCGCTCTAGATGTGGTGGTTGCATAGTGGTGGTCGGGGTGGTGTGCTGTAACTGCAAGCGGATTCACCGTGGTGATCGACGCCGGCAATTACTCCACCTGAGCGTGTCTTGCAGTGTAACTTGGGAAATCACCACCTGTCGAACAGATCAGTGCCTTTTAGAAATGTAATAGGAAGGCGTTAAGCTTTCCTGCGCCCTATAAACGGGTCCTTCTGGAAATACAATGTGTTGCAGGCATGTATGTGAAAGGCCTTTCTTCACTGCATCTTGACTTTCATCGCTTGCAGCCTCAATTCTTAGCCTGCAAAACAAAAGAAGACATATCATTTTCAGATAAAAATACTTGTACGCAAGGTTAGAACATCCCCTGACTATTTTCGCACCAGCTGGTGCCCTTGAGGGAAATTAGCGGACACATGAAGAAAACTTGAAAATGGGCACTTAGCACAAAAGAATGCCTTTATATTCGCAAATTATCGTACTGTACAAACTCTTACTCGGTGAGTGAACTATCTTGAGTGTTCTGGCAACCTGTAAAATAGTAACAATTGCAAAGAAGACAAGTGAAAAAAACTTCCCAAGAAAGTCATGTGAATGCGTTACTTTCGGTGTCCGTCGTCGTTGGAAATACCATGTGCAGAACTTTGTTTTCTCAACAAGAAATGACACTCGCATATCTTTGTTGGATGACTAAACCTGTCGTCAAAATTATGATCTTCCTAGCTTCCTGTTCATATTTAGGAGCTCAGTCAGTATGTCGCGAAATTGCTACAACATGCTGCAATGAAGTTAAAGCCATTAATGCGAACGACTCTTATACTTAACGCTAGGCAGTTTTCAATAGAGGGACAGAGTGCAGAGCGATTGTAAATTGTAGGGACGGACGACAGCTGCTCCATCTCTCGCGTTGTTTAGCGCCGGAAGAATCGCTTGATTCTGAAGATTTCGTTTTTTGATAGTCTGGACATCCTCACGCGTAAAGAGAAATGAACGCATCAGCAGGCTAGCCAGATTGCTTGGCTCGCTCTGACGTCAGCAGGAACGAGACAAGCAGCTGACAGCGGCCGCAGTGGAAGGGAACACAAGGTGCGGTGCGTTTATTAAGGAGCACCAACCGCACGCGGCGCGTTCACTCTGGCACCATGTGCGCTATAGATCGATGCATGCGCCTGATGTCTGGAATGCGTATAGTAAAAGGCTGACAGCAGCATCAGCGATGGTGACGAAGAAGATGATAACGTGCTGTTATTGCGAAAATTTTTGCAGCATACCGTGCAAAGTAAAGGAAAGAAATTCCAACACTGCCACCTGGGGCATGTACCTCCGTGAACAATGATAACGGACCTCCACTTCTGGGTCTAAACTACGTTTTGGCTTTAAAATTCATCTGCGAAACCCTTCTCCGTGTTCTGTGCATCTGTCTTTTTGTTTGATATGCAGGTAGAATAGCGACACCTCGTCCTTCTCATGGCGCCGTAATGGCCGTTATGCTGTCGTCGAACATGAACCTCGTCATGGGACGGTTTGAACGGATGAGCGGAACGCTTTCACAGACTGATAGCCGAAAAAAAAAATTACTGCGAACGCTGTTGTTCATGATTGAGAATCGCAAACATCGCATGCGCTTCGTTGAGATATGGAGGTCGCATTTGCAAAGATGAAAAGAAAACTAAATTAAGGCAGAAACCATCATTATGATCATATATGCCATGCGACGCCTTTCTTAAAGGTATAGAGGACGAAAACGTGTACGAAGAAGGGCTACGTTGGTATGACGACTCTAATGTGACGACGAGTGTACCTGAGGAACGTGGAATGAAGACGCTAGAGTGAGAATGATGGTATGAAGACGATCGTACGGCAACGGTGAGGGGATAATTGTGGTATGACGATGATGCATGTTGTGACGACTAATATATGACGACTATGAGGTAACGACGCTGGAGGGACGACGATGGTGTGATGATGGCGGCGTGATGACAACGTGGTTCCTATGCTGGAGTGATGCCGATGGAGTGACAATGTTAAAATTATTACAATGGTATGATGATGGCGCCCACTGCAGGGCAAAGGCCTCTCCCATACTTCTCCAATGACCGGGGTTGTTGGAGAAGTATGGGAGAGGCCTTTGCCCTGCATTGGGCGTAACCAGGATGATGATGATGATGATGATGATGATGATGATGATGATGGCGGCATGACGAGGGTGGTCTGAAGGCAACTGTATGACGACGACGTGTCGAAAATGGCATGACGACAAAGGTGTGGCGAAAGCGGAATCACGAGGACAGCTTGAGAACAGAAGTATGATGCCAATGGGTTGACGATAGCAGGACAACGACGGCATGTTAGTGTTGGAGCTCACGTCTGCGCTCACGCGAACCACCTGCCACCAAGGTCCACCTTAACTTGCACTATATCATGTGTTTCTTTGCGCTATGTCCGATACTGGCCACTCGGGCCACCTAGTCTTGCACTTTATCCACTGTTTGCAATACATTCAGCAGTTTTTCCAGCTGCAGTATCTCCGGGATCGGTCCTCATTCTCCAAGGACACAGTTGTCACGTCCTTGCGCGTCACCTTGCTGTATCCTTGACTCCGACTAGGCGAATGAATGTCTTACATTTAAGAAGTACCTTCTACCGGTGCTAACATATAGGGCAGAAACTTCAGGTTGACAAAGAAGCTCGAGAACAAGTTAAGGACCACGCAAATAGCGATGGAATGAAGGACGTTAAGCGTAACGTTAAGAGACAGGAAGAGGGTGGTGTGGATCAGAGTGCAAACGGAAATAGCCGGTAGTCTAATTGACCTGAAGAGAAAAAAATAGGAGCTGGACAGTCCATGTACTGCGTAGAATAGATAGCCGGTAGATTATTGGAGTTCGAGAATGGGTGCCAAGAGAAAAAAATTGGAGGACGCTTAAGCTTCGCCTTCAAGAGTGGAACGCGACAGCGTTCCCGTCGACCCGCCAAGGGGTGTAAGACAATGGGCTACGGCGCAGCTACTACGCGCCCCGCATCGGACGCGGTGAGCGTCGAGCAACGCAGCGTTCGGCGCGACAACGAAATGTGCGCCTGAGCAAGCGACGCACGCCTGAGCCTTAGAAACAGCTCGTTTCTGAGGCAACACCGCGTTCACTAGAGGCGCTTTTGTACCGCTTTGAAGCATCGAACTCGTGGCTCAGTGGATTCCACCTCCGGCTTTCAAGCGAAGCGGACGCGGGATGGCTTGCTCCCATGGAGCGGTTTCGGCGGCTCAGGCGGGCCGCGGTAACAGGTTTTTTGCTTCTACTGCCGAAGATTATCAGGTTATTCTGCCCAATCTGCCATCCGGACGCATCGTCGCGAACACCGTTTTCATGCACGGCGACCCAAGAGCTCGGCCCTACCGTGTCGAAGACTACCGGGACACTTTGGCCAATCTAGGTGCGCTCCCCGACGTTTTGGCGTTGGGGGCGTATCAGATGAACCACGTGTGGGCTGTAACAATGACGAGTGCTGACGCCGCTCAGAAACTGCTCACCGCTGTCAACGTGAAGGTAAAAGATCGCCCATGTTTGCTCATCGATCCAAACAACCGAGAGGTACGCTTAAAGCTACACTGGTTGCTGCACGGCGTGACCGACGAAGACATTCGTGTGGCCCTGACACCCTACGGGAAAGTGCTGGAGGTGACGCGGGAGAAGTGGCGTGTGCAAGGCGTCACTGAAAAGGGCTCGACGACTCGCTCAGTTGGACTGCAATTGCATGGCGACGTCAAAGTCGACGACATTCCCCACCAGCTCAAGATAGCCGGAGAGCTGACTCTCGTCGTTGTTCCAGGCCGCGCTCCGCTCTGTCTGCGCTGCAAGAGCACCGGGCACATACGTCGGGACTGCAAAGTACCTCGCTGCAGTCGTTGTCGCCGTTTCGGCCATGAGGACGCGGATTGCCCAAAGACGTACGCCAGCGTGACCGGACCAGTCCAGGCAAACGATGCATTGGACCACCTTATGGATGAGGCAGACTCCGAAGAAACAGCAGGAGTGTGCCAAAACCCGACTACTCAAGAGGGTACCCCGAACACTCCACAGGACGTCCTCCTTGAAGCTCCAGGGAAGCCCGACGCCGGGCTTCTGCATGAAGCCGTGGAGGACCGGAGTAGGAAAGCTGCTCCAAGTAGTACCGGCCACACTTTTTCCAGCGGAGCTGTAGAGTCTACTCCCGAGGCAGTGCCGATGACAGGCATCGATAGCGACAGTGCCAGTGCGACCGCAAAGCGGCCCCACGAAGCAGGCGAAAAGGAGAAGGGGCCCAGCGCCCTCGCAACGGATGAGCCGCCTGCGAAAACGACTCCCGTGCGGCGTCTTTCCCATCGGCTTCGGCCGAACACTTCGACGGAGCGCAAGACGGCGGAAACGTCGCCTTTGCCTCCCTGAGGTCTGCACCGTGTCAAGGCACCCAGAAAAAAAGCGCAGTAGTGAGGTGAGCGTCATGCCCCCGGGTTCTCACCGCCTCGCAATGATGTCTATGGATAGGTCATTTCGTGTGGCCACTTTAAACGTACGTGGGCTTGCCTCAAGGAGGAAGCAAAGTCAACTCTATAGACTAGTTACCGAACATGACCTGGACATTCTAGCAGTACAGGAGACAAAAGTTGAGGGCGACGACGAAACCGGGGGCATGGTGCGTCAATTCTTAGCTCGATACTGTGTTATAGTGAGCCATGCTGTGGGAACTTCTTCCGGGTGCGCATTGTTCATCCGACATAGCCTTGGAGCAAAAGTAGAAGCTGTGACGTCATGCCCATCAGGTCGGCTTATTGTCTGCGATTTTTTATTATCGTCATTGGAATGGCGTGTTATTTGTTTGTACGCGCCGACTGTCGCTGAGGAAAGTCGCAGATTTTTCGATCAGCTAAAACAGTATACCCTGTGTAATAGGCTCCTCATTATTGCCGGTGATTTTAACTGTGTTCTTTCAGCCCGTGATAAAACTAGCGCCCGACCGTACAAGGATGCAAGCACCATTGCCCTAAGCGATATGATAAGGGACGATGGTTTGGAAGACGTGGCTGAGTGTCTCGGTGGTGGGAGGACTACGCAGTACACCCACTTTCAGGCAGCCAGCCACGCCCGTCTTGACAGAGTGTATGTGAGCCTTGATTTGATACCCCTTTGTAAGGAGTACCACGTGAGCGCACTTTCATTCAGTGATCACTGTTTGGTCAGCTTTTTAGTAGCAAGCACGAAAGAAAAGAAAAAGGGCTTTGAGTGGCAACTATGGAAATTTAATTCGAAATTACTAAGCGACGAAATGTTTACAGCGGATGTAACGAAGCAAGTTGAAGAAATGAATGCTGATGATAACACGACATCTGGTGAAAAATGGGAGAACTTCAAGCAGGTGGTTA
The DNA here is from genome assembly GCF_038994185.2 of Dermacentor albipictus. Taxonomy (NCBI): domain Eukaryota; kingdom Metazoa; phylum Arthropoda; class Arachnida; order Ixodida; family Ixodidae; genus Dermacentor; species Dermacentor albipictus. The sequence goes on along the minus strand of NC_091825.1, from coordinate 104,651,877 downwards.
AAATCAAGGCTTTAGAGCGTGCGAGCGCTATATGCAGAGAAAAGGGAGCAGAAGAAAAACAGATGCGCAGGAATTTAGAAAAATTGATCAGTGAGGAATGTAGGATGCCCGGCATGTTCATGGACGATATTCGCGCACTGAAACATAAAATAGAACAGTTCGATATCGAGAGATACCGCGGTGCTGTGGTGCGGGCAAGGGCTGAAAGGCTGATAATGGGAGAAGTACCGTCGAAAAGAGCGTTAGGCTCAGAAAAGTGGCATTCGCGCCGCAATCAGATAGCGGAAATCGAATATTGCGGAAAAGTTAGCGACGCAGCAGAAGATATCGAGCGTGCTTTTTTCGAGCACTATAGTGGTTTATTCACTTACTGCGCAGTCGACATTGATCGTTTTAAAAAGGACTTTTTGTCGTTGATGCCAAGGCTAGATGAAAGTACGAAAGAAACATTGGAGGAACCAATTTCGGAAGAGGAAGTGAAAAGTGCTATTGAAAGTATGCATCCAGGAAAGTCCCCTGGCCCTGATGGTCTAACCTCAGCCTTTTATAAATATTTCAAAGGTGCGATCTCACCAGCCTTAGCGGATGTTTATAACGAAGCATTCCAGCTCAAAGTACTACCCCCGTCCTTCTCATCTTCCCACACTATTCTTATACCCAAGTCAGAAGATCCCGTTGCATTGCGAAGGGTGACTTCTTACCGCCCAATTTGTCTCACTAACGGAGACTATAAGATAATGATGAAAATCTTAGCAAAGAGGTTGCAGACTGTCATTGCGAAGCTTGTGGGGCCGCATCAAACGTGTGGCATTAAAGGTCGAACTATCTTCTCAAACATACACGTAGCACGCAGTATCCTCGAATGTTGCGATGCCATGGGTGCACATGTGGCAATGCTCCAAATTGATCTCGAGAAAGCGTTTGACCGGGTGCCTCATGACATACTTTTGTGCATTCTAGATTATGTGAATTTGGGTAGAATAATTAGAGAGGGGGTTGCCATGGCGTACCGGGACTGCTCGACGCGGCTCATTGTCAACAAGATGTTGGGAGCGCGAATCCAAGTTAAGCGGTCTGTGCGTCAGGGCTGCCCTCTCTCGCCGCTGTTGTTTTGCTTGTATATAGAGTCGTTTTGTTTGAGTGTCATGGAGAATGACTGTGTCCGCGGGTTTAAACTGCACGAGGTTGAAGTCCGCCTGTTGGCTTATGCAGACGATATTGCTGTGTTCTGCACTGATTTGGACAGTATAACACAGGCTGTCAAATGTGTTAAAAGTTTTTGTGCTGTGAGCGGCAGCGCGGTAAACTGGGGTAAGTGCCTGGGATTCTGGCACGGGGATTGGCGGGCGACCCCAGACACTTTTGCCAGCATGAGTTTCGTTACGACTCCGGTGAAATACTTGGGTGTTCCCCTTCAGTGCTACAAAGACAGTGAGTCGTACTGGAGGAGTGAAGTGGATAAGCTCCGGGACACAGTAAACAAATGGAATGGCTGGAATTGGTCTATGTTTTCCAGAGCCACAATTTGCAACATATTTTTAGTGAGCAAACTTTGGTACATCCTCCAAGTCTTGCATTGCTCAAGGGTAAACATCCAAAAAATTCACCGGGTGTTCGCAGTGTTTGTGTGGGCATCGTCTTGGGAGAGATCAAGTCGTACCAATTTGTTTCTTCGAGTTCGAAATGGAGGACTTGGATTGTCACATTTGTTTTTGAGACAGGTTGTCAATCGTTTTTTTTTTCTTCAGGGACGCAAAAAACCCGTTTTTATACACTGTCTGCCAGCTTCGCCTGGGCAGGCACTTGCCCGAAATGGTTGTCTCAACGGGCAGTTTGCCATGGGGTGTTTATGGTTTTCTACGTGAAGTTGTGGTTTCATGCAGGTTTTTGTCAGCGCGTTTTTCTCTTCAATATTTGAGTGACGTTAACCGGAAAAAACTGTACAGGGACCTGTGTGATGTTGTTCTTCCCGTGCCTTTATATCGGTCTCTCTACAGAGCTAGCCATGGGCACAATGTTTTGAAGCGCGTTAAGGCGATGCTAGTACCGTCAGGCGCTAAGACGTTCTTTTTCGAATTGCACTCCGTAACGCTGACTGTCAAACCATGGCTGGCTGAAAGAGGTTTCTTTGTTCCTTGGGGCACTCATTGTACAATTTGCAGGCAGGAGGAGACAATTGAACATGTTTTTCTGCATTGTTGGGATGCCGTTTTCCTCTGGGATGTGCTCCAGCGCACAATCAAAAAGGATTTCCCCCTAGATGCGTATGGGATTCGCTACTTGCCAATAGAAAGTGATGATGGTACCCCATTCGATGTGATCATGCTTTTGGCCCTGCATAGCATTTGGAAATGTAGAATTGCGGTAAGGCATGCCGATCTCGATGCAAGAGCGGCTCGCCAGTATTTCAAAGAAAGCATACGGAACTTTGTAGAGGAACAAAAGTTGCTGGAGTGCATCCCAGAGTGGTTGCCACGAGTGGAATTATTATTGGCGATAAGGGAATTTTAGCACAAGCGCAGCCGCACAAGTTCTGCGGTTGTTTTCAACATATTGTGAGTGTGCCTTTTGATTATTTGTGAATGTGTAATTTTTATCCGGGCCAACGACCGGCAATAAAGAAAAAAAAAAACTCGTGGCTCAGTGGTAACGTCTCCGTCTCACACTCCGGAGACCCTGGTTCGATTCCCACCCAGCCCATCTTGCAAGTTGTTTCTTACTCATTAAGTGCCTGCTGGGATTTATCGTTCACGGCCAACGCTGCCGACGCCGACACCGACACCGACACCGACGCTGACACCGACGCCGACGACACCGGCTTTTCTGCGACACGAGCTCCTTAACGCTGTCGCGTTAAAAGAAGCGCAGTCGAGGACAGCAGAAAACTAGGCGGGGTGATGAAATGAGGAAATTTGCAGGCGCAAGTTGGAATCAGTTGGCGCAAGACAGGGGTAATTGGAGATCGGAGGGAGAGGCATTCGTGCTGCAGTGGACATAAAATAGGCTGCTGTTGATTATGATGATTTAAAAGGTAAAGAAGGTAGCTAGGGGAGGGGCGACTAGGTAGAGAAGTTAAAGAGCAACACCGCTGCCTGTCTCTGTAAATCGTACACGCCTCAATCGAAGTGTCGGAGAAAGGATAGTGGCAGGAAGCAAACAAGTCCGTGAAAGTTGCTGTGCAGTCCGTTTAATAGTAAAGCCATCGTTGTTCCTTTCGCTTGAGGATGGTATTCTGACACAGGACAACATTGCAGGTGATAGACCTCCAACAGCAGCGTGTTTATTTGACAGAATACGATGGCAATTGTAGAACTGGTGGAACGAAAGTAATGGAAGTAGAAGCGCGCCTGATAGTAAACAAGACAGTAATTTACGAAGATAGAGGCTTAACGTTATCAACAGTGGCTGTACAAGGAATGTCGCCGGGGTCAGCGTTCTTTCTGAGAAGTGTTTTCCTCGGGGACGCAACTGCAATCTTTGGCAGCGTTTATGTGCGCGTGGTTCAGTCTCCCTCTCCGCCAATACAGGAGGAGGTAGAAAGTAAACTGGCGCGTTGGGTATAGTAAAGGAAGTTTTGTTTCTTTCCAAGTCCCTTTGGGGAGGACATAGAAAAGTAAACTACGCGTACATAAACGCTGCCAAAGATAGCAGTTAGGTCTCTGAGGAGGACAAGCCAACTTGTCGAAACGCTGTCTTCAGCGACATTCTTTGTTCAACTACTATTGATAACTTACGCTTAATCTGTAACCTGTCAATAGCTTTATTTTCTTTAGATTAATGTTGTTTCGGTACATGCAAAGCTAATCTGAATTGTCAAATTCAATCTATGATCTATACAAAGCACCTGTTCTATGATCTGTACAAAACACCTGTTCGATGTACATAGTAGATCAGGGAGCATGACGTTAGTATGGAACTAAATATCTCTAAGAAACTGCACCTGCATGCTTATGTTTAGTTCCATATTGATGTTATGCCGCGTGGCAACCCAAGCGAAAAAAGAAATCAGGCAGCCAAAGACAACAGACTGTCGAGGCAGCCATATCTTCAACACATTACTCCTTGCGTAGTGCATCATATTGCTAATCATGTGAAATTAAATGTGGCGCGACCATAACATGGATGGATGGATGAATAGATGGGGAAACTTTATTGACAGTCCTGAGATACGAGATTATCGCGCAGCGGGCTGCTCCCACGTTGGGATGGGCAGGCCGAGCCTGGCCGCCGCATCGTGGGCTCTCTGGACGGCACAGATTTGGTACCCACAGTCGGGGCTTCGTAGTGAGGTATTCCATCTAGACTGGTCTGCTTGATCTGTGCCTCGTAACGAGGGCCATCGCCAGAGCATATGTTCTAAGTTAGCTGAATCGCCGCACTGAGCGCAGGTATTGCTAGTACACGTGTCTAGATAGATCAAATGTAATAAAAATGGTTTGTGGTATATCCCCGTCTGCAAAAGTCGGAGCGTGATTGTCTGCGCTTTGGTCATTTTCTTGTGTGAGAGCAGATCGATAGACCCTCCTACTCAGGTAAAAATGTTGCTTGGCCATGTTGTACGTGGCGAGGATTCTCTATGGGCATGGAACGTGAGACCTCGTGCCTTGGTGTGGGCCAGCTCATTTAGGTTGGTGAGCCCCTCTTCAAAGGAAGAAAAATCAGGCACGCTGAACTCCAGTTGACATCTGCGTAAAGCGAAGAATCGGCTTACGAACCATGCGTGTGTGTATATACGAACTGTGGTTGTCAAGGTATACATAATAGTATTAAAGGCAGCATGTTTGTTTACTACACTTTATCTGTTTTAATGGGTCTAAATGTCAAAGTCACCTGTACGTTTATAAACGCAGACGGCAATGAGGCTCTGCGAACGCACATAATCGCAACTAATTACACCGGTAACGCCTTTCCGGGAGGCCATATCTAAACGTGCCAAAATTTTCCACGCACTGGCTCGCCCGCGAGAAAGAATGTTCTATGCCGCTTGTCGATGTATCATGCGGGCGTGGCGTAATGGTTTCAATATCAGGCTTGTGTGCTTTAGAAGTCCCGGGTTCGAATCGTGACGTCAGACAATATTATTGTTTATTGCGTTATTTATAACGCCGTACCGATAAGTTCGCAAAGTCACAAAACCCTTAGAAACCAAAAGGACGAAGTTCACGTAACAACCACCACTACAATTTTGACTGAATCACCCTCTTTGTAGCTCCCGTAGATACTAGCGCCACAGTTCCCGCTATAGATTGTTGTATGAAACTCTATGCCTTAAGCGGTAAACTCGTAAACTACTTCGCTGCACCGTTCGTAAGTGGCGCTACCATCCTGTTAAACGCATTCGGCCACAGGAGGCAGATACGTACGAAAAAAACTCCGTGCCATTCCACTCTGTCAAAGTGGATGACCATCGAAGATGCGTATGTGGGCCCCTTAATGGCGAGCTGTCGATTGCCGCGCGTCAAACGCCGTATGCACATAAATGGGAGGCGAGCCACGATGTTGAGCCTCGGAAGATGATGAGGCACCAGGGGGCACGCATACGCACGTATTGTTGCAAAAACGTGGCACGACACCTTTTACTAACGAACCCCCCGGCACGTAGAACAGACACGCACTGTCACCGAACTCCGAGGGCACACACTGCTTGACCGTAGCCAAGGCGTTCATGCGTTGATGCACGTGACGCAGTGCAGTGATGGTTGTGAGGTCACCCGAGAACCACGAGCGGTCACAAACAACACCGATCACACAAAATTGGTTCGCCACAAACTCTCTCAGAAACCTGGCCGTTGCTCCGGTGAAACGTTCCAAATTCACGGGATCGGGGCCACATGGATGGTTCGCATTTCTTTTCGCCTCGCAGTCCTGGCGGGCAGCACGCTTACAGGACCGCCATTGTGAGAGAGAGAGATAAAATGATAAAAGGAAGGTAGGGAGGTTAACCAGGACTGAGCCCGGTTGGCTACCCTACACTGGGGAAAGGGAAATGGGGACGGAAAGATGAAAAGAAGAGAAAGTCCACTGGAGATATCAGTCGGTCACTCAGTCCGAATCACAGGCGCTCGCTCAATCCGGTCGCTTTCAAATATCGCAGCAGCGCTTTTGTGGCCTTTTGTAGCTGCGATATGCGAGGCCATGGTCCCAAGATCTTCTTCAAGGTGAACGGCTTCCCATCCAGCTGATTGAGAGCTGTGCAGAGGTCGTGCCTTTCGTTTTCATAAGATGGGCAGTAGCACAGTAGGTGTGTGAGTAGGCCATTGTGAGAGAGCGCAAGGAAAAGAAAGGAGATGCGGAAGCGCTTGGAACGTCGACAGAGGGAGGGTGGTGCGAACGTAGAGATGGCCGACTTGTGTCCAAGTGTAGTATCTCTTCTTATCAGCGTAATACATGATATGGGTTGTATTTGGACCTAAGATATTAAACTTATTTTTGCAAGTTGGCGAAGTGTTTAAAGCCTGCTTCACTCCCGCTGTGAGTTGGCCGGGCATTGCGCTATCTCCTGGATCAGTGCACGTATGGGGAGAAATTCTTGAGCTACACGGCTCGATTTTTTTCCAGAGCCTAGCCATATACAGCTTCGCTGTAAACGGGCCTCGATCTTGGCAAAAAAACCTTTGCTTTAAAACGAATTGTGAGAAATTATTGCTATCATTTATATGTTATGCAACTATGAATTTCTGCTTATTCAACTTATCGCTCATCGTAGTTTTGGTGTGCCTATGGGGAGCCAGCGCTTGCCAAGAGGTGCCGCGGAAGTGTTAGTGCGTAACAAAACGCGCTCGCTCCGTCCAGCAGAAAAGCCACGAAAGTAACTGGACATATTAAACTATATGATAAGTGTAAGGGTGATAAGGGTGATAACTGATAAGGGCTTATTAATGCCTGCTAACGCCAAACGCGTCCAATCCAGCACTGTCCATGCACACAGGCGTTCTGTGGAGCGCGTGGGCTCCTACATCTTAGGACGCGGATTTCCAATCAGGTCGAAAACCGTGTACCTCATTATGAGCGGTGAATGCGTTGTGATCACATTTTATCGGCGACTGAAAGCTGTTTCCTCCGTCCTCTATGATATATGTTCTACTACTAATTAATTTTCGCACGGCGAGTTTTAGTGCATCAGAAACTTACGAACCATGTGACCATGCAATAAAAGCACGCCTTGCTGTTCACACACACATGCACAGTACTTGCACATTTCCGGCTATACACTCCGGAATAAAATAAACGCAAGTTCTTTCGTGGCGCCCGCGGGTCTTTTCATTCAGTTAGTTAGTAACTTGGCCAGTTTGCTTGCTTGTTTGCTTTTATTCGTTCTAAACCTCCAGAGTAGCTTCAAAAGATACATAAACAGGCAGCGAGACCTCGTGGTTCAATCACTTGGAATAATTAACCGACATTAAAGGATCAAAACAGGGGCGATCTCTCATTTCCTTTTCGTAAGAACGTTACCTTTGCTTTCGAGACTCCGACGAACGTCTTCACAGACAGCAAGAGCATGTTACTGTCGTCGAGTCACCGTAGGCACGGGTCGTAAGATATCCTACAACGCCGTAAGCACACTGAACCACGTGTGCTCCCGAAAATTCAGAGGTAGGCCACTTATATAGTTACTTGCCCACATAGATTGTTCTTGGGCACAAGGAGGCAAACTGCTTTTCCCTCTCTTGCTCGAAAACATCACGCAGCGGTTTCGACTCTCTGCTCGCCTGCAAGTATGCATAAAGACTTCTTTGCACACCGTGCGAATTCCGGTCCGCGAGGTACCGAAAGCCCGGCACACAGATTGCGGCGACTGTGCGCTCTCAGCAAACGGGAATCAACTTTAAACAACGGCGAGAGCTATACACGGGATGAAAACGACCACCGCTGCCCCCCACGTGCAGTTGTCTTTCTCCCTGGAAGCAGTGAAACAGAGACAGATGGGGACTATATTGAGAAGCTTATAGCTTCTGAATTCTACGGGCGCCGTTGTTCTACCATCTCAATCGGTCGTCATCAAGTTTAAGACTTCACACGTAACGACATCTACAGGTTCTGAACTGGCCGCTCTTCGCGCTGCTGTCGAATACATTGAAAAAGAACCGCCCAACAAATGGGCAATATTTTGTGACTCGAAAGCATCCCTCCAGAGCTTGCAAAGTTTATGACGTGGCAATTATGAACAGCTGGTGTCACAAATCAACGAAACCTGCCATTGCGCATCTGAAAGAGGACATGATATCATATTTCAGTGGCTGCCGGGACACTGTGGCATCGTTGGTAATCACCTCGCCGATGACGCTGCCCGACGTGCCCAGGCTGGCTCACAGACACTCCTTATACCTTTATCCAGAGTCGACGCCGTAAGAGAGCTTCGCAGTCTCGCTCGTACAATCACGTTAGGTTGCTGGCATACACCACAGAACTCTAAGTGTCGTTTACACAGCCTCGACCCATCACTGAAACTTACATTACCAGCGAACCTTCCACGACGTGACGCAACACTGCTGTGTCGGCTGTGGGTAGAATTAGCATTCACCAACTCCTACAGCTATCGTATTGGAAAGGCGGATTCACCAATGTGCGCTAAGTGCAAGTGTGAAGAGACCATCAGTCACCTTCTGTGCCACTGTTCTCGCTTCGATAATCAACGTGAGACTCTCCAGTGGGCCTTAAATAGACTGGATGACAGGCCATTTACGGAAGTGAAGATCTTGGGAGCCTGGCCTCACAGTTCATTGGCCCAGAAAGCAGTTAGAGCGCTTTTTCGCTACCTGAGAGCAACATACTTGAGTACCCGACTATAGACATCCTACACCTCAGTTCTCTCTCTTCCTCTTTCACTCCCCATTCCCCTCCCCACGTGTAGGGTAGCAAACTGGACTCAGTCTGGTTAACCTCCCTGCCTTTCTGTCTTCTCTTCTCTCTCTCTCTCTCTTATAGCTCAACTTACATGAAACACCCGGGTATGTCGCTAAGTCGTTATGTGGTGTGCTATGTCGTTATATATGCGTAGTTTCATCCGTCCACTCGCTTTTAAAACTGTGAATCTCCGCCCGTGCTCCCAAACATTATCGGGCGATTTTATTTCCGCATGAAACTCTACTTGTTTACACGTCTCAATGCACATTCTCGTGCTATCTTTTTTTTTTACTTCCTGAACTGGGATGTGCGTGCTCAATGCTCTTTGATTGAGTTCAGCGTTTTTTTTTTTGCGATTCGTGATTTCATCCTGTTTTCCACGGGACGAGGAATAGCCGGTGCCTCCAAAAGGAGTCAACATCTCATTCATGCCACTGAAAAGATTAAGCGCAGGATTTTAGCCTGGCTAATCACCTGGCTTGCTACCTCAGGTGCTCGGTGATAATTATTGAATACATAACGGTTACACAAATATCACAAACAAACATTGTGTTTGTGTGCTAATGGAAATAAGGTAGACAAGTGCAGTGGGCCTCTGCAGTGGGTGCAATCGACATTCGCTCACTGGTATCATGAGCCCCGGCAGCAACGACACATGCGGCTTCATTACATTATTCAGCTCAGTAAATGCGCAGTCAGCTTTTCCGGAGGTTATTCATTTATGAATCATCTCGTATTCGAACGAGCGTTGCCGCTCGAAACCACAGTACAAACGCGAACCGAATGCACGCATGCGCATAGGCGAGCAGCGCATAGCTAAACAATTAAGCGCCGCAGAGTGCATGAGTGGTTGCAGTGTCGTCCTTTGATAAATTAGTCACCACCGGACATCGTCTTCCAGCCGCCTGGGATGTCTCTGTAGTGCCATTTTCACGTCACAAGGTGTACACCATGTTACACACTGTGGACGATGCTCGCACAGTTCGGCAGCGTCCCCCTGTGAGACTTGGTATGCGAGACATACCCAGCCTCCACCCCCCCCCCCTCCACCCCCGCGCCGAAACAGCGCCCCCCCCCCTCCCTCCCTTTGTCTTTCACAGGGGCATGGTGGTGCGATATTGTCGGACAGATACTTATAGGAACCGCGAAAACGAAGACCAATAACTTCCAGAGACGGCTTGTACATTATATTGCGCATTGCCTTCAGTCCTTCGCAAAAGTATGAAGCATTACGTGACATATTCGCACTTGATATAATACCATGCGCTGCTAAACTGTATATGAAGGTTATCTTTTATCATAATCTTGCCGCAAGATTTTGATAAAATTCACCCTGGCTTGATATTGGCGGCTGTAGCGTCACAGTGGATGAAGAGCAACGATAAAGTTCGTTTTGAATACACCGAAATGACAATAGAACCTAGGGAGCCGCGTCAACGTGGCAGCCCACTGCACAATTTTGATCTCTCTGTGTTTAGCCGAAGTTAAGAAGTTATTACTGTATGAAATATAAGGAGATGCTTTCCTCTTTCCACATAACTGTAGACGTTGCATCGGTACATGCAAAAATGGAATGGTTCATTTTACGTTCGTAACATACCAGCCAGTAATACACAGAGAATATGTACTTGGGCTGTGCTCGTCTCTTAGGAGGATAACGTATCTTTCGAAGCGAAGTCAAACTTTGACGCCCTCAATCTTGTCACGTATCGCAAACAAACAAACAAATAAACATACAGGTTAATAAATGTAGGTTTCTACGCAAATCTCGTATACCTGTGTGCGAGCTAGCTTTATTGGAGACCAGCTACACCTGCCTCCATGACCGAAGACAAAGTTATGTAAGTTAGTTATGCAAGGTTTTATGGCGTAAAAGCCACTAAGGCTACGATGCGCGACAAAGCGATGAATGTGCACACGTTGCTGCCAGCGGAAGGAGGGCGAGTGCTGTGGCGCTGCGAATAACACGCGTTTACGATGACAGCGTCCCTAACGGCGCTCCTAAAGACATTTCATCCTTTCACTCGCTTTCACGGTGCACAAAGCAAGGATGCGCTGTAGTTGGCTACCCCGTTTACTGCTACCCGCACCGCAGGGGAAGCAACGCTATAGAGGGACTCCCTCGAGCTATCTTGTTTATCAGGTTGGAGGCGCCTCACTAATAACTCCACCCACGACGCAGCTATATAAGTAGCGAGGCGCCCATAAATATTAACGTCAGTGCCACGCCACGGCACAGTGCAGGGGGATGCTATATTTAGAGAGAGGACGGCTTCCGGCGTGAGCTGACTGATTTAGACACGTTTAAGGCTTGCTGCTTACCAGGGAAGCGAGGGGAATAGCGCATGCGCGGGCACGATTTCTCGGCTGTGTCAGATGTGTGGCGTCTTTGCGTAATCACCATCCCATAGTTACGGGCTCCGAAACCTCTTCCGACTTCCCTTTGTCTCGGAGCGCATGTTATACGGATAGATATAGAGAATACGCCTGTGAATCATCTCCTTGGCTTGCGGTGTACGACACTAGACGAATGTTTGTACCGAAGTACAAACTTGGGTTCACGTTCGTAGCGTTGATACTATTTCTTCAATTTACCATTCTGTAGTTGCGTGACCTTCAATGACCGGCCCTATAATGTGTGTGATCCGTACTATGTGTTCTACTTTAGTCTTTTAGATTTGTCCTGTTGCTCTTTCTTTCCTCTTTCCTCCCCTCCTTCCTATCTTCCATTTCTATGTCGCTGTCACCTCCCTTCTGAAGAGTAGGCAGGCGTTGTGCCCCTTCCGGTGGCAGTTGCCAGCCTGCTCCTCACTTTCCTTTTCCTGTTATGTGTTCACGTGTTCAAAACGAAATAATAAAATTAGTTACTCGGCTTGAATAGCTGGATCTTTCTTACTTCATTGAAGCAGCGTTCTTTAAGACTCTATCTACTGCTAGAATGCGTGAATAGAACTGTCATTACATCTTCGTGCCCCGTAATGTTGTCATTTGATCTAAAAGGACTTTGCCCTTATCGACTGCGCTTCTGTGCCCACGACACAGATTTTTGCTTTCTCGGATCATGGGCTACCTGTTCTACGCGCTGCGACCCATATTTCATACAAGTCTGATAACATATTTTCTTACTTTTAAGCATTCACTGTAATTATTCTTAATTTCCGTTTTCTGTAGGCACAGCAATTCATATATAGAGATCCAGCCAGTGTCAGTCCAGCGTCCATCCATCGGTTCGTTGCACTTGCAGATGCCACTCCAACTGATAAGAGTGTTGCAGTTGATATGCATTCACGAAACTTCACGAGCGACCTAAGGCTAAGCTTTCGCAGTCCCGTCTGGGCTATGAATACTTGGTCAGTTTTAGCTGAAGCCCTCTTTACAACCATATATAAGAGAGGATGCGTGTGAGGCAACATGTTCTAACAACCGTGAGCCACGCCCAACAAAATATACAGAAGTGCTAGCCTGAATATTTCCGTTCTTCATGATGCGATACACTATAAGGACAAGTAGGCCTTGATGCATGCAAGCAGTGTTCACCGTAGGCAGGATGGTTCAAAAATAAACGTAAATCGTACAATACCATTTTGAATTCCGCGTTTAATGTGCGCCAAACAGGCCGTTTTTGCACGTTCTCGGAGCATACGCCCCGACGTGGGAGCAGTGGGCTGTATACTGTCACTACAGTCATAGTAGATTTCTATGGAAGCAGACTCTCGATCATGTAGCAACGATCAACGGGCTCTCTCTAACCAGTTGGTCTGGAAGCCCATTCCGCTAATTGACCCAATGGGCAGGAGAACGGCGGGAAAACGTCGGCCGTGCATCTTCGGACGTTGCGACACCGGAAGGCTGCAGCTTCGATTTCCTGGCGCAAACGATGCCCGGGAAGTGAAACACGCGTGTCGAGGCTGCAGAGCGGCTGTAGAATCTATTGCTGCGCATGCGCAGTGGCCAGCCCCTCTGACGGCAATACAACACGCAGTAAAGCCACATCTGATGCGGCACGTTTGTGCAAGTCACTGCATTAAACCGAACTTTAGCGCATCAGTATATTAAGCCCTCCCTTCTCTATAACGAGTGCCTGAGAAAAAAAAAACATCTTGTGATTAACTAACAATACTCATCACCATCCTAACCCAGAGCAGGAGCACATGTGTACGTTCGAGATGCCTATGGTTAGAATGAAAACGCATGCAGCAAACCTTGTTAACCAACGGGCACTATATATCCTGAGAGGGGAGGGGGGGGGGGGAGTCCTCTTCGCGCTGTTTCCGCTGTTTTCAGCGGATAGTTATAGTCGATTTCAGTTGATGTCGATTTTCTCCTTTACACACTTCGGTGGTATAGTGGATACAGCATTCTGCTTCTGAGCACAATGTGGATGGTTCCAGATTCCCGGACACGACAGCCACTTCAGTGTCGGTGCAATGCCAAAATATATGCGTCTACAGATTCAGATGCCCATTATAGCACTCCATGTAGTCAAACTCCATGTAGCCCACCGCATTCAAGTTACCGCATAGCCTTCCTCTTAAACCCGGCCCCCCCTTCCCCCTAGGCCCCATCATCTGTGCAACTTAAAGGCTTGAAAACGCTTTAAATTGTTTCCATAACTTCATTTCGCAAAAAAAAAAGAAAGAGTGAAATGATCATGGAGATTTCAGCAGTTCAAGAGAAACGGCCTCTGTCAAAAGGAAGAACATCTGTGCGATGACTACATATTTCGGCGGAAAATAATAACTTGCAATTTCCTCCTTGGGCGGAAAAAAAATCAAGCCATTTGAACGAAGTCAGTCTTTAATATAGCGCAAAAGCTCGATTGTTAGGTGAACGCAATCTGTCAGCCTAAGCTGCTTCAAGTTGTTTACACATAGAAAGGTTCAGTCACAAAATATATAAAATTGTGAACTGCAAGTACAGAACGGCGGGCAAGTTCGGAAGAAAAGGACGTACGGTACGACCTGGTTTTAAAGGAATCAGCCAAGTCGAAATTGGCTTGTCTTTTCAGATTTCAGGACAAATCCTTTCTGATTGCGCGCACGTTGCTGGCCTTGTAGAGACATCTAGGTCTGGTTTGTTCGGAAATCAGAAATATGTAATAACAATAATAGAGGAATTAAAAATAAGAAACGGTGCAGAGAGCCGTCCGTGGTTCAAATTTGGAACAACTTGGATAAAAGTCGGTTCGCGGCCGTAGAACGAAATACTGGGAGCACAAGGGAGTTTCCTTAGCGATTGAATAGTCTGAGGATTATACTCTAAACTTGGAAGAAACACTCGCCAGAAAAGGAGAATCCGGGCTTACTGCGCAATACAATCTCGGTAGCCTTACAGCCAGCCTATCCATTCATTTTGCGCAACATGACATAAGAGCCTTAACATAAAAAAGCAACACACATGTACTTTCCTATAAAAAAGCATATCATTCCAGTATAATTATTATAATAATTGGATGGAACCGGTCGCGGTATCCGAATTTAAATATTCGGGAGAGTATTTCACGACTGATTTGTCTTGGACATGCCCAATTGATCACATTACTGCCACAGCTCTCGTGCTCCAGGTTTTATGTAAGAAAGCACAAAACAATTTCAAATCAAAGCAAATGTTCTACTCTATCTTTCCAGTGTCCGATCAATACTAATATGCCAGCACAGTTCGGGATCCTCGGGCCCGAAGGAACATAGACAAACAGCAAAGAATGCAGAGGAAGGCTGTGCGGTTTGTATTTAAAGATTACACAAGAAATTTTAGTGTAACAGAGGCCAAAAAGGACAATTGGATTCGAAATGCTGAAAAAAACGACGCATAATTCATAGCATAAAATCGTTCCATGGTATTTTTCATTCAAGAACAGGTATCGATCGCGTGAAATATGCCTGCCTACGTGTCTACGAGAGTTCATCATAATTCAAAGTGAAAGGAACTTTATTCCCCAATACAAAACGAGTCTGGAATTGGTTACCAAGTGATACAGTCAAAATTATTTTAAATGGTATCTTCGTATACAGTCGCTTCGTGACGTAATAGAACAGACATGAACATGTTGTGGTATTTTATCCTATGTTTTCTGTATTATGTTTCTCTTTGCTTTTATCTAATTCCCCCCCCTCCCCCCCCATCCCGCCATAATGCCTATTCAAGGCACTGTAGGTACTTTGACCGATAAATAAATAAATAAATAAATAAATAAATAAATAAATAAATAAATAAATAAATAAATAAATAAATAAAATTGCATTGTCATGAGTTCTGTAATATTTATCCTGTCTATTTATGAATATCTTTCGCTACATATTTATTCAGTTCCACCAGCGGGCTTTAAATTGCACACGCAACAAATCAAACAAACGCCGGTCTACTGGCCCAGATAGGTACTTATACGCGCCATACCTTTTTGTATAACATATTTCTTCACTAAAACACAACTCGATAAATTGTTTGGTTGGTCTATAAAAACAATTTGTGTATATGCTAGGGTATGAAGGTTTGACAGGACCACACTTTTTGGCTGTTGATGAACTCTGAAGGGATCCCGAAGATCATTAGTCACAACCACGCATTCAAAAGTTTTCGTTCGTAATAAACGGTCACTCGTCGTGTAATTTTCTAATCTGATTATTTTTCGTATATTCGCATCGATTTTCGCCATGCGTTACGAACACCATCTTTATTACGTTTTTTGGAGGATGCTTCCGCTCTATAGGTTTTATCTTCCGCCCGAAGAGGGTGGGAGCTGGGTTGTCAGGGTGATAAGAGGGCGATGCAGGAGCGAAGCCTATCCACCATTGGCCTGACGATGAGTGGGTTATCTTCTCCTCTCGAAATCCTTGCACACATCCAAACCTCAAAGCGTATCAAAGCGAGCCTAAACCGAGTACCTTATCTACAGCGTGGGGAAGGTGAAGAGCGACATTTAGGAAAGGAGAAAGGGAACTGTCAAAAGGTGGTCCAGAATAACTAGTTTATGATCTATTTGGTTGATACCTGGTGAGTCTGTTGCAACGCTATTAAATAGTGGACCGGACACCCCCGAACATGACACCCGCAAGTAATTTATTCTTGCCTCCTACCCTGTACTGTCCCGTAACATGTACGCATGCACATTATTCAGTACGTTTCCTTCTGCTGGGCTACGGGACTAGTGCAGCATCAGTTGAGTCCGGCGCGCTGGTAATATTTCATTTAGTGGCGCTACAGTGACGTCACAAAGTGTCAGAAAGTCAACTGCTAGTAGTAACAGCGCTGTTCAAAGCGCATTCACACACGTTCGCGCAGTACTGTAGCCGTTATAAACGTCACCTGGTCTCAGGTTGTTTCTTCGTTCTTTTATGACGGTGGCGTTTGAAAGCAATAACTGGCTAAGCTAACTTTGGTTGTGACGCAATTAAGGGAAGTGGGAGAGAATATGTTGAATAGTCTCGATGTAGCCGCAAATGTTTAGCGGACTGGTGTCTGCCATTTTGATAAGATAAAGAAAGAACTGAGCGCTTGTGAACCGGATGACCAGACACAGGCGACACAGGGACCTTGCTTCGCAACCAGATACACCAAGCTGCGTCCGCAGCGGCAGTGAAAGATCAAGGCAGTGCTAGCGATAGCACAGACAGCCTCGCCTACTTCCTTTCGTATGTGCTATTTCGCCGCTTGGGCACAGGGAACTGTGCGACGGAAAGACGCCTCGTGAAGAAGACACGAAGACCAAGAGACAAATTACCGCAATTTCTTCGGCCGCTTCTCCATGACTCAGTCGGGACGGGCAGCCGTTGAATTATTTTGACTCGTTCCCGGTTCGCTAGAACGCTTAAGAAGAGGCACTGTCAAAGAACGCAACAATGGCATTTCATATAGTGCCCCCCCCCCTACTTTCTTTATCTTTAATTCTGATGCTCTATTCGTTCTCTTGTTGTGCATGTGTCTTGCGCGCCCTCTTCATATGTTCCATCCAATGAACCCTTTCTGGTCAGTGTGCATTCTTTCCGCCGTGCGGAACGAAGATGTAGACGCACAAATTCCATTCATATTTAGAGATTGGCCACACACACACGGAAGAAAATACAGTGTCGTCTGGATAAGCTGGCTTCGCAACGATTTGTGTTTTTCTGCGAGTCTCTGCATCCCCGTCCGAAAGTCATTGTTTCTTATATGGATAACTGTTAGCGGGGTACGAACGGGCTAGACTCGTCCGCGGCGCCAGCTTATGAGGTCAATACGCGGTACCAGCCTGTGTGACGGGGATCACTTCTCCTGCATGGGGTGATGGCGAGCGGCTACGAGTGAGGCTTGCTGTAACGCTCCCTTGAGCGTTGTCGCCGCTGACACTGGTGGCACGATTTCCCCGCCATGAAGGGCGGCTTGCGTAGTTACTGGAACGCAAGCGAGAGAAGAAAAGCGTAGTACCGCGCAAGACGGGCTGTGCGGCGACGATGGCTACGATATGGCACCTGAGTAGCGCGCGTCGTCTGTATGAAAACAAAGCGCGCTACTTACAGCCTTCTCTTCCTAATATAAACAGTGCACCTATATATTCATAATACAGAATATTGAGAAGCGAAATGAAAACATCTATGGAGCTGCGCTCAAATTTCGCATTAGGGAATATCGTAATTGTCAATGTATCTTTTCCTCTGAAGAAACTGGAAGCTGTACTGGCTTTATTCAGGCATTCTTCAAGTGCCAGGACCAGATGGAATTACATACCGCGCTCTGTTTAACCTTGGTGAACGAGCTCGAAAGACACTTCTGCTCCTGCACAACGACTCTTGGCAGACTGACACGGTTCCCCAGAAATGGACGTCGATCGCCTGATTCCGCTCCTCAAAGTTGGCAAGTCGCCTTTGGACATTGCGTCATACCATCTCATCGTGCTTGCTGGCTTATATATTTTTTTGTAATTTTGAGGAAGTTTGTTTCGCAATATCGATCAATATAATACAATTGTGTGCACACACTGTGCGGCCCCGTAGCCGAAAGCTAGTTGTGGTGCCATTTACAAAAATGCAATTGGCAGTAATCGAGGTTAATAACATCACATCTACTGAAGTGGCTATAAAAGTACACTCAAGGAAAAAGTTCATGTGTAGGCATTCAAGAAAACTGTAGGCATATAAATACATGTGTAATGGATGTGTGCATGAAATAAATAAATTAATACTTATTTGGCGAATAATTGGTGAAAATGAGCTGCTGAATACAAATCCATAAACATATGATTGCGAATATACTGTAATAGAAGCATAATTACACTGAAGAAAAAAGTACACGAGGATTTATATAATAATAGTAACCTATGGGAGTTAATTAATAAACAAAAACTCACTATCATGCAATTCTGAGTCCATCGGAAAGAAAAAGAGACCGCGAGTCCATATCCATCCGTCACTCAATGAGCACATGAAAAAAAAGAATGTGTACATGAAATCAGTATATTTTACTTATTCGGCGGAGAACTGATGAAGGCAACGTTTCTTTAACCTTTGAAATGTATAGGAAATCTATAGAAAAGGTAATGGAAGCGATGGTTCTAACGTGTCTGAACTGGGACCTAGAGCACTGTGGAGTTTATCCAGACACGATTACCTAAAATCAGACAATTCTACGCGCTCACCGGGAATGGCCCGACACCCTAGTAATACAGTAGCTGCGGAGGCTCTAAAGCCGGAGTACAAGCCCAACGCTTTTGAATTTGGCTTTCATTGTACTAGCCTCCCAGTTACATATATGTAACTGGTAAGGCCAATTGTTTGTTAAATTTCATTAAACGTACCTTCAAATCTGCCCCAGAAAGCCTTAAAGTGGCTCTGTATGTACGCACACCACCACTGTGCGTCCAATCCTTGAATACGCTCGTACGGTATGGGATCCTCACGGCCAAACGCTAATCTACAAACTTGAACTCATACAAAACCGTACCGCACGCTTTGTCAGGAGTAATATTATAACTTTAATTTCAGCATAACTCACGTTAAGAATGAATTAGGTTGGAAACCACTTCAGAAGCGGAGAAAATTCTTGCGATTAAGATTTGCTCATTCCATTCTTATGATGAAACTGGTATTATAAAAGCTTATACATGATGAACCCATACTACATTTCACACAGAAATGACCTTGCTAAAAAGGTTCGGGAAATAAGATGTCGCACGAATGTATTTGTGCATTCTTTTTTTTTCTTTTGCGATTCACGAGTGGCGTCAGTTGTATGCGAGTGTCGTTGATGTTGCCGCAAATGTGTTTACCTCTTCCTTGCAAGATGTATGCCTTTGTTGAATGTTTAAGTGACAGATGGGCCTGTCTACTTGATTACTTTGATTGTGGCTCTTATTTCAACCCCCCTATACAATAATGCCCAATTGAGCGATATAGGTTTCTAAATACATAAATAAAGAAGATATATAACGACGCGTGACTGTTTTGCTTATACCAAGACGGCAACATTTGCTTTATGAAAGATTTATCAGCCCAAAAACTGGATGCACTCAATGTACTTTACTCGGTCGTGTGTTGATTGTTCCCTACTGCCATTTTATTTGACGTACGTTTTACGCAATGTAATGTTCTGAAGCAACGTCGCTGTCCACTCTTCCTTCTCGCAACAAGCCCGTTTCAAACTGCTTCAAATTGTACATTTCAGCACTTCACTTGATGGGCGTTTTAGCAAGACCCGCAGGGACTCTTTCAGGATGGGACAATTGCAAGCCGATTGTTGCGCTAACGTGACTGAAGCAGCTAGCTAGCGCACGTCCACATCTTCGGAGACTACGTGGAAAGGCGGGTCAGCTCTATTTTACAGACGCTTTGACCAACGACACCCCTGGAATGCGCGACCTACTTCTCCATAGAAGGCCAACCGCGACTGCTATAGCTCTTCAAAGCACGCGCTAGAGTTGTATGTCTGTCTGGAAAATTAAAGAAAGGCTTTGAGCCATACAAAGGAAAGAAATGAGAGCGCAATAGAGAAGCGCGTAGCTGCGCATATCTCCCTAATTCCGTGCAATGGAACACAAGCTATGGTTCGCGTCAGCAACAAGAAGACAGAGAGAGAGAAAAAAAAGGTTCTTCTAGGGTCCACTTCATATAAGCCACCACTCGATGCCGACTGAGTGGTAGCATCGCATAATTATTAGTCATCATCATGATCATCGTCATCATTTTTATCCCCAATGCAGGACGAAGGGCTCTACCAGTGACCTCCAATTACCCATGGCTTCGCGAGCGAATTACAAGTTATGCCTGCAAATTTCCTAATTTTATTTATTTCTTTCAAAGTACCTTGCAAGTGCCGAGAGGATCCTTGAGTAAGGGGGGCGTCGCTGAACAAATAACAAAAACCGATACATTAGATACATTACGCCAGTTAATTCTCTGCCATCTTCGACTGCACTTCCCTACCCTTGGCACCCATTTTGAAGCTATAATAGGCGGCCGGTTACCTGATTCCCACATTACACGGCCTGCGCAGCTCGATTCCTTCCTTTTAATGTCAACTACAATATCTGCTAACCCCGTTTACTCTCAGGTCGACACCACTGTCTTCCTGTCTCTTAACGTTACCCCTAACATTTTTCGTTCCATCGCTCGTTGCGTGGTCCTTCTTATCAAGCTTCTGTCTCACCTGCCGAGTTTCTTACCCGAGTGTAAGAGTTAGAGGCATGGAATGATTGTACGCTTTATTTTTAAAGGCCAATGGTGAACTGCTGGTATTCGTAGAGTTGCACAGAATTAGTAGCAGTACACAATAGACGAGCCCCCATTCCTTCTCAGGAGGCGCAGCTGGCTCCTTTCGCTGACACGACTCGTATTCTTAACTGCGTAACTTGATGTTCGTAAGACAGAATTGGTTGGCAATACTAACTGCCATCCGCACGCATGTGTGTGAACAATAATGTCCTAGCCCTAAATTACAGTGAGTCATCATTTATTCAACTCAGCGCTGCCCCCTCAGCCTTGCCACTTTATGCACCGCCCTCTATGCCACAGCGCCATTTTATGCAACCCCAAATGCAGAGAAAGAATACATATTGATATTTTTTTTATTGTTTATGGGTGGACTTTCTGTGTTTGTTCTTTCTTAAGCTATGATTTCCAAGGTCTCTCTGTTGCTCGGAGTCTCGAAGTTTATGAAGACTAGCGTAAAGCTCCGGTTAGGCTCGCGCTTGACCCGTATAGATTTGTGCGTGCCTGCGGGTGACGTTTGAGAGGAATCGCGAGTCTGCTATCTTAGACGGGGAGAGGCATTCAAAGCGCACGCGAGATCGGAAACGAAGAAAATAATAGAAATACGCGTGTTTCATGTTTGTCTTAACGTATCGTGTGGACTTCTGTCGCAGAAGGGCAGTGAGAGCCAGCGCATATAGTTATAAACTGGTGTGTGGGCGACCGCTCTATAACTCTTCGCTCAGTTCGGAGCATTAAACTAAGTCAGAGCTTTATTGTTTTTCCGTTATGATTTGATGGTAAACGATGCCTGACTATAACTGGACAAGTCTGTCAAGAGTCTGCGAACTTGGCTTTAATAAAGTAAGGTTTGGAAGTATGGAAGCGGCAGCTGAGTTAACATTTTCTGCATTTCTTTAATGTCGTCAGTGTTAACCAATAGGTTTGTTTTTTCTTTGTGCATTGTTTGTACTAATATTTCCTTCCTTTTGCTTTCCGTGCGGGATGAAAATAACGATGTTCTCTATTTGTTCTTTTCTTGCGTCATACCAACGTTCGGGCGCTTGTATTACGAACGTACATTCGAAGATGGACAGAATATGAACATTCTTAAACAATATGTGCTCTCGTTTACTTCATTTCCGTTGCAAAGCAAAAAAGGGACGCACCTTCAGAAGCTGCTATAACTTAGGTTAGGTTAAGTTGTGTTAGGCTCGATAGGTAGACTCGCCTGCGTATCGAAAGGGTTCGTTCCACCCGCTTCGTCCAATGAACTTATTTCACCTTTTATTACTTGTTCCTGATATTTTTAAAGGAATTAATTTGCTCAGACATAATCTGTTGTAACTTCGCCTTTGCCGAGATTTATTTAACGACAAAGGCGCGCTGCAAAAGCCAACTCTTTGTCAAAGAGCACAAAAGTCGTCCTAACCTGCTGCGCCCTGAAAGAACTTCTGAGCGCGCTAGCCGCCGCTGTAGAGCCACAGCCCCAGGTGCCCACGTGACCTCATTCATCGCCGCGTGAAAGTCGTTGCCGAGTTGATATACACCGCTATAAAGGGAGTGGATGACTGGAGAACAAGCGAGCTGTATAGATATGATAATGTCCCCTTAGGGAACGAGAACGCATTATGCAAGCAAAGGAAGCGCATCATGAATAAAACTAGAAAGACGTTTCTCCACGCCAGCGCCTTCTTTACGTACCGCCGCAGAGCCTCCAAAAATAAACAAACGAAACAAATTAAAAAGCAAGAGCACGAAAGAAAGGAAAGAAAGGAACGTATACGCTCACCATGCAGCCCACACAGATAGTTCGAGAGCGGCACGTCAAAAGAGAGCGGCACATCGAAGATAAAGCATAACTGAATCGCGAGCCAAGTTGAGTGAAAGAAAGAAGTATAGGCCGGGAAAGGGCGTGGAGGCAAAAGTTTCGGTAGGTCCGCGCATCGCTTAGGAGCGGCTGACACTGCGTAGGCTACGCAGAAGCAAGCGGCGCGAAGTCAATTGGCACGTGGCACGTCCTTTTCCTTCCACCTCGTTGTTATTTTTTTTTTCTTATTTACAAGCCGGCTACTCTTTCTTTTACTTAGTTTTTGTTTTCTTACATCCTATCTCGAAGGGGAATTGTTCAAAGTGATCCACGTCCCCGGTATTTGATATTGTTCGCTACATGAATCTAGTTTCACTTCGATGCGTTCCCTGTTTACTCGGTCGTTGAGTGCTACACTCACTCTCGACATTTCTTGCTTTTATGTGGCCTTTATCTTTATTTTGCTTATAGAGGAAAAGTAGTACTGCGTACGCCGGATACGCTTTAGCCGGATTATAGGGGAAATTGCGTTATTCCTCCCCAAAGTGCGATGTTGCTTACTGACATAATAAAAGAGGATGTCAGTGCATTAATAAGGCACAGGCAACTCCTTCGCTCTTGAATATGGGGTATTGAGCACGCGCATTTGCAACGTACAACTGTATACAACATAGAGTTACAACAAAATTGTGGTATCACATACAAGTCCAAATGAGACGAAACACTCTGAAAGCAATAATGCGAACAGCAATATCACATAAGACAGTAGCATTAGAAAGAAATAAGCACTCAAGTAACGATGATGATCACTGTAATATCACATACGCAGAGTGACAGCAAAAATAATAAGGACGCTCTTATAAACGCAACTTTTTTTTTCTTGTGTTAATAAGGGGCAATAATGGAGCTGTCTTCAAGAAATCATTAAATGTCATTGAAGCACACGTTCGCAAGGCTCTTGTTGACCACGGTCCCAATTATTTCTTTAAACTGAGTAATCTACAGTAAAATGCCATTCGTAACAATTTAAGTAATTGTGTTGGTGTGTCATGGTGAGAGCATTCTTGAAGAAGGTGATATGTGTCTTTGCAACAAAGCTATACAATCACATTGAGGAATTTCGGCATGACCGATTCTGTCTAAAAAAGTGTTTTGTGCAGGCGGTGCCCACCCGCAAACGATGAATTAGTGTTTCGGGGCTTCTATTTAAAGGTAGTGCAGCGTTGAATTGAACAAGCGGGATCAATAATACGATTAAATGTATGAACAGCGCGAGAAACAGGAAAGAACGAAGAAAGACACACTTGCCGTCAGCGCTGTGTTTCTCGCCCCTGTTCCTCGCGCTGTTCCCATTTTAAACGCGAACTATACAACATGCCCAAGTTTCTACCCTTCGTAGCAATAATATGAAATAGTAGTTCTGTGGAAACCCGCAAGGTGGAGAGAAGTAATTAATAAAGGGAAAGTCAGACATCCACGTTCGTAGCAAATGCTACAAAGGAAACCGGTACGGCTTCCTCGAAAGAAAAGCCTCACAGTTGAAGAACAATTCGTCCTGGTCCGGGATTCGAACCCAGGACCACCGTCTTTCCGGGGAAGCCACTCTACCATCTAAGATAACCAGGCGGCTAGGAGATGGCAGTGCGAAGTCGAATTCATCAACAACTCGAAGCAAGTTGTTGACAAATTGTAGCAGTATATCACGGCTGGTACCAAGGATCCAAGATAAAGCCCGCTGAGAACAGCCATGCGTCGATATTTTTCAACGTGCACTTTCTTTTAATTATTAGCATCTTTTTTGAATTCATCATTTTTGCTTTTAGGTAATGGACAAGGCAACTTCTTCATAATAATACCCTTCGTAAGGTGCCTGACAACGAGACAGATTTTGGTCAAGCTCCCCGTGATAAATGATAGTGAGCCCTGTTAGTAATGAATTCCGTTAAAAAATAATATATGGAGACCTGAGCAGCATCTAATGAACGCTCGCATAAAATGAATACTTGAAAACCAGCATGAAAAATCATTTGTGTTGCTTCTTAATTGAGCTTTAAGTTCACTAGGGGTGAGGATTGGGCGAGTTTGTATTGTATTCTAAAATTGGTACAGTGCAACATAGAAAGGAAGAAACAAGCCGAGCCGGCTAGGTAAGAGCCGGCCAGCGCTCTGTTACTTTATCTCCGTTTCTTCCTTTCTATACCCGCCGTGGTTGCTCAGTGGCTATGGTGTTAGGCTGCTGAGCACGAGGTGACGGGATCGAATCCCGGCAACGGCGGCCGCATTTCGATGGGGGCGAAATGCGAAAACACCTGTGTACTTAGATTTAGGTGCTCGTTAAAGAATTCCGGGTGGTCGAAATTTCCGGAGTCCTCCACTACGGCGTTCCCCCATAATCAGAAAGTGGTTTTGGCAAAAACCCCATAATCTATTTTTTTTTCTATGCTGCGCTGTACCAGTTTTAGAAAGCGTTAAGTTATTTGGCAGTGCTGTCCTCTGGGTGCCTTTTTCGTGTTGCCGTCATTATCCTTCTTACGAATGCGTTAACAGCGAGGTTTGGTGAGCTCTGATTTGACATGATAAAAGTTGTCTCTGTAGAGATACGGTAAGCATGAAACGAGAATCGTGTTTTATCGAGCCCTCCGTCTGCAGACCTCCGTGCTAAAGAATCATTATCACTCTATACAGCGTACTTACAAAATGATAATGATCTTGCCAGTGGCACGCGATGTAAAAATAAGTTGTTGATGTCATGGCCTTTGAATACTCTAGGGGTGCGTGTAACTTTTGCAGGGAAAAAAATACCTTCAAGAGTTCTATTATTCAACTTATCTATAAGAATGCACGACTAGCAAGACTTCCTGAAACCCACTCGTTGCTGTTCTAATCTTTAGAGTTCTGTAAATTAGGTCCCCTTTGAGCAGCATGAAAAAGGAAGATGAGAAAGAAACAGCTTATTTTTCTAATTAAAGGTAGTTTTTGCCCCAATTATTAAACGGAAGCCAACGTTCCCAAGCATTCCTTTTTTTTTTTTGGCTCAGAAAAGCAATTATCGCGTGCTTTTCGTTTCTTGTTTTGGATATTTCAAAATTTTCTGAATTGTCAGCGACATCAATCGTAAAATGACGCCTTCTTTCTAGTACGCCGCATTCTCAGCTGTTCCTGTCTAGGGATCTCCCTGCCATAAATGTAGAGGATGAAGGACTGGAGAGGGGAGGCGGGGGCGGGGTTGAGAAGGCGGGGGTGATGGGGTGCGAAATAGAAATAAATAAAGTAGATGCGCGAACCGGACGGCGTCTCTCGAAGTATATTTTTGTTTAATGCGACGCTCATGTCTTTTATCAACTCAGCCAGGACGAAGGTATGCGTACATGATTGAGCGGTTCCTTTGAAGTACCTTCTTCCCTCCAGCGAAGAGCGACACATGAAACGGAAATGAACCGCTGAGCTGAGAGCCTCATGATATCTGTCGCGAGACGAATTTCATCTCATTCACAGACATCTGAGGGCCTCTCCGAGGAAGCGTCAAAGGACCGTTTCTTGGAACGTGCTCTCAGATTAAAGGGTCTTGTTGTACAGAGAGGCCGGGGTCGCGCTCTAGCACGTCATACTATGCGTGCATAAGTACTTTCCTCTCAACGGGGGCAAGCACTCGAACTTCGAAATTGCGCACAAAAGGATGGCGGCGAAATGTACAGGCGGACTTGGATGTGAAGTCTTTTGTTTGACTATTTGTGCGAGGTGATCTGATGTCAGAGCAACGTTTTCTTATGTACTTTAAAGCGAAACTTTATTTGGCTTTTCTCCCCACTTTTCGGGCGCTGGCTGCCGCTGTGTTGGCTCATCATACAACGACTTGGGACACTGGTTGTGTGTCAGTAGCTTCGTGTGGGCTGCTGTCTTGCGCTATTGCCACCTAGTGCAGACTACTAGCATAGCATCTGGGCCGAAGCGAGGCGGCCGAGGGTGGCAGGGGAGGGATACGCAAGCGCCGACGCGACCTCCAACACACAAACATAAACGCACAAACACACACACACACACGCACACGCACACACACGCACGCACACACACACACACTCACACTCACACTCACTCACTCACACACACACACGCACGCACACACACACGCACGCACGCACACACACACACACACACGCACACGCGCACGCACGCACACGCGCACGCACGCACGCACGCACGCACGCACACGCACGCGCACGCACGCACGCACACGCGCACGCACGCGCACGCGCGCACGCACGCACGCACACGCACGCACACGCACGCACACGCACGCACACGCACGCACATCTGTGTTGTCATGTCGTTATCGTAATTTCTTATTACTCCGGGTACTGTGCAAACGTGATGCGGAATATTGTCTGTCATCGTCGCTCGATCGTGGTCATATCTTTGTGGCCTGTCGTTCGTCATGTGACGTCTTCGTCACGCTATTATCACTCTGTCGTCGTAACGTCACCGTGTAGTTGTCGCCCCACCGCAACCATGCTGTTTTCGGCATGCCGTCAACGTCCTGCTGTTGTTGTCATTACTTCGTAGTCACTCCGCGGTCCTCAGGCGTTCGTGGTTAAATCGTTATCGTTCCGCCATGCTCGTTCTGTCATCACTCTGTCGTTAATTTACTATTTGTGGAAACATCACCCAAAAAGCATGTCTAGTGCAAGAACTTATATTGATCCTTTAGTTTTATGCGAAGCATATTACGAGGGCTCAACCCAGCTCCTCAGGCGCGGCGGTGACCATGAAATCACGTGACACCGTGACGTCACGACAGAGGAGAAGTGGCTTTGGCTCAACTCAGCTGTTTCTAAGGCTCAGGCGTGCGTTGCTTGCTCAGGCGCACATTTCGTTGCCGCGCCGAACGCTGCTTTGCTCGACGCTCACCGCGTCCAATGCGGGGCGCGTAGTCGCTGCCCTGTAGCCCATTGTCTTACACCCCTTGGCGGGTCGACGGGAACGCTGTCGCGTTCCACTCTTGAAGGCGAAGAAGTAATGCATGAGTTGTTTCTTCGTCTAGCCGAACCAAATATAGCCAAGCAACAGCAGTTCACCAGGCTAAACAGTGGTTCAACAACTAAAATAAAGGCTAGTATGCTTCGCATCCTGGGCTTAACCTTACCTAAGCCACAGCCATTTTTTTGTTTGTTCCTTTTTGGCTATAGTGCCATTTTAATCGAAGGAAAAGGCACAGTCATGGCTAGCATTGAGGGACAAAGGCGCCTGTTTTTATTTTCAGATCAACGAATAAAAAGCAGCTGTGACCAGATCTCAACCATCGCTCTTAGGGAGGAATTGCGCATTTCGTGGGAAATAGCCATGTGTCATTTCTTGGACGAATTCTCCAATTTTGACTACTATATCACACGACCTTGCTTAATTTAGAGAATTTCCTTTTCTATGTTCATAGTGCACTATTGGAAACACAATGCACAAAACTTCTTTGCCTGTGCAGGAGTGCATAAATCTATAACTGTAGTCTTTGGCTAAAGATCAAGACGTTAACTGCTGACGGCATTTTATTCTGATAAACCAATAAAGCCACAACAACGTCTTGGTCTGTCTGGCAGGTCCTTGCGATGGATTTCTGAATTTCTATCAGGCCGCAAAATCTTTGTTCAGACGGGTGAAGGAAAGAGTGCTGAACATGTTGTCAAACAGGGAGTACCACAGGGAAGCGTACTCAGCCCCTTCCTTTTTAACTGCGTCATGGCTGATTTACCAAGAAGGCTGCCATCACAGTTAAAATTTTCACTGTATGCAGATGATGTATGTATTTGGACATCTGGGTCTAATGCTCAACTACTTCAAATGGCATTGCAAGACGGCATAAATATAATCAACAAATTTTTGAGAGAGAGAGGAATGGTACTATCACACGCAAAGACTGCTGTATTGCCCTTCACTCGAAGGCAGTTAAAAAATTTCACTCTTAATCTGGAAGGACACCCTCTAATGATTGTCACACAGCATCGATTTCTAGGCATCATACTTGATAGGCAGCTATCCTGGGCACCCCACATAAAGAAACTCGAAAACGAGGTCAATGCCGTAGTGACTGTACTTCGCAGACTTGCAGGCACATCATGGGGCGGATCAGTATCGTCCATGCTGACTGTTTACAACGCATTAATACGACAAAAAGTTGCGTATTCCGCGCCCATCTTACACGGACTTTCCCACACTTCAGAAGAGCGACTTCAAAGACTTTTAGCTAGAGGACTACGCCTATGTCTAGGAGTTCCACGAGCGACTTCTAGTTCTCTTGTAATAGCTGAGGCTCGCCAATCACCATTTCCAGTTATGCGAACTACAGAAACATGCCGGCATTACTTCCGTCTTCAAACCCAGCATAAAAACCACCCATTGGCTCTAGACATAATGAAACGAGATAGAAGTTATGTTCATATAGAAATTCAAGAAAATCTTCACATATTGCCAGAAAATGAATTTTGGAACTCAGACATCGAATATCCTCCATGGCTGCTTACAGTTCCAAAAATCGAATTGTCAGTAGATGGGATATTCAGCAAAAGAGACATGTTCATTCGAGCTGCTCAACAACTAGCGCTGTAGCAGATATATATGCGGTATTCAGGATACACACACATCTATACAGATGGCTCCAGTACAGCAACCTCTTCAACTTCATCATTCATTATACCACACCTCAACAACCAAGAATCATTTAAGTTAACTCGTGCGACTTCGTCTACAACGGCTGAACTGTTCGCAATCCTAGGTGCGATAAAATTTATATTGTCAGTAAGAGATGCGCAAAAATGGGTAATTTTCAGTGATTCACAGGCGGCTCTAACATCACTCTGCAACACAAAGGGGAAAACATTCAGTGACAGTATAATATATGAAATACTTAAAAACCTCACAAAGGCAAGCGAAGCGAAACATGCAATAGCATTCCAGTGGATACCAGGGCATTGTGACATCCCTGGCAACACAGCAGCCGATGAAGCAGCACGACAAGCACACCTCAAAGATGATACATCTCCGCTCCCAATATCAAAGGATGAATTACGCTGCATTATAAGGACAATGTCTCTCAAAATGTCTAGAAACACTTGGTTTGACCAGAATTCTAAGAGCTCGGACTTATACCATATTGATCCATATATTGAATTCAAATTTTCATTGTCATTAGATAGAACTATGGAAACCCTTATTCATCGATTAAGGCTAGGCACTGCCTACACAAAGCATTTCTTACACAGAATTGGCCGGGCGGAAACCCCCGAATGTAATTGTGGATTTGTAGACGAAGATATATATCACCTCCTTCTAGATTGCCCACATCACGACACACCAAGAAGCCGACTTAAATCAGCGCTAATTAAATTAGATCGCAGACCTTTCAGTTTAAGGAAAATTTTGGGCCCTTGGCCAACAACGGCCTTGCAGAAGAGTGCTTTAAAAGCACTAAAAAGTTTTCTTGAAGACAGCGGCATTGCTGGAAGTTATTAACGCTTTCATTGTTCTCTTCATTTCATTGCCACTGTATATATCCATCTGTTTGTGAATTATGTTATGTTGACTGTTCTGTTGTGACTGTATGTGATAATGCATTTACACGATGTATGTACCACTCGCTGACTAGACAATGTGTTATTAGGCGACAATATCTTTTGTTCTTTTGAGACTTTCATCTACATAAGTGTGGAGACATTTACATTGTATATCGTGTGTACCATGTGTTCCTTACGTCATAGTCTTCCTGTGGAAACGCTGCGTGATAAGTCCTGGTGCTTGTGTGAAAAGACTATTTGATATGTAACCTTGAACCCTGTACGATGTGTGATGGAACCACTCAAGAGATGAGGAGTAGCCGGCGCCTTAAATTGTGCGCCAACATCTCCTTATATCATATCAATAAAAAAAAAAACGTCCATAAACTAAAGCACATACGGGTCAACCTTCCGTTCGCCTCGCGTTCCCCTGTACAACAACCGTTGATAAACACATTTTGAAACGTGCTGAGTGCTCCTCTGGTTTGCTAGAATCGTCGTCATCTTTGTCCGCTAGGTAAAGTGTTTAGCACAATGCGTTGGCGGGCTAGTTAATGCGGATCCATAAATACTTCGTTTAGCGCAGTACAACGTACACAAGAAAGGCGACAGGACAAGGCGTGTGTCCCTCGTCTGATTTGAACTCTGGTCACGGCCGAGGCTTTTCGCCATTCACGCCTGAATACCCTGGTTTCTGTAAAGAGGCTCGTCGTGCGTTTCCTTTCCTTCTCCGGCGAAAGCCCTACGTTAAAGGTTCTGCGTAGACGTCCATCGTTGTTTGGCTCTGTTTGCGTAACGGCCTCTTCACGATATTTACATCGGACTCTAGAACAGTCCCGTGGCTAGTCACCGTTATTTTTTTTTCATCGCTGACTTCACGAATATGTAGTTATACAATCTATCTCGTTCTTTATATATTTTATTGTTGCTTCCTGTCGTTTTATCATTGTACTTTGTGAAAACTGGTGTGTGTTTAGTAATTAAGCAAATTGACGAAGGTTACGGCGCTAAGCAGGTGAGGACGAAGTGAGACACAAACGACACATACGGGTGCTAACTTTCAAATTGAGTTGGAAGTTGGCGCCCGTATGTTACGTCTCTGCTACGTCTCGAGCAAGCTATTTTTCATTTCCTCAAAAGAGTCACTTTCAAAAGAACTTCTCTAGATGTGTTCTTCAGAAGCCTCTTGTGAAAATGTGAACAACTTCGAGTGCCTATGATGTATAAATTAACAAGATGTGTAGGATTTTAGCTGCATTGTAAGAAAAAATGCAAGACTTCAGGAACCGCAGAAGGCCGTTCTCTTAACACTTACATGGAAATAAATCTTGTCGCATCACCAGGAATCAAAGGTTTTAAAGTACTTCTACCTTCCCCACGTTCTTAGAATATTGCCCCCTTTTCCTTCTTATGCAACGGTAATTACCGAGAGGACAGGCCTTCCCCGTATTCGATTATATAAGGTGTTGCGACTGCCACCATTTGACATGAGGGCACAGTGCTCTGTGACATTTGTAGATGTCAGATGTCCCGGTATGTTGGAATTCTGTCAAGTTTTGCCCGTTGTCCGCTTCAAACAGTAAAAAATTGTCAAGAAGCCCCAAAATACAAACTTTATTACTGGGTTCCCCACTACCAACTTACTGCCCTATGCTGATGTACAGTCGGGGACAAAGGTATGGAAACCAATAATACCGCAACAATTTTTTTTTTTTGCCTTAGCAGTTTTGGTAAGTCGGCTGAAACTAGCCACTACATTTCGGCATGCAGGTTGTATGCAGCGTATAAGTGCGCGTGTTTGACCATTGCAACGCTAGAGGCAGAGAGAGAGAGAGAGATAGGAAAGAGAGGAAAGGCACGGAGATCAACCAGGCCAGCGGCCGATTGGCTACCCTACACAGGGGGTAAGGAAAAGGGGGAATAGAAAGAGGAAAAGAGGAAGGAAGTGACCACTTTGTGCGCAGCGAAGCGCCTTGACACCAAAGTCCCACAGCTGGTGATGCGTGTTGAAGCCATCTTGGATGACCCAAGGGCCAGTGGTCGTTGCGCGAATAGTAGGCTGTGACTGAGTCATGGGGCTTACTCGAGACCTGCAAGCGCTGGATTAAGAGCATCCAGCTTGTGGATTCGGCTGTGATGTCAGCTGTAGCTTTGGTAGCGTGGGCCAAGCTTCAGTATTGAAGCAATCCCGCGTTATGAAGCTGCTCGAAGGTTTTTTTTTATTTTGCTGATGTAGCTGGTCCAAAAACTCTTGCTGATGAGAATACAGGACCTGAAGTGCAGTTCGTTACTTACTGGTAGTTCAGCATTCATTCCAGTGCTGACTATTGTTACTACTTCAGTGAAAACAGCTACAATAAACGAGCATTTTTTACTAATTCAGTTTGTGTGCGACACTCCTGCGCCACTGCGGCCACCGCGGCTCTTCCCAATGTGGCTGATGAAAGATGAGTTCAGTCTTGAGGTGCAGATAGTAGCTGGTCGCTGGAGAGTTGTCGATGACATATGTGCCAGACATCGATGGTCAGAGCGAGAGTCTGCATGGGGGACGACATAAATGTAGCCCGATAAAGTAGTCCTAGTGTGTAATTGTACTGACCACGGTAGAGTACCGCTATACACTTGTATCCTTCGAGAGAGAGAGAAAAAAAAGCCTAATGATAAGAAAGGCAGGGAGCCCGGCCTGAGGTATATTCCTCTAGCCACCTACTTTGCGCTGAGGCAAGGGTAAAAGGGAATGGACGCGGAACAAGACTGGTGGCGATTGAGATAAGCGGATAAACACATAGCATGAGGGGGTGTTTAAGAAACCACCGCATTATTTTTGACTTTCTACGATGCGAGAAGGATAAGATTATCACGCACTTTGCGCGAAACCTCTTCATCTCTGTGCTTGCTCCCAGGATTCACCGAAGTTGAATGTTTGCGTTGCATTTTTCACAAACTTATGTAACTATTCGCTTTGGATGTGTGCATTTGCGTGGTCGTGTGTGTTTAGAAAAAGTTTATTTCGACAAGAGATGATACGAACACTGAGTTACGATCACGGCACAGTTCCACCAGGACGATAACATATAAAGAACGAAGCTTGTATACAAGGCGCGTTTTCAAAGTACTGTCCGAGTCCTGCCTCACCAACATATAAACACATAGACCCACGCAAAGGCACAGTTGCACATAAACTAAATGTCATATGTATAAAATGATGTTCCATATAGACAGTGTACACAGTGGTTATGTACAATGATGATGTGACAGAGACAGTTTACACAATTTTGAAGTGATGTGCATGAGATGTATCATGTATACGAGAGCACGTACACACAAAAATCACGGGCGCCTACATTCTATGTGCATTAAACACAATACTTCTGATTCCCTTCGCTGGGCTTTCTCAGCCGTATCTACACAGACGTCGATTCAAGCTGTCCGGATTGTAATGAGACCTATTGTTCCTTAGCACACATGCTCTGGCAGTGCCCCGCGTTACCTAACGGCCCTCTCTCCAGCGAAGCCGACTGGGAAGAGGCACTCCGGAGCCCATCGCTCCAGACACAACTAGAGGCAATCCAGAGGGCCCGAGAAAGGGTGGAACATTACGGTATTCCTGCCCCGACTTGGACGCGGCCAGCGGCTTCCGCGGGTCCCCGATAGGGGCCTCCGCTGAAGCTCCTCAGGATCAAATAAAGTTCATTGTCTGTCTGTCTGATGGCCTGGCTACAAGAACCTGGCTGGTCAAAAATTAAGCCGTACGCGTCCATCAACCACCGACAGGAAACGGCTTGACCACTGTCGAAGGAACTCTTCCTCTCCAAGGACGAACAACTCCTCTGACAGGAACGACAGTAGCTCAACGTATAGCCTCCCCAGAAGTGGAAACAGAGCGCGGCGACGGCCTCGCACCGGTTATGCCATAGACAGAAGGCCCCCGCAGCAATTAAACGTAGCGCAAAGCCGCCACGTGAGCAGCGACGAGATGTAATAAAGCGGTGAACTCCAAGGCCACGCAAACCAGTAGGCATGGCCCTCCAAAATATCCTGGCTACGGCACATTGCAGCAGCAGATGTTTACTGGATTCTTGAAAGCGGCAATTGTGACACAGCAAAGTTGCGACAACGCCCCATCGCTCTAGCCAGTTAAGAATTGGAAGCACT
Source organism: Dermacentor albipictus (assembly GCF_038994185.2). Taxonomy (NCBI): domain Eukaryota; kingdom Metazoa; phylum Arthropoda; class Arachnida; order Ixodida; family Ixodidae; genus Dermacentor; species Dermacentor albipictus. The sequence continues at coordinate 104,617,876 of NC_091825.1, read as the reverse complement.
TGCCAGCCTAGACGCCACATGAAGTCGCGTAGTTGGCCAGGCAGAAATAACGCCGTTATCGCATCCAACGACACATTGTTGGAACGTGTGAGGCGCGCTGGGAGAACTAGAGGAAGTAGTAAGGCTGACGTAGTGTCTACCACACGGTTTTCGAGAACGTCTACATCAGGACATACCTGCGTTATGTGGCGACGAAATGCCACGGCCGTATAGTAAAATGTAGGTACGTTTAACACTTGTGGTGCGCGATTTAAGTGCACGCCCGGTAACATGTAACGAAATTTTGTGCCAAGGAAATAGCAGGCGGGTTCACGCGCAAGACACTCATAACGCTGTAACAGGCGGAGCAGAAATCGCAGAGCAAGCAGCCGGCAGCGGCCAGACGCGGATGGGAACGCGAACCTACCGCGAGAGCGTGGTTGACGAAGCGCCGTGCGGCAGACGAGTTTTGTACTGCCCGACCAGATGAAGGAACCAAGAAGAGTCTGCAAGGACGTAGTAAACCGTAATGGTGGCTGTACAACGTGACAAACGTACCACACTGGGCAGCAAAATACAGACTGTGCTAAGTACCTTTTTTCCAAAAGGAGTAAATCATACCCTTGAACATTTTCAATATTTCGCCCTATATATTCAAAAATTGAGAGCCACACAGAATCTGATATGCCGTCATAGGTGTAATCAAGGCCTAAAATACGAAGAGAATCGCTCTTTTGAAGACGGAAAAGGGCACTTAGGCGTGTCTGTGGTGAACCAATGAACAGCTAACGGCATTTTTAGAAATTTAGCGCAGCACCTGAAAGATTTCCGTACTCAGTGAAAATTCGAAGGCTACGGGATAAGCTGTCTGCATTCCTGAGATATAATGTGATGTCATCGGCGAAGGCTGTCACCTTCAAAACACCGCTACCAGGCAGTGGGAGACCGCATACGTAAGGGTCTCTCACTACTGAGCGCAGAAATGGCTCAAGGCTGAGCACAAAGAGTACTGGGGATATAGTCACCAATGACGAACACCAAGAGTAACGGGCAATGGTGCACTTTCACGATCATCAAGGAACAATGTACTTCGTATATATGAATGGGCCTTAGACGAAAAGCCGAACGAGATCAGAACACTAAACATGTAGCTGTGTTCAAGGCGATCGAATGCCTTTCCTTGATCTAGTGAGACTAAGAGACCACGTGTTGACCTGTTCACCATGTATTTCATTATGCCACGCGTAACAAACGAGAGACTGAGTCCTCTGCCAAGGACTGAGCATGCCTGATGGCTTCCTATAAGGAAGGCATCAGACTTTCCAAGCGTCGGCTGATGACAGCTGTGAAGGTGTAATCAACGTTGAGAAGCGTAAGTGGACTCTATTCCTCTGGAGTGGAGGCTTAGGTATGAGCCCAATACGACCGTCGCGAAAGCTAAACGGGAATTCAAAGTTCTCAAAGCAGCGGCTGAAAGGAAACAAATACGCACAGTTCCTGAGCGGGCAAAGAGAAAAGGGTCTCCGAAGGCACTTCTCGGAATTGACGCCCCCGTCTTGGCTCTGGCTGTTAACGTTCTTGACAAGCAATATTGAGAACAATTACTGAGCGCAACACATAAAACGCCGTGCTCTACATAACAGAACGAAGGGCGCATTACTCCTTTATTCTCACCATGTCAATAGCAAAACTCGCTTCCGGCACTGCTCCTAAGCTTGCGTGGATCCGAAGTTGGCTGGAAAGAATAGAGATCGGACTGCGGTGACTGAACTTGCAATATGCGTATATTTGTCAACGTCATCGGTGTTTCATTGCTAGTCTCTCGCTGGAAAACATAAATGCGGCTTCTAGCTCTAGTTATTCATGTTTTTTTTTGTAAACGTTATAAATAGAAAGAAAAATCGTATCTTCTTTTCTGGAGCAGGTTCTCATTTAGACCCACAACACACTGGATGAAAATGGGGGTGCCACAGCACTGCGGAGAAATGCCGGCAAAGTACCGCCCACAGCTTTCATAGATTCTCTTGTCTCGCAGTTTCTTCTGTTTTTTTTTTTTCTTCTTTTTTGTCTGCTGAATCTAACACGAAGTCGTTCTCTCATATGTGGTGGTCTATAGCTCTTTACGAACTCGGTTCCGCCTTTACCACTACTTCTTCTGATTGTTCTCGTTCTTTTTACCTCAGTTTCCTCTTCACGCTAATTTGTCAGATCTGTTGTCTCTGTTTACTTGGGACGTATAAAAAACAGACCATGCCTTTGGACGTAACCGCGCAGACGGAAGATGAAGAGCAGCATCGGGGCATTTCCGGACCTTTTGTTGCTCCGAGAGCTGGGCCATTGTTCCTAGCAGCGGAGCAGCCTTTAACTCTCTCTCTCTTTCTCTCTCTCTCTCTTTATCCTGGCCCCTTTCTCTCCTTCAGTATCCCTCGTCTTCCTTGAGCATTATGTGGGTGTACACTTTCCACCCTACAAGTTTCTTTTCCGCCACTCTCTGTGCAACTTCTTTTGCAGCCTCGCAACATCGGTAATTGACGTCCGAAAGCCGCCTTGCCTGCTGGACCCTTTCTGTTCGAAGGCTTCTCGAGTTCTGCCTTACAGAGGAGGCAGCTGCAGTCTAGGCGACAGTATGATTTCTTTTGTGTATCCCTCTCCTCTAAATCATTAGTGCAGCTAACTCGTTCTGCGGTACCATGCAACAAGAGTAAAGCTAGAGCCCCGGGGTCGCCTCAACTTTGCTAATGAGTCTAAGCTATAGAGCGGCCCTGATGCTACCGTGGATATGTGTGTCTTTGAGCGTGAAGATAGGTATTTATTTGTTCGGAGGGCTTACGTCCCCGCTCGCTCGATCTTTATGTCTAATGTCTTTCTAAGAAAGAGGCGGGATGGCGGAATCGCAAAACAGGGTGTGTTGAAGTAAGGTATTGCTTTTCTTGTCATTATTTATAACTGTATTCAAAGAATATTTTGGTGCCTCTTAGATAGGGCCGGCTATTCCGGTTCGCCTTATTCAGGGATGTGCTGGAAGTAAAAGTTTCAAACATGGAATATGGAAAACGCGTCAGTGGCAACAGTTCTAAAGTTTGCATACAGTAAAAACAAATGCTTCTGAGCAGTACACAGTAATTGAATGTTTACACTGAAGTACAAAAGTTGTCGCTCTTTCTTGAGAAACACAGCCTGCACGAGCGAACATGCAGGATCCACGAGAACACGGTAAGGAAATTGATTATGAAAACACGAATATGCGAATATGTTGAAAAAATGAATTGATTCCACAAGTATGGCGCCGTGATGAAGTTACAATAATCAGATTTAGTACCTCTAAGACATTACTGATTCTTGAAGAAAATGCGCGTGCTGCACAATGTTCCGATTTTTTGTTTACATTCTGCGTTCTTTGACTTTCGTTTTTTTTTTTCTGAAACAATTGTATCAGCTACGGTTGTCACAGCAAGACTCTTGCGGCTCCAGGGTCATCGCGGCAGCGAGGTTCGTGGCACCATTACAAGAAACATCCGCTTTTAAAAAACGCACAGTTACATTTTAGACCAACTTCCAGTTTATCTTTTCTCGCTTTCTTTCTTTTTTTATTGTCATTTCAGTGGTTACGTTTAACGCATATCAATACTGACACGCTCCACGCATCACCAAAGCTCTCCAGTCTGCAGAATTGCCGTTGGAATAGATCTTACAGCTGTTTTACTCTGACTAAAAACAGGGCGCATTATTTGTGCAACAGTGTGAACAGTTGCGCAAGTTTAACAACACGTGCAATGTCGTACCCGAGCATGACATTGGTTCCACTGCAAACCTCTTACTTACAGGTTAATTCAAAAACATGGAATTTCTGCAATTATAGCTCCAAGTGAAATAAACTTCATCATGTCCTTGTGAAGGGTGACATTTGCATGTCGAGAGTCCTGATGGAAACAGCAGGCGTTCTAATGGAGCACCCGGGTCGCCTCTGGTGGCTGGTCTAGATCGAGCCCTTCTCTAGAGGCCGCACGTTACAAAAATTTTAATAATCATTCGCGCTCTCCTTATGGGAGCTTTCTTCGGGTGGCCGTGAATTAAAGCATACTCTTTCCATCTTTCTTTTTCTTTTACTCCTTGCTTTCTCTTCTTTGTGAAAAGGTGATTCTACCAATAATGATTGCAGTTACTGTGCCACGAAGAAGGAAAATCGATACAAGTGTCAATAATGAAAAACCTTGCCGCTCGCTCTTCTGTTATCATTTTGAACCCGTCCCTAAGAGGAATGTTCACTACTGCTGAGTCTCGGGCACGACATTTGGTGCATTTAAGTGTGCTACTTAAACAACGTTCTGTATACGATGAGCCGCCTCAAGCAACCGCCTGTTCCCAGCTCTGCTGGAACACACGGCAACCCTCCTGGAACTGCTGCTTTTAGCAGCTGCCGACAGATGGCGACAGAAGTTTATGCCAGCGCCGCCTTCGCAGCAGCTAGCTTCCCCAGATACGGAATTAGCCTCGCATTTTTTTTTTTCTTAAACGTCATGCGTGTAACTATGCCAAGCAATGTATTGAACGATTGGGACCATGAAGCACTATCTTGCAGCAAAATTTTAGTAAGAATGGAGCAGCGGTAAGCGCAATATCTTTGCTCTCCTTTAATGATTTTGAGAGAAAAACAGATGCCCCTCTAGATGTCGTAACGCTTCCGTTGCCTATTCAGAGCAGCACAACATTCGTCTTTCAGATGTTCAAATTTTGAATGAAATTGCAATTTTTAAAAGTTGTTTTCAGAAATAGGATTCTTTGTTTAAGAGATATGTGTTAGTCAATAAAATGTTTCTAGGACTTCCTTGAATATATGTTACATAGCAATGATTGGTTTTTGTGTTTTAATTTATGGAGCCAAAAACTTTCGAAGAGCAAGCACGAAGGCCGCACGTTGAAACACGTCTCGAAAGGGCACGTATGAAACAAGAGCATCGGGCATTATCCCCCGTGGTTAGCCGCAGGTGCTTTCAGAGTGGCATTATTTGGTAAAGGTTTCGAGATGGCCAAATTGTGTTCATTCCGAAGCTCGACGGTTCCTCTGTTTGACCTGTAGAATAGCGGGCCTATCAGGCTTCCTAATGTTCATTACAAATTCATCGCCACCATCACCACTCGGTGCTTAGGGGCATATAATCAGCCTCCTAAATTCTCATCATCAGGCTTCCTCGGTACCTGTAAGAGAGATACACAGTTTGTCTCTTAGAACTCATCACGTCACAGCCTATAAGATGTCGCTGTCTGCGCGTGGTGGTGTAGTTACGTTAGACCAAGAGAAGGATTTTGAGCGACTTGAACCACGCGCACATATTCAGCGTTTTCATAGCGTTTGGCTTTCTGTGATAATTTGTTGAATTACTCAGAAATGCCTGCATTCGCGTACAGAGAGCCTTAGTCCTTGATGGATGGGAAAGTTTGAAAAAAAAAACGGACTGTGTTAGGTCACAGAAAGTAATGGGATCTGTACGCGTATGCCGATTATCGTGAAAAAGATGGAATCCTTAGAATTTGCTAGCAACCTCTCCTATTCATTTTCACAGAAAAGTAACTCCGACAAATAGTGGATATTGGAACTAAGGTACCAATTCACGCTGCACTTGCTATAATATGTCGAGTCGTTGTTTGTTTGTTTGTTTGTTTGTTTGTTTGTTTGTTTGTTTGTTTGTTTGTTTGTTTGTTTGTTTGTTTGTTTGTTTGTTTGTTTGTTTGTTTGTTTGTTTGTTTGTTTGTTTGTTTGTTTGTTTGTTTGTTTGTTTGGTCGGTCGGTCGGTCGGTCGGTCGGTTCATCTTCTTCTTCTTTTTCTTCTTCTTCTTCTTCTTCACACTGCCAGATCTATTTTCACTTCTGCTCTCATACTTACGTGCATTTTTTTGTCCTTACTGGTATATAGTCCGTTTGTTTTTTGAACGTGAAAAGCACCCTTCCCCAATATTCGCCCATCGTCGCGGGATTTTCGCTTCCCGATCATGAATGCTACGGCACACAACAGCAAAAGACACAGCGATCGATGACCGTCTCGAGAAACCTCGCCGGTTGCCGTTGCCTGTCGCGCTCCCGGATTTCCGTGCTTGGAGCGCCTGTCGTCTGTATAGGTGCCATATGTCTTCGTGCTGAAGTATGAGATGTGCCTGCGCATCAGTTTTGCTTCTGATTCAATATGTGCCGCGTTTGAGAGTTCTCATATACCTTCGTACCTGCGCCTTATTCTTCAATCCTAGATTTCCGCAACGTTGACTCTTCTTCATATTCTGCACTGTGCGCGCAGACACTACCCCTCCCCTCACTCTCGCCCTCCACACTGCTGCTTCGATTTCCGTTTTATTTGTTTCCCCATCTTTATTTCATTTGTTCACCTCTGTTTCCGCTTCGCCACTCGTGACAGCAACTCCCGTTTTTTCTCTCTCTCTCTCTCGTGACTACGCGAGCGTGTACTTATCAACCGGAAACTTTTACTGACCTCTGACATCCAGAGTATCAGCGTGCCTGTATCCTAAAGGAACAGTAAATAAAAAAAACAGTATCACTTTTACCTGTCAATTATTCCTTTACAATACTAAAAAACACCAGTTATACCATGAGGAGCGACGTGCTAAGCCAGAGAAGACGCAAAAGCGAAACTCGGTAATGCGACGCCACTTCGAAGTTCCCGCACTAGGCATTTGTGACGTCACGTATTTTGAAAGCGTCTTATCGGGCATAGTTAATGATTTATCGTAAAACACGGACTGTATTTTATTTCAAAGGGTCCAACGGCTGTACTTAGCAAGTGGGATGGACTTCTCCTGAGCAACCACCTTTCAATAAAGTCGTAGTTGCCCGAAAGGTGAAGCATCGATTGCGATAGCAAATTACTAGACGGCTTTAAGAAGTAAGGATAGAAGTGTTATCCGCCGTATACACTTGTAAACATTCGCTTACTAACTAAATTAACAACCATGGTGTCACCCGTGCACAGGCAAACGAAACACGTCTCACTCGATGAGCGCGGACACTCGCTGTCAGAACACTAGCGCGAAGAAGAGCGGCAGCAGTAGCGAGCGAATCGACCTTCGCGCTGCCGCTCGCTTCAGCGCGAACTAAGCGGCGAGAACACAGGGCACGCGAAGCTATGAGCCCTCGACCCACCTACACTCTGCGCTCGTCGCAGATCGCTTTCAAGATAAGGCCCGTGCGACCGCGCTCAGCGGTGCCATATGCAGCCACCGCCGTAGTAGAACGCTGTCCTGAAACTCTTGCAAACTCATAACCACAGCGCTTCTGTCGTTCTCCGTTTTATCTCTTCCACAGATAAAACGCTTTTCTTTGGATTCTCGCTTCACTTTTGGAGATGAACCGCAGGAGGCATGATGTACGATGAGTAGAATGGGGGAGGCATAGCGTCGTGATCCTATTTTTGTCACGATGTGCTGCGTGCTCAGCGTTGCGAGGGCGCGAGCGTTGTCGTGGGTGCACCAGCCTCTCTCGTGAACTGCACAGATTGTAGCTTTTCTTCCAACATCGTCCCACGACCGTTCGAGCATTTAAACATGCAAAATGGTGGTTGACTGCCCTAACTTGCTGCACAGAGTTAAAATTAACAAGGTCCTTAAAATTAAAACACTTTCTACAGAGAAGAAAACGTGATACACACACGTTGCTGTTTGACATCTGCCATCGCAAAACCGATGTAGAAAGCGACAGCAGCTCAACAAGAGGCAACGCATCGAGCCGACATAACATTTGCACAAGTACGCTTCTTGTTCAATTGATATTTAGTACGCTATTTAGTACGATACTTAGTACGCGATATTTAGTATTTAGTACGATATTTAGTATTTAGAACAATATTTAGTAGGCGCGCCTATCGGCACGCGTCCTTGTTAAGTGCCCCTTGGGCCTCACGTAAAAAAAAATTACACTTTTGGGTTCCCCTTCATGGGCAGGAGCTCATCTCGCGTGCGCGTTCACTTCAAAAGCTCTAGCTGTTCAAGAAAGATTTCAAAGAATTTAAATTTGACTGGCAACTGCATTGCCCCTGAGCTCATTGTATTGATGCAACGTAAGGGATACCCAATTTAATCACTTGATGCCCTTCTTCACAAGAGCTGAGAAATACGATCGTTAACACAGGTGTGCCGACTGCTAAGCTTCAATGTGCAGCATTTGATACGAAAGCTCGTTGTCACTTCTGCAAGATCAAAAATCTTTTAGAAGCAGCAGCTACAAAATGAGTTTGAGCAATCGCGCCTCAGCCATTTGCGCAAGCTCTTGTTCTAAGGTATATGCTCTCAGTGGCAACATGGACACCGATATAGCTGCTGAACTCGCAGTGAAGCTTAGATTATCCTTAAATTTTACTTATTTATTTATTTATTTCAATACCCTAAAGGCCCAATGCGGGCATTACATAGGGGGGGATTCATCAAATAAAACTTATAAATATACAACACAGGTTATAAATGGCTGAATACAGCCATTTTACTGTATAAATTAATTACTGTATTAATTTACTGTATAAATTAAAGTAATTTTACTTATAAACGGGACAATATTGCTTGTGTATACGGCAGCTTACAGTTTCCTCGATTTATAGACCAGAAGCAATGAGTTCGAGGATGTGTTTTTTTTTTTTCATATGAACAGTCACCGATGTATAGAACCTTCGTATGAAATACGCTTGATGGTTCCTTTCCAGGTTGCTCAACTATTACTCGGGAATTTCGAAATTCGTCCTTGTCTGCCAGGTGGGCTTTCCGCACTTATTACGTAGCCTAGTCTTCATGTGAAACGGGAAAGAACGAAAGAAATAATAGCTAGAATCGTTGAGTTAGGAGCTCTGCAGAAAGCATCAAGTTTCTGGGCGCTTCAAATTTCGTGCGGCGTGTCGCCATATAGGTATCGAGGATGGGTCTGAAGCTTTACCTCATGGCTCGGCAGCGTTCCTCGCTGAAAAAAAAACAGCTGTCGAAAAAGCAATGTCACAGGGGACTGAAGAGCAAGACGACTAAACCTTGGTGGGCGGGATTTTTCGTCGATCCTGCATGTGAAAATCCTCGAACTCCTAACCTAGAGGGATCAGTTTCCTTTGGCTTAGCTCAAAGTAATCAATATTGCAGGTCTAGCAATACTGCAGCGAAGATGTTCTTCTCTAAGTATAGCCCCAATGGCGACGTTCATTTTGCTCTGCATAAAAGGATCCTATGGGTACTGCGCCGTAGTTGCCCAGTGTACTAGAGAGGTAAGTGAAAAGGATTTGAAAGACAGAGATTATCGCTTACAGCTTGCACACTGATGCATCTTTTTCTACATTATTACGCGTCCATTTCACGCGAAAAAGACTCGCCGGCGTCACTTGCGTGCACCAGTAACAGAAAAGATGTATATTAAAAGAAATTGTCGCCCATCTACGTAACACAGTTCCAACGACGTATGCTAACGTCGTCGCATAATTCTTTTAACATCTGATATAAATGTGACTGGCAAGCTAGCTACCTTTCGCTCCTAACGAACTATATCTTTCGGTATGTAAATGAAGCTTACAGAAGGGTGTCATGCTTTGTTCCTACTAGAAAGTATTGCTACAAGTTCAGAAGGGTATGCGGAAACAGCGTTAACACATGTTTGCGGACGCTCTTTCATCGAACCTGGGTGCGAATCGATTCACCTATAGCAACAGATTTCCCCGGGTTGCCATTTCTCCTTTTACCAAACCACTTGATTCGCGAAAACTCTTCTTTCCCCTTTGTCGCGCACAGCGAATAAAAATAAAAAACGGCACACCCGCCGAAGTTTTCGTGGGACCGTTTCATTCTCGCCATGACGTCATGGCCGAAGTCGGAGCCAGGATCCGTGGCTCGCAGCCACGTTTTCCCGAACGACCAAGCAGGAACGGTGCAGCCTTCCCGCTTACGTATACCTCACCGGCTGGCAATTAGCGGCGACTCTTAATCGCGGAAGTCTTCAGCGCGCGCCCGTTTCCTCCTCGCCGTAATGTGTTCGCCTCCGCACCTGTCACCTACATCCTCGCCTATTTGCCTTTAACGTTTCCTGCACTTTAAGAATGCTTCAGTTAGTTACGGCTTTTTGATTTCTTGTTTAATGTTACCTTGTGTCCGCTTTTTTGACGGGCGATTCTTCGATCCTTCTTTTTTCATTTATGCCTCTTTTTTTTTTCGGGGCTAATGTTCTTGGTAGTAATAACGCTATATATGCAGAGATGGAAATTTGTTGCTTTTAAAGTGTACAGCCCATTCGCTTAAGCTGAATTTATGCATCTGGCATACTTACTTCACCAAACGTTGTTTCTAAAGAACACACACCTTGGCACTCTGTTTTGTAAGACATTTTTTTTTAAATATCTGTGTGTTTTCTGAAGTTCAGTGACATCGAAACAAAACACGATGTCGGCTGATGCAATGACAGCAACAATGTCAAAAAAAAGAAAGGATACGAAACTGTGCCTAATATTAGTATTCTGAAATTAGTACAGTCTCGGCGCTATAATTCAAAACGCTGAGCAGGAGCAAGAAAGAAGCCAGAATAATAATTAAGAAGTATTGGTTATGCCATGATTGCGCTATAACGTAAGTGCATCGCCGTATCACCTGATATCAGGCGCCTATTTTTTATGCTGCTTGTGTAACACCACTGTCATTCTGTTTCTTACAAAGTTACGCCTAAGATGTTTCAGGCCATCGCTCGTTGCGGCCTCCTACACCTTTTCTCAGGCTTTCTTTTAACCTTCAAGCTTCGGCCTCACATATCGATATAATGCAACTGCTGTATACTTTTCTTTGTGAGCCGGGTTTCCCCAAGTCTAAAGTATTAAATCAGAATCAGAAGTTCGGAAAGAAAGTTAAGCTGCACCCGACGCTGTATCACGAGGTTTGAAGAGACCAGTTGCTAGCGGTTCGTTTCCTGGGATGTCACGCTACTAAATCGTTAAACGACAAACCGAGCGTTCCACGTAACTAGAGCGAAACTTTAGAAATATACAAACTCACGTAGCTGGGGAGAACCGAGGTAATGTTGTTTGCCGTCGCCTGGAGTGGCATTATTCCTTGCATTCCACAAGATTACATAACTAGGGCGCTATAACGTTAAATTATTCCAAACTTTTCTATTCCAATTCTGCTATCAGCCCTCCACGACTGGTCGAAAACTTTTTTCGACCACCCCCACTTCACCTGTCTGTCACACGACGTCACGAAAACCGCGATACCTCCCCATCTGATATGATGTGTACACACTGATTACGCATGATGTGACAGAAAAAAAGAAAAGCAGTTATTTCTGATTCGACCCCTTTTCGCCATTAGCCCTCGGTTATTGGTAAAAAGTTTTCGGGTTGCACCCACTTCACCTGCCTGTCACGCGACGTCACAAAGCCGCAAGGACTCCCCGCGTCAAAGTGACGTGCATGCGATAAAGATGCATTATTATGCCGAACAAAACTGCATTTTCTTCGGAATAGCCGCCGGCTGCCCCATTCCGAAAGGAATAGAAGATGGCTGCCGCCGATCGCTCAGACGCTGGCTACTCGCACTTGCCGGAGAGCGTGGGTGTATTTGCGTATAATAAAACTTCTTGCATGGCCGAGTAATGTTTTCGATTACTTTCAGCACGTTTACCCCCTCATTCTGCCAACTCTTCTTTGCTGAGGGTCCGTTTTAGCGTCATTCTTGAGCTTCCGCTACATGCCGCTGCGATTTTCGACCAGCCGCCGCAAGCTAAGTAAGGGAAAGCCAACAAATCGGAGACGCCGGCACCACCCTCTTCATCCGGTTATCGAATTTCAGTGCAGTGGCTCGACCCCATCGAATCCCTCTCCACTTGAGCGTTCTCCTCGCCTCTTGCCAGCCAATTAGATACGACAAGCCGCTCAGTGTTGGCAATGTTATTCGTTTTTCAAGCAAACAAATGTGACCTCCTATGAACGAGGAGAGCGTTTGATTGGTCTGTTCAGACAACACTGCGGGTGACCGCCCGGTGCTTGCGTTGGTGATTACGCAAATTTGACATCAGGAGATTGGAATAGAAACATATTGGAATAGTTTTATGTTATACGGCCCCTAGTCTTAATTAACTAATACACTTCTCAAATGATATAACCAGATGAAAAAATTAGATCTCAATGAGTAAATTGTAGAGCAACATGAAAAACTTCCGATAGTTCACAGATAGTTCTTGTCAAGCGAATTATTTTACAGCCGCCTTTGTCATTCCAGAACTGAACCGAATACAGATGTTTAAACTGTCTCCCACTGCATCATCCGCTACAGCTGTGCTTTTTGCTTTCTTGTCTTTATTACGATACATAAATTCAATGCAAAAAGGGAAACAATGGGTCATCCTTTGGGACTTACAGGAAGCTTTGTCGTCACTCCATGGCGTATCGGCAATTCGCAAAACAGGGTGTTAGATTACGAGGTACTAAAGAAACTCACAAAAGCAAGTGAATAAAATCGCAGATTAATGTTTCATTGGACATCTGGGGTGGCCTGCACGAACATTTAACAAGGAAAATAATAACGAATGTAAGAACGCGTTCTAGTGCGGACTAGGAATTGTCAAGGGAGCATTTAAGAACACGTTCTAGAATTCGTTATTATTTTCCTTATGAAATGTTTGTGCAAGCCACCCCTAGTCACTGCAATGTCCCTGGGAATGTTGCAGCAGACGAGGAAGCTCGACAACTGCATGTTAACAACGTCGCATATGGACTTCCTCTAGCTCAAAGGGAATCGTAACACATGCTAAGCCAGATCTCAGCCGGTGGCTGCAGCGCGACCTGGTTTGATCAGAATTCAAAATCTTTCAATTTGTTTCACATTGACACTTCGCTTTAATTTAACATCCCCTCCACATTGGGACCAGAGCATTTGAAAAGCTGATTCACCGTCTGCGGGTCGGTACCGCGTATGCAAAACCCTTTCTGCCAAAGATATCGAGAGCTGACAGTTTGTAATGCACTTGGAGCCACGCGGATCAGGATACACAACATCTTCTGCTAGAATGTCCGCGACACGATACACAGAGACAGCGTTTGGCCCGTGATTTAATGCTATTGGACCACAAGCGCCTTGGAGTTCAGCCGCAGGGAGGTCTTAGGTCCATGGCCAACATATTTATTGCAAAGGCGAACGTTCCTGGCCTTACGAACATTTCTAGAATCGAGCACTATACTCGGAAACTATTGAGTGGAATGTTTATCTGTGATAAGCTCACTCTGTGGAATTAATTTGACCTGACTTTGGCCCATTCTATGTCTGGACTGATGTACCCTTCGTGTGAATCTAGTTCGTGTTTTCTTATGTGCCCCGATTTTAGTGTACCTATGTGACCGGATTTTGTGTTGACTTTAGTCTGCTTATGTGACTGGACTTTGTGTTGCTGTGTTTTACAGCGAAGCTGTTCATGGCTAGGCTTCCATTCATTTTTCGTGTCCGTCAACAAATCTGTGTGAGAAGAAACTATCATCATCAGCAATTGCTCGTGCCACTGCTCGCGCTTTCGTCGTCGTCTTATTCCACAGCTGGGTCCAATGGCGCTCATCATGCCAGCGTTCCCATACTGCCCCTCCCTCTGCGAAGGCGCTGACGGCACTGGCCCACTGTTAGTCGGTGCGGTGATTTTTGTCTCAAATTATTTGCCTCAATATATCGCGAAATGAAAACACGAATGTATATAACGAATGTATAGCACGAATGAAAGCGGATGTAAAAAAATAAATGTGTGTGCGCACTTTTCGTAACGATGACCACCGATTAAGACAATAAATGTGTTCGTACCTTTGCTCAAAACTTTGTGTCACGTCTTTGTCTTGTACTACATGGCTTCGCTGGTCGTCCACCTTCACAGAGTGGAATGACTCATAATTTTTTGTGTTGTCTTTTAACTTTAATGCATTTAAGTCATTTCTTCTTGATATCTCCATGTGAAAAAGCGTAGACGGCGAAAATGTAAGGCGACATCTCGTAATCCCGATATAATTAAAGATACAAATGGTGAAAGAAAGAGAGAGAGAAGGAGCAAATAATAAATGAAAGGCAGGGACGTTAGCCAGGCGTCAGCTCGGTTGGCTACCCTACACTGGGGAAAGAGAAATGGGGAGGGAAAGGCTAAAAGAAGAAGAGAAAGTCCACTGGGGATGTCGTTCGACCACTCAGACCGGATCACAGACGGTGTTTCAATCCGGTAACTTTCAAATATCGCAGCAGCGCTTTTGTGGCATTTTGTAGCGGCGATATGCGAGGCAGTGGTCCCAAGATCTTGTTCAAGGTGAACGGTTTTCTATCTAACTGATTTAGAGCAGTGCAGAGGTCATGTCTTTCATTTTCAAAAGATGGGCAGTAGCACAGTAGACGTTCTATAGTCTCCTCGACACCGCAGACATTGCACTCGGCGCTATCAGCCATTCCAATCAAACATGTGTATGCATTGGTAAATGTGACACCCAAGCGTAAGCGGCACAACGTTGTTTCCTCATTTCGCGGAAAGCCTGGTTACAGCCGCAGTTTCATAGACGAGTCGAGAGAATGCAATCGATGTTGGGTGAATACAGGTGTGCGCCACTTCTCCGATGTCATATGGTGCGCTAACTTGCTTAAGTGTTGAAATGCCTCTTCCCTGGAACCGTAGGATGCACTTGAGGTTGTTTTAAGCACCACAAAGCTGAGGTTGAACGTGCTGAGAGTGTGAAGCCCGGTGGTATGGAAATTGATGATAGAAAAAAGGTAAGAGAAGAGTAAAGAAAGAACAAAGTGAATGATTCCAACTACTAAAGTATAACAATTACAAAGAAATAGAGCACAAGAGTAGAAAAAAAAGAAATACTCAAGATCCCACGTACGGAAACATTTACACACATAACACGTCTGGGCTCGTGTTCGCGGGGTATGTCTAAAGAACGAGTGCGTAATAGCACATTCGGAACTTCACGTAATATAGTAGTTGATGCAGATTAATCGTACAGATAATTGCAATCGCAAAACAGTTTATTTAAACAGCAGGTATGATATATAGTAATATCACGCCACAATCGATACGAACACGAGAAAATTACCTAGAAGGCGAATTATATTTATTTTCATTCGAGCTCTGTATGACTCTGGGGTAAATCATTCCCAGATCTGTAGTTCTGAGGCCAAGGCTCAAATGGCGTCCGGCTATACTATAATATATCTCACGCATCCCTTTCAAGTAATCAAACGTATCGGGTGTCTTTTTTCCCCCTCTCATTCACGTTCCGTTACGGCGTGATAGTAACAATACAGAGATCAATAGCCACAGTTAGAAAGAAGCAAACAGTTACACAGTTGACATTTCAAGAACAACTGTAAATATAAGTGATAAAGCGGCCGTCATGGTAACTTCTTCATTTTCTTCCAACGGAACCAAGGCTGAAAAGCGACAGCGATAGAAGCTTTGTTCGTTTATTCTACGACGACAAAGCGAAAACAAAAATTAAATTCATGATAAACGAAAGACATATGTAGGTGTACAACGGTTGGCGCAGTTAGAAATTACCACTGCCTTTTGGCTCGACTTGGCTGAAATAAGCAGACGGAAAGCAAAAATTTTTTCGTCCTGTTTCTTCTGCGCGCTTCTTTGCGGCTCTGAAGAAAACGCTCGCGGAAGCAGTTGGGGCATTCGTTAACACCGGGAAATTTCCGTCGAAAAAACTATGATGGATGTTCACTCTGTTGTCTTGAAAAACTTCGAATATGGAGATAGGTGGGTGTATCACCTCGGCGGTGCACGTTCAGAGACTCTTGAAGTTCCTGAAAGAAGCTTTGCTTGTTCCAGGCTGACTCCTCGCGTATACTTCAAATCTCACGCTTCTCTGGGTGACATAAAATTTGTCTTTCTTTTATCTCTTGTTTTAACCTTCTGGTTGAGGCAATAGTAAGGCCTTTGTGAGCTCCTTCTTTCGTCTGTTTTCTCATGTAGGGTTTGTGAGTCATTCTTTTTAGCGTGCAGTCCAAACAAGAAAATTTTCACCTCCCGCCTGTCCTGCGGCGCAGAAACGTAATTTCGCCCGGTTCGGCACACAAAGACAATAACAAGAAAGCGACGTTCGTTTGATTGCAAAAGAGCGTCTATAATATTTTTATATCTTCCTGTCTTTCTTTACTCTCTTCTTTCTTCCGTCGATCCTACGGAAGTAGGCTACGGCCTGAAACTGAAAGTAATGCTCAAATGAGCCATTTTTAGACCGTCTTAAACGTATCTCAATGTCGTTTAAGGGAAGGTGCACTTTGTTAGTGCTTAGAGCTGGATGGTGGATTTCTCGAAGTGCTTCCAAATGTAACCGCACTTTTAACAAGTCGTTTGGCATTTTATGCACTTTTAGACAAAAAGATATAAAAAGGTTCTTGAGTTAGAAGTCCTGAATGTGTTTACCAAAATAGAGAGTTGCGGATAGCTGTAAGCAAGATATGCATGCACCGAGACCATGGCAGCCAACTTAATGCTGCATATTTATTACAAGGTCCCGTTGATCGACTTCCTTGTGATGAGCACGAGTCAGCAGTTCTGGTGCATGCGGGCGACGCCAGGCGTTGGCTACTAGGTACGAGATACGCTATACAATGAGTCCTTCGTGTTGCCAATAGATTTTTGGCACGCTTTAACGACCCCTCCTGCTTTAAATGCATTTAGGGCAATATCTGGAGGCTCTCACTGCGGGCACCGCCATCTTCCCACGAACAACTACTACCTCGTTCTCGTTTTCTCCGAAAATCTGAGGATTTTCGCCTAGGTGTTACATGCGGATGTGGACACGCGCTTTGGTCCGTTTGTCCCTAGCCGAGTTGCACTATACGACAGCGGATAAATACTCCGCAATGAGCTTTCTCCCTCTCTCTCTCTCTCCCTTCGCGTTTCGTGGCTCCGCCCAAGAACATTGCGCTGTTGACTGCGAGGTCAGCGGGTTCGAATCGCGTGTTCGATACATTTTCTTTTCTTCACTACGTTGCTGCATTATTGTATCATTTGGCCCATTCGACTGCTTCGGTACTTTTCTTGCCCTATGCTTCACCATCAGTCGTATAACGTACGTGGTGCCTTACTTAAAGTGGCCGGCGTCTCAAAGAAACAAGGTCGAGTGTGTGATACGTAAGGCGTTCAAGAGGGTGGTTGGCGTCGCAGTCAAAGCGAGCACGGACAGGTTCCTCGAGCAGCGCCTGCACAACACCCCGGGCGAATTGATCGAGGCGCACGACGTGGCTCAGTACGAACGGCTGTCCAAGTACTAGACGGGCCCGCGCATCCTCGAGTCGCTCGGCATGACGTACCACACTCAATGCGGGAGAAGACGGTGGTTTCGACCCCCTGTCCGCGGCCACCTGATCGTCCCGCCGCTCCCCAAAGACATGCACCCGATGCACCATGTCGGGCACCGCAGGTGAAGAGCGAGCGGCCTTCAAGGGAAGTTTGGCAACAGCGACGAGGTGGTGTACGTGGTCGCCGCGCGATACGGAGAGGTGGTTAACAGATCGCAGTGGATTGCAGTAGATCGAAGAGCTACGATACGCACTCGAAACACGGAGGCGACCGAAGAGGCCGCGATAGACATTACACTGGTCGCGGCGCCGGACGCAGCGGTCGTGATCAGCGACTCGCAGACGGCCGTCCCTTCGTGCGCGGCTGCGTCTTCGCGTGCGACTGAGTCTCGCGGAAAGCAGCGCGCATACTTGAAACTCGCTAAAGCGGTGGGCACAGCGGGGAGGCTCGCGAAACGACATAGTCGACGTCATCCTCCCATTCCAAAACCGAAAGCGCGACGGTCTCCCTTCTTTGGACTCCGGCCCACGCCGCGGCTCGAGGTCTCACTCGCCGAGCCGCGGCCGATTCGGTGGCCGCCTCCGCCCCCGAAAGCGGGGTGGTGGCGACGGCGAGGGAGGACGTAAAGTCAGAAGAACAGCAACAACAACAACTGGAATGGTCGAGGGGCGATCGGCTGACCGCGTTCAGAGACGTCACCCAACGTAAGCAGAGTAAACAGACGCAAATACCCGCCGCCACACAACAAGTTACACAAGACAGAGACCGTAGCTTGGAGTTCCCTGCAAACGCACACCTACGCCAGCCCGGCGACCCTACGCCACTATTAAAGCGTGCGGAAACAGAGCTACGCATGCTTTGGGAATGTGCCGGAAAAGATTACTGTCGATGCCACCACTCACGCTGCGGCGGACGTTAGAGAGGGAGAAACTTCGAGCTCAATCGTCGCCGCCGCCGCCGCCGCTGGGAGGCGGCACTCACCAGCGAAGAGCTGAGCGACCAGCTTTAGGCCGACCGGCAAGCCGAAGATGCCGCGCGGGTCCAAGGACTTGGAGCCGTCACTTGTGGCACCATCAGAAACGAATCAGAATCAGAATCCCCTTTTCGCCCGTCTTGCCTCGAAGGAAAACTGCCGAAGCAGTTTCCGTTCAAGTTTATTCTCTCTCTCTCTCTCTCTATGCTTCACCACCAGGCCTGACATGAAGAGTTCCCGCCAACGGAGGCAGTCAGTTTCATCCTTCTACACACGTGAACGTTTGACGTTTTTCCATATGCGTTATCTTCGCCGCGAGGTATAAGCAAATATGGAATATCGAATTCACGCATCGTTTCATAATAGGGCTCTGTAATCCGCATGTGTCTTTGTAAGAGTGTTCGTCGTGGTAGCTTAGTGGTTTCGATGTTCTGGTCCACAAGTTTGTCGTTTCGCTTTTCCGACCACAGGGGCCACATTTCGATAGATGCAGTGTACAAATAACCATCGCATGTTATATTTAGGAGTAAGTTAGGAACGCGAGGTGATCGTAATGTAATAAAGAGATACTTGTTGCGGTGTCTGGAATAGCTCCTGTGTTACCAAGAGTCATTTAAAATCGCTCAGTATAGTATTCGTCTGTGAGCCCTAATAAATAAACTTATGCAATAGTTTATTGAATCGATGAATCACTTAGAAATAACATAGTGTTTATGTAATCGAAACGTTCGTCTCAACGTATGTGATTTTCTTTTTGTGGTAAGTGCGTTGGCGCAAGGTTTTCTGGAACGAAAGCGCGCTTGCAGTCGCTGCAAGTAAATGACGCGTGAGAGTGTAAACACCTTGAAGTTGAATTTCGCGAAATAACAGGCAGGCACATTAGTTCACCTTTGCAATATATTTTTTTTCCTGGGTTGCCCCACGGCGTGAGAATTAGTAAATGTAAATAGTGTATATCGATCCTCTCAGGACTTATGACCTGCCCATTTCCATTTGGGAGGTCGATCGAGTGGGAGCCCTCAAGACGGATATTCTTTTTCGATAGGTTTTCAACCATAATACCTCGGCTCTTTTTCGCCTAAGCAATGTAATTATTGGACACCGTTAGGGGGCACCACTTGGTACCCTGCCTAACGACGGGTCAAGTGGCCTTCGTTGCGGAATAATCGCGACTTGCGGCAAATTGAAAAAAAATATAGATCAACTCAGTCGGTAAACGATACCGTATTCAAAGGACGAGTCAATAGAACGTTTTATCGACTTTCCGAGAGTGCGTAAACTGATCCGTAAGCACTGATTTGTATTTTCTCTAGAATGTTCATGAAGCCTAACTATGCTTTCGGTCGATAAAAAGGTATGAAAGCACTTTTCACTGATCTAATCTTTCATCGAGGCAATCGATATAGCATTCCTTGGTTAGAGTAAGCAAACCTTATTTCCCGGCGTCGCGATTTCTATGTTATTGATGTCATCTTTTGTATTTTTTTTTGTACTTGCTCCGAAAGTGAAAGGCTGTCCTGTGTTAAGTATTTATAGCTGCAGATACGGAAGGTGTGTCAATGTCCGAATACATTCCAAACTTTGATGTCGGTGCCTCCGTATTAGTGTACTAAGACTTGAACATGAATTTCTACTTTAACATACAGGCAGCATACGCAAAATAACATTTATGTGGTGTCACTTGGCTATCAAAGCGCGTTGTCAAGAATGTTGGCGATGATTAGAAAGTGAACAAGAATGTTTTGTTTTGTTTAGTGAACCTGCGGCCAACAAAGCTACAGCACTATAGTAGCAGTGGCAGGGTAATCGATGGTTGTTGCTATTCATAAAAGCGGCCTACAATCGGCTACCCCATGCAATATTGTGCATTCTGCACCCGCTTGTGATCACTAAGAAGACCCCCCCCCCCAAAAAAAAAAAAAAAAAATAAGGTCTGTCGGGTCGGGCTGCCGAAAACGTCGGCCTACGACCTGCCATCCGCATAAGTGTTCGGCGTAGATGCACATGAGTTCATTGTGCTCGCACTCGCCGGGGTAGCAATGCGAAATCGTCAATTCAAAATTAATAGCTTTTTTTTTTCCATTGACCGTGCATGTTACCGTGTCGCCGAAAAGCAAGCACATGCAATTTAGCAAGGAGGCGAGATCACGCTACTTCCAACGAACCTATTTCGCTTCGAACGCATCTTACCGCCAGAAAAGAGCCGGCGTGTGTCGATTGTCTACCGGAAGTCGTAAGCAAACCGGAAGCAGGGCCATCTCTAGTGCAGCACATCGCGGTGGTCTTCAGAGACCACTTCACTATATCTAGGAGGAGGAGTAATTGAAAGGAACGAGGAGCGAGAACGTCGAGTCAATTTTTGCGCGAGCTCGATAAACTGGTGCTCAAATGAGGCTGGGAAAGAAGACCGGAAGCAAACCGTTTAATGCCACAAAAATGTAGAGGTAAAAAAAATACAAGGAAGGAGAAAAGCGAAGAACTCACAATCTCGGGCCATTAGCTCTTGACAAAACGCGCTCGCATTATATTTATACTTCCTCTACACTCCTTCATTAAAACGAAATATTTGATTCTTTTAATTGTCCTACCTGCCTTTCGTCTTTCTTTCTACTTCGTTTGTATTTTATTTATTTTTCTGTCACTCTCGTCCTACCTTCTTTCTAAACTCGCTTTTTATCCACATTCGTACACGGTGGCAAACCGGAGAGTGCCATCAGTCTAACATTGCTGTACTTACTTTCTCTTTGCCCCTGTGTTCTTTCTCTCTCTCTTTCTCTCTCTCCCTGTCTGTGCATTCCTATTCTTTTGCGACCCCGTCATCTTTGATGCTAAGCGATCTTACCTCTCAAATTTTCTCTGGATCTGGGGCCGAATGCACAATGCTTCACTTTTGTAAGTGCTCTTTGCCATTGGTCAGACAACTACAGTTATATGTTCTGTCTTAGGATTGGCTGGAATTTGTTCTTACGAACAATTGTAGCATAAGATTTTTTTTTAAATGTAATTCCCAATTCTCGGTAAGAAACAAACTCCGGCGCAAGATGATCGCGCCGCGATACCTAGAAGAGTGAACCGGACCTCCTGTTGCTACAGCGCCCGCCCGGTCCCGGTCATACAGATCCTACAGCCCAGGGTGTCGAACCGAACCGGAACTCAACCAAAAACTGGAGCTGGGGCCTTATGACGTAAAAATATTACAATCTGTTTTCACTACAAACTCCTGAGGTTCAAGTTAGGTGAATCGCAGCGGCATGAAACGGCAGGTTAAAAATGCCGCTAAAACAGCTCCTCAGCGAAGCCGACTTCGCTGAGCAATGTTGTAAACGTGCCGAAATGCCTCAACAGCGTTACACACCCATGCAAACACGTTTATTATACGTGAATAAATTCATGGTTCCCGCAGCTTCGAGTAACCAGTGTCCGAATGATCGTTATAGGCAGACATCTTCTATTCCCTTCGGAAAGGGGCAGACTCCGGCTATTCTGAAAAAAGAACTTTTTTTTCTGTGTAATAATGCATCTTTACTGCGTACACGTCACTTTTACCTGGTGAGTTTTGGCAGTTTTGTGAGGTCGCGTGACAGACAAGCGAAATGGGTGCAGCCCGAAAACTCTTGACCAATAGCGCAGGGCTAATGACAGCAATGGTGCAGAATCGGAAATGATGACGTTTCTTTTGTTCGGTCTAATCATGCATAATCAGTGTGCACACGTCACGTAACCTCGTATAGACGTCGCGTGACAGACATGCGAAGGAAGGGGGAGGGAGGTGGCCCGAAAAATCTTTGACCAATCATAGAGGGCTGATTGAGGCTCCGACATTTTTTTCCCCCTGACATAATGCACGAACTTCTGAGACGGAGCTCGTAAATGGGTTGGCGACACGGAATGGTAGAAATGCATAATTTTTCCATTCCATTTGTTACCACCACCTTAAGGGCCCGGAGATATTACGTAAGTTATAGTAGAAAACAAACCGTGCCAATTTATGGCAATCAAAGAAAAGCAAAAGCGTATAAATCGATAAACATTGAGGTGGACGAGCATAAGTTCACTTGAAATGACTAGCTAAAGTTCACAGGTAAAAATATGCGGTCGATGCAAATAGCCAGCATCTTCTGGTTAAGAATTTCGCTTTACTTCTGCACTGCAGAAAAAAAGAAGTGTTTATGGCCGAGGAGCGCCTATTTATACGTGCTTGTGGACTACGGTTCAAGTGAGCGTACGGCCTCGGGAGCGGTCTGAGCAGGAAATGACGTGACTGTCGGTGATAATAAAACACGTAAAGAAGGCACAGGCATGAGATGACGAGGGGCGATGCAAGCGAATGTTGGCCGCCTGTTTGTTCCAGTGAAGTGACACTGGTGTAGTTCGAATAGTGTGACGCAGAAAAGCAGGTGGCACTATCTTGAACGGCTTCCAAGTCAGTGCTTAGGTATTCGCTGAGAAGGATGCCCGATGGCGGATGCATATTCTAGTGGAGGGTGAACAAATGTAAGACACGCAGTTTTTTTTGTCTTGTTTTTATGACAGGAGATGCTGTTTTTCACTTGCGCCGAAGATACGCAAATGTGCGTGAAGCATGAGCTTAGATTGTTTAAATGTGCGGCGTCCGTGATATCTAAAGCCTAATATATACTCTGATGTACTTATGAGGTGCCGTGAATTCGGTGGCAGCTGAGATTACTTCTTTCACGCAAATAAATTTCGCGGTTAGGCTGGAAAACGTTGTTTTCTCAAAGTTTTAATTATTTTTCTTTCCTAACCGTTATTAACTCGTATAAAGTAGCTCAAGCCGGTTTGAACCATTCGATTTTCGCTCCAGAGCTTAATATGAACCAAACCAGAATCAAACAGAATCATGAAGCCGAACCAGAACCAAACCCGAAAACTTTTTGGTTCGACACCATGCCCTATATGTCATCGCCAGGAGACATAAGTCGCCATTGCTCCCTTCGCCTCCCCCCTACACCCTCCCCCCCCCACCCTTTTGCGATCATTGAATCAGTGCCTTCAAGCACACTCACCTTTCCGATCCATACTATACTTGTCCTCGACTTCGATTCTCTCTCGATAAGAGCAAATTGTTCATTCGCTCATTATGTTGAAGTATATAAATTTGCAAATCCCCACTATACCAAACAAGAGCACCAGGTGTCGAACTCGAATAATAAAGACAACGATTAGGAAATCGAAAGTAAACAAAAAAGGAAAGGGGAATGAAAACAATTTCATAGTCCGTACGAGTCGGTGCTGCGAATTTGGGCCCCAGCTTTACTGCGCGACGGGTGTAGAAAAAAAGAAAGAGGAAGAATAAGAAGAGAATGGGAAATGGGGGCACGGCACACAGAAGGGCGCGATGCTCAAAGAGCTAGACCGGCACCGCGGCTGCGGGAGCTGCAGTCATCAAACTAAGCTCCTCGGCAAGCTATTGATGAGAATTCTCGTCTTTCCTGGGCTCATAAAACGCGAATTTCGGATCGGCGTACTTCGAATAGAGAGTAACCATTCTTCGTATACACATTTTCGTATCGCACGCATTCCGAATTGCATCAAGAAACTTCCTTCCTTCGTCCAATCACCCTTCACTTTGTCCTTGGGTTCGCCTTTCGTATCTTAATGGCGCCGGTGAGAAGCTACAGCTTTTTTTTTTTGCGTAGTTTCGTTTAGGGCAGGAGAGCTCCTCGACTTCGAACTCCTACGCGGAAGTATTATGGTGCTATTGCTGCTCATTTGTTGCGTCGGACCATTTCCCATTTTCCGTCGCCATCTTGTTCCTTCGAGGCCGCCGTTGCCGGTCCTTGTTTTCTGTTTTCAAATTCGAAAATAGGCGTACAGTAGCTACCTCGCGGGTATATAGAGAGCATTTTATGGTTTCCTGATGCATTTTTTCTATTCACGCCCACAGTCTATAGCTTCAGATCGAACCGGGTTGCCTGGGCACCATAATCACATGAAGCAGATTGATCGGCAGTGAGAAAGAAGAAACGGAGCTTTCTGACTTGCAGGGGCGGCTTTGCGATTCGAACGATCACGAGCACGCGGGAGGGATATTTCATTCAGACCAAAATAATTGCCTGCCATTCTTGTGCCTAGAATGATGGCTGTTTGCTGGGGACTTTTCCTCGGCGTTCCCTTGATTGGAAACTTTCATGACGCGTCCACTAAGGGGACTCACAGTATGGGTGCACAAAGAGTGTCGATTACGAAAACACTTCTATTGAGACTAGACTTCATTGCATTTTTTCGTTCGTTCGTTCATTCGTTCGTTCGTTCCTTTGTTTAAATAAGTTCATCATACACCGTACAAGTGATGATCCGACTTTTTTCACAAATTGGTACGCACCAGCCGCATTTAGGTTTACACTGACGAAGTCGGTGAACATCGTGCAGCCAAGACACTTTCGGTGGTAGCTATAATCTCTTAGAGAACAGTCACCGTAAGGATGCATATATGTACAGCTTTCGAGTGCACCTGTAGCAGTCTCTCGAGTGGCTGTGGGGCACCCGCGTGTGCTGACACCTGCACAATACCGCAACGCCATCAGGTTGCCAGACGCGGCTGTAAGCGAAGGAACCGGAATACGCTCTGGAGTCTTCGTGCGTTCGTTTAAATGAATCGCTGGCAATTTTACAACATTCATGTCACCGAACGCCATAAACCACGAGTACCGTTTTTTAGGGCTGGTTGGTCCGTCGCAGTAATTAAGTTCAGAGCGCTTAATTGACACGGACAATAAAGACGACAGGACGTGTGCTATTGTCGTTCTTGATCTTGTTGATTAGGCGCTATGACCTCAATTATTACAAGAAAGGACGCTCTGACATCGGTCGCCAGGTATAATGGCCGGACCATTTTACATGGCGACGAATTTCATAGAGTGGTCTTTACTTTTTTTTTTTTGGCACAGCAATCACCTGACGAACTAGAAGGTGAGTGCCGACCTGACCGCGTTTCCTCCCACAACGGCTACTCCGCGAACGGAGCAATGGAGATTTCGGCGTCTGAGGCGTCGTACGAGGGCTATAAATAAGGATGTCTTAGGAATATAGCGCTGCTACAGAATAAAAATTTACCGGCTTTTTAATACCAGCACAATCTTATATCCCGTGTTTTACCGCAATTTATTTGTTACACTTATTGTGCGCTCGCGTGGAATGGGCGTTGCTGCAGCTGTCACTTATGTACCTGGCTGTTCCCCGAGAGACAGAATCGCAGCATCCTTCTCTCTTTCTTTTTTTTTATGGCGAGCGTATTTCGTATATCGAATAAATGGGTTTAAATTAATATGTTCTCCGTCTGCTTCTGTTTATTGAATCAGTCCATTTTCTATCTTTTTTACTGTACACTTTATTGAGTGTGTTTTAACCAGGTGATCTTTATTTATAGTGCACGTGCATGATGTACGATCGTCACTTTGGGTGGTCCTGCTTTGGTCAGCAGAATTTTAGGACAAAAAATGACGTACAGCGCGAAGGACAAGGACTGCGAGATTCAGCACACGCATGATATCAGCACACGCATGATTTTTTATCACGAGTTACCAACTAACCCAAGCAACCGCCCTAGTATTTTAGGCTTCTTGTTGATAACAAAACCGAGTAAAAAAAGAAGAAAAGGCGTAAACAAGTGACGTTCACGCAAAAAGTCGGCTCTGCTGCATCGCTGCAACTCTGCCGTGTCTCTAGTATACAAGGACAGTTTTCCGTTGTCCCTTGACTTCATATCGGTGAGATTCACCAAACCGCTTAGACGACGCATATTAGGTGTAGATCTCACGCAGGTCGCAGCGCTTGCGTCGTACGTTTTGGGTTGCACGCCTACGTTTGAGCGTTACCGTTTTAGTGCAACGTCGTGCCCGAGTCGCGGAGAGCAGCGCCAGTGGTTAAATGTGGCGGTGGTGCACGCAACTAATAAGCGACTCAACCGCAGGATTTATCCTCCGCCTCACAGAAAGCTCAGCAATGAAGATGCCGTAGCTCTCCGACTTATTCAGACCAACACATTTCCAAACCTACACAGATACAGTAAAATGCTCCCACATACATATCGCGGCATCTGCCCCTGGTGCGGCGACACACGCCCTACACTCTTCCACATCTCGTGGGGGTGCGGGGGCAAACCTCAACACTTACAGACGCCTAGCACGTCATATGAGTGGTGGGAGGTACAGCTGACCGGCGATACCCTGGCGGGACAAGAAGCTCTCGTCCAGCAAGTACGTCGAGCAGCCATGGCCAGTGGAGTCCTGGAATGAGGACACCACCCACTCAACCTCAAGAGCAACCACCTCGATGGTTCAAATAAATGTTTTTTTTTTCTCTCTCTCTCTCCCGTGTCACACGGGCGTTTGGGAGGCCTTCCAACCGATAGTCAGTTGCCTCAAAGGTCACGTTCGAGCTGCTACACGGGCCGTTTCGAAGGCCGCCGAGTCAATAGTCTATCGAGTCAACGGAGCACCTTACAACTCTATCGCAATATCGGTGGCATTTGAGCAACGGTAGCGGAAACAGCGCGAACATGCCATCTCGTTCACAGTGTGCTCGTACTCACGGTTAGAAAAAAAAGAACAAATCAAACCAAAATGCTCTAAAAATACTATATATGAGGGTTATTAATTATTCCATAAAGTATTTCTGCCACTTGACATGTGCGAACACACACCAAAACGGCAGCCGGATCGGGCGGCGCAAACGTTGCCGCAGTTTCGCTACTCAACAACTTAAAAACTAAACATATATGTATGGCAATGTATAAACAAATTCTTTTATTGTATAGACAAACATAAAATAAATTATAGTGCTTTTAAGAGGTTTTAATGTCGTTTAACTTTTCGTGACATGAAAACAAAAATAAAGATCCGCAGCGACACACAATTTTGCGAGAAACGCCTGAACCACTCAACGGCCTTTCAAAAGTGCCGTGTAGCAGCGCGACAACTCCTTTGAGTCGATAGAGTTGTGGCGTTTCGAAGGCCGTCGACTGGAAGGCCTTCCAAATGTGCCCGTGTGACACAGGTATGAGCTACACATGCGGACCTCTTATTGCACTCCCGCGGCAGTGCAATTAAACCTGCTGTCTGGAAAATGCTCGAAGAGACGAAAATTTTTCAGTGCAGCATTTTTTCTCTCAAGAGTTAAAAGCGCCACATGAGAGAAAGAAGAACGTTTAAGCACGTACTGCAGCTTGAACACAGCGACACTTATCGTCACATTTAAGTATCCGGCTCGCGCACGTGTTCCGATGTTCCGTTAACGTATTAGCACCGAACCACGTACAGTCGCGAACAGAATATTACGGACCATGAAATCTAAGAAAAAGCTGAATATCTCCGCAACCTCAACGAAATCTGGTATTTGAATTTTGGACCTCGACTAGAATATGCTAACAACGTTGTCGTGGGCAGGCATACGGCACGCCATTTACGCTGACGACATCACGGTATGGGTGAATCGGGGATCGCTCAGCGAAAAAGAAGAGTGCCTGCAAAAAGCGGCCACCTGCGTAGAAACCTACGTTAGGGCCAGGGGCCTCACCTGCTCGACGGAGAAGTCCGAGCTCCTAAGGGTGTGGCGAGGCAAACAAAATCGAACGGTCCCTACAAGCGATGAGCTCAGCCTCAACGTCTACCTCGCGGGACAACGCATTCCGGAGAAGACCACCATTCGGATCCTGGGGATGTGGCTTCAATCCAATCAACGGTGCAATCATACTCTGACACTGCTGAAGACTGCCACCATGCAGGTAGCCCGTATGATCAACAGAGTATCTAGCAAGAGACACGGTATGAAGGAGAGCGACACACTTAGGCTAGTCACGAGCCTCGTGGTTAGCAGAGTGGTGTATAGCCTTCCCTACCACAAATGCATCAAGCAAGAAGAAGAACAAGCGGACGCCATACTGCGAAAGGCGTACAAAACTGCGCTTCACCTGCCGCAGCGCACATCAACCGAGAAACTGCTGGCCCTGGGACTGCACAATACCTTCAATGAACTAAGAGAAGCACTACTATGCTCTCAGGCACGTAGGCTGATGCAGACCCCCACGGGAAGGGTGCTCCTGCGAAGATATGGCGGCGGCAACATGATCCAAGAGATCGAACGTACCGAGGCCATTCCGGACAAGTATCGCAGTACACTGCGCGTCGCACCGATACCCAAGAATATGGACCGGAACCTGCACAAGGCGCGTAGAGAGGCAAGAGCGGAGTACGTGCAGAGAACCTTGGCGAACAAGGACAACACAAGGTATACGGACGCGGCAATGTTCGTCAAAGACGGAAGACACAACAGCAGAGCAGTGGCGTCGGTGGTTAATTCGGACCTCAAGGAGATCACCAGCGCATCACTACAGGACTGCACGGTAGTCGAGGCCGAAGAGGCAGCTGTGGCTCTGGCAGCACTGGAGGGCTATCGATCTGGCAGGTCCCTAACAATAATAACAGACTCTCAAGCAGCATGCCGTAATTATACAAACGGCAGAATTGGGCGCAAAGCACGCCATATACTCTGCTCATGCGACCCGGGAAACAAAGTTCACCATACCATAATCTGGGTACCAGGGCATACTGGCATAACAGGGAACCAAGAGGCGGATAGGATAGCTCGAGGGCATACCAACCGGGCGTCCGACACATCCAGCCTTGAGGAACCCGAGTCAGTACCCATGGGCTACTCAGATATACTAAATTATTATAAAGTGGTCAGACTGAAGTACCCACCCCCGGATAAGGATCTAAGCAGAGAGGATGCTGTTGCATGGCGACAACTGCAGACGGGTACTTTCCCGAATTTAAACCTTCTGAATAAAATTTTCCCTACACAATATGAGGCTAAGTGCCCATGGTGCGGAGAGAAACCAGATCTGTACCACATATCATGGGCCTGTCAGAAAATTGAGTCCCCAACTATCTATAAAATTAAAAACCCGAGTGCGGAACAGTGGGAGAGTATGCTTTCCAGCGTAAGCTTGAACGGCCAAAAGCGCCTAGTAGAGCGAGCTCGCGGGTTGGCCATACTCAGTGGAGCCTTGGACTAGGGCACCAACCCTGTGATTGCAGACAGAAGAATCCATCAGAAGAGGGAAGACGCCGTCTGAAGCCGCGAAGATCTTTTCTAGAGCCCAATAAATGTTTTCCGATCCGATACTGGTTACTGCTACAGGCTGCTCGGGAATTGAACGTTTTATGAGATCCCGTGGTCCATTTTATTCTGTCCGCGACTGTACGTCCAGGCTAATCCTGACTAAACCACCTTGTTGTCGCTTTTATGTTTTTGCGAAACGCAACCGTCGTTGACGTAGTCGTCGCCTCAAGAGTGCGAGCCGTCATTTCGCTGCCGGCGGTGGTGGGCTGCCGGCCGCGCTCCCGCAGAGAGTGCATCGATCCGTCGTGCGCTTCTCCGACTCGCGCGCTTAATGGATGCCCTAATGCCCCCCCTAATGAATCAGCTGGCCCGACACAACGCGCCGCCGGCCAAGGCAGCGCTCCAAAGTACGCGGGTCACACGAGACACCTTGTCAAGTCTCGGGTAAGAGCGAGAAGTTGCGCGAACGGCTCCTCCTCGCTCCTGCTGACTTTCTCTCTCTCTCTCCTTCGCCTGCGGGTGGCAGTGCCGTTGAGGGAGTGACGCTCCCACTTTTTTCCAACACGTCATTGTGACATCTTCCCATTGTTTCGCCCACCGTGGTTGCTCAGTGGCTTCGGCGCTGCGCTGCTAATCGTAACGTCACGGGATAAAATCCCGGCCGCGGGGGCCGCAAGTCGATGGGGGCGAAATGCAAAGACGCCCGTGTACCACGCATTAGGTGGACGCTGATCAAAACTAATCCCAGGGGATCAGGTGACCCAGATGATCAAAACTAATCCGGAGACCCGCACTACGTAATGCCTTATAATCAAATCGTGTTTTTGGCACGTAAGACTCGAGAGTATGATTAATGCTTCCCACTGTTTGTCTTAATGTCGACTGCTGCGATTAGCTGCCGCAGGGAGTCCCCAGAAACGCAGAACAACCACCTTTATTTTTCTCTTTCGTAGAGTTTTCTCGTAGCATCAGACAAGAGAGAGAGGTTGCTGTATAGTATCAGGATATACCCCGTCACCTCATTCGGTTTTGAGCGCTTCTCTTTTCCTACTTGCTCGAGTTGTGGCAGCTATGCACTTTTCGAAATTCCGGTCGCATCAACTTGCCAATAGACACTACCGATAAATAAGGGTGGCGTTTGCCCGTGCACAAATTTAAAGGCTCAAATTTAAAAGACATGTTTTTTTTTCATGTTTCCAACTATAAGGGAAACACCTCGTGCATCGACCTCAATAAAGTAAAAATCCCATTTATTATCCATTGTATTGCAAAGTCGTTTCTGGAAGTTATCAGTTAATGCAGCTTAAAAGCGTGGAATTTTAGGGCGTCCAAACTTAATGGCGTATTGCATGCGTTGAAAGATTTCTTTCATCAATTTGGGTTTCGTAGGTGCCGATCGACTAAATTAGTTCTATTAACACAGAAGCATTTAATCTTGAACGGCTATGAAGAAGAAGAATTAACATAAGGAGTATTTATCGATTTTTCCAAAGCCTTTGGCAGACTCAATCATATTACTCTACTAAAGAAACTCGAACATTACGGATCTCGTGGATTACCCCTGGACATTCTAAGGTCATACTTAAGCCATCCGAAACAATGCGTTTACATCTCAAGAGAATAATACTCAGACTCCCTGAATTTAGAAGGTGGCGTTCCCCAAGGGAGCATATTAGGGCCTGAATTGTTCAATATCTATATGAATGATTTAACAAACATCAGTAACTTATCACACTATATAATATACGCAGAATGCACCAGTCTTTTCTTCCAATCATATAATGCTGATAGCTTATCACAACTAGCAAACACCGTCCTTGATAAACTATATTGGTGGAGTACAGGAAATTCTTTAGAGGTGAACTCTAAAAAAACCAAAGCTCTTATTTTTGCACCCTCCCAAAAACATGTAAATCGTAATCTAAACATATACTATCGATCAGAACGAATTGACGTCACCGCAGACGTGAAAAGACTGGGAGTGATTTTTGATCAGCATTTAAGGTGGGACAAACACGTGGAAACGCGTGGCAACAACTGTGGCAAAAGCGTGCCGTGCGCTTTGTAGGCTTCAAGATGTCCTTCCGTTAAAACTACCGCTATTGCTGAATAACACCATATTTAGTTCTCATGCAAATTATTGCAGTCTTTTATGGGGGACAATGTCACAAAGGAATATTCAGACGTTATCTCTTTTACAAAAAAAGGGCATCGCGCCACGTTGCTTGTATTTCTTACGGCAGTCATACAAGTACATTCTTTTCTAAGTTTCATGCTCTCCCATTTCATTACAGTTATCAGTTTAATCTTGCTATGAAATATAAAGAAAGCGTAAAGCGATGCCACACGGGATTTATTGATCTTTGTAATCTAAGCAAACATAATCACCTCAAATACGACATTCAGGAGCGAGAAACTTGGGCCCTGCCTTTTTCACGAACTAATCATGGAAAGGACAGACTACTGCGCCGTATATTGGTATTACTGAACAGTCTTGAAAAATGAAACATGGGTCTTAAGATGGTTTCACGTCGAATTCTGAAGGTTGTGGTGGTGACAACTTTATTGAGATTCTGCTCAGTTATGATCTGGCAGGTCGGAGTCCTACGATGGCCCCTCACGAGGAGCGACCCTTTCAGCCCAGGCAACGAGGGCTTTTTGTAGTTTTTCATCCGGCGTTCTGAGCAGCTCCTCCCACGTCTGTTCTGAGTGAGCTGGCAGGAGCGACCTGGGAGGGGGTAAGCCCTCGCACCCCCAAAGAATGTCATTTTGGGTAGCCAATCTTTTATTAGTGCCGTTTTGACATATTGGGTTCCATTGCCCGTTGGTAATTATGGCCAGCCAAAGTAGGCTGGGGAAAGACTTGGTTCGACGCAGGACCGAGGCTTGCGCTCGCGTGAGGCTTGCGTTTGGAGGCGGGTAGATTGGCCTTTTTTGCTTGTAGTAGTTTGTTATCTCGTGGTATGTCGTCGGTGCCTCATCCATGGGATCCGAGTATGAGGGGAGCACCTCCCGTTTGATTAGACCTCGGGCTACCCAGTGCGCCTCCTCATTCCCCTGATTCCCCGAATGGGAAGGGACCCATACGAGTTCAACAGTATTTTCATTTGTAAAGTCCCGTATGACTCGCGCTGCACAGACGCCTATGCTGCCTCTCGAAAATTTGACGCTTGCCCTTTTGGAGTCGCTTATGATAGTAGAAATATTTCATTTGCTGTATGATTGCTTGTGATTAGAGCATATTGTATTTGCATTTCGTTTTCTTGCTCGTAACTTAAGTATGGAATAATTCTGTATTTGTCTTGCATGTCATGGTGCTGTTATATATTCTTATGCGCCTGGAAAAATGTATTGTTTCACGACATTACATAAATCTGTAATTTCTGTGAGGAGAAGGCGTGTATTATTGATAAAAAAATGTTGGTTGTAGTGTACGTTTTCAAAAACGCTTGTTATCATGCCTTTAGAAATGTTTTTCGAAATATATTTCATGTATTGATGTATTGCTGCGTGAACAGAGTTCACAAACCGTCTGTTGCCAAATACTGTAGAGGTAGGGGCCTTTGTCAAGCCGCTTAAAATAGCGGCTTTTTTGCTCCTGTCCTAGCATTTGTACATATAAATATGAATGCTGAAATAAAGGAATTGAATGGAATGGAGGGGAGCACATAATCAATAAACAATCGGCACTGACTGCGATGGAAAGATTTAGCGTTGCGCTTGTACTTCTCGAAAGGTGTTCAAACTATACGCGGACGCGATATACGCGGGTGTGCCATATAGCTGCCACCCCTACAAGCTTTGACACGCCGTGTAGAGCCGGTAATTACATCGTACAAGCCCCACTACGCTGCCCGTGAAGAGTCACGCTAGTGAAATTACAACGCTCTCATGTATGAGCACTGACGTTATTTTGCACTTTTAATATGTAATAGCCTGAGCAGATTTACGTCACAGAAGAAGGCTGTGCAACCGCTTTTGCGCTTCTTGCTATCTACCGGCCTGTGTGAACGACTTTAACTGGAACGCCTTTTGTGTGTGTGTCTCCTAGTGTGCGCGTTCGTTTTTTTTTTTGCGTTTTCCTCTCTGTCATCTTTCTAACCCCTTTCCCCCATCGCCAGGGTAGGGTAGCAAACCGGAGACTCATATCTGGTTAACCTCCCTGCCTTTCCTCTTCATTCTCTCTCCCCAGATAAAAGGCACGCGCTGTGAATGTTATGCTTCATAACATTTGTTTGCGGGCAACCGCTCTCAAAATTCTGAAGAATAATTTAGTCAAAAACATAAGACCTGGTGTCAGCAACTTCGGGGATTAAAAAGTGTAGCAATATAACCCACATATTCGGCGCGGACAGGTGTGTAGCATACGTACACCTAAATATTTGCGGATTCCCACGGCGACGCCGACGCCGAAACTTCGTTTGGAGTGTCCATATCATTGATATTACAATAAATAGAGGTGTATCAATGCATTCAGCTTTATTGGCACGGTATGGCCCGATGTCTCAAATGGGTGAGTGCATGGAAGGGTAGGGTACATCAATACTGATACTGACCCCACAGGCCAGCCTCTTCGGCAAATATTCGCAGAGCAATTAGAGCGCCACGTGTGTCATTTGCGGGGAATATCCAGGCGCTAAATGTGCACGCTCTGTTTAGTTTGTATTGATTCCAGATTGTATCGAGGCCTGAACATTCCCACAAGTTCCGAATATCCGCGTGGCTGTCAGCAGAACGATACCCACGCATGGTGCGAACGGTACCTTCGATGACAACACCATCAGAGGCGCCCCTCCGAAAGTGCTTCCATTTTGCGAGTACAAGTCTGACAGTTCGCGCCAGATGTACGAGAATTACGGCTTCGAGAGAGCGAGGTAAGTGATGGTTCTTTTGGGGCACGGTTGAGCGTAAGCGTCACTCGACTCTCTTGCTTTAAATGTCCCCGTATCTTCATGTGGTCCTGCAGGTGGGCAACGTTAAGAACCAGTAGGTCCCAGTCGAGCAAGGAGGGTCTATAGGAAGCGAAGTCGTTTCCCCGAGGGCAGTATACCATTTCAAGCGCCACTCGCGTGCTTGGGGCCCAGTCTACCTGCATCTCGACATTGTGGTAGTCCTACGAACTAGTAGCGAGAAGTTTGATGTAATGCGGCCATGAGTTTTAGACCGGCGGGCCAGTCAATGTTTTCACGGCCTCCGCCGAGCCCGTGTAGACTGCATCTACACATGCCGTATAGATATCGTGGCTGGTACTTTGCGAGGGATAGCAGAGCTTTCAACGCCTGGTATATTGCTCGCCGTCTAGGGGATCTTGTCGTACTGTTCGGAGGCTGACGCTGTATGTTCGTATCGATAATCAGAAAGAGCGTCGGACTCGCTGGGACTTGTGCGCCAGCGAGAGCACGGTGTTGAGCGCATGGCGTCGCCGACTATCTGCCCAGTGGTGCTGCACGTTTCAGATGTAGCCTCGTGACCGTCAACACGGGATAATGTAAGAACGCGTTTGAAATCCCACTCCCTCGGGGGATCAGTAAGGTCTGTATCTAAGTGTGAAGTTCTGGGCCAGATTTCCGGCTACATTTTGGTGGGGAAAGTGTGGAAGAGCTCGAGTGGTGCAAATTGAAAAAAAAAACATAAAGATAACCTGGTTGATCGTAACTTGAATCCCCTGACTAGGATTTACCATATGGCCCTCCCTGCATCTTTGCTACGTAATCCCGACGGATCCATGAGCCATTGCAATGAGAAATAAATTATTTCGTCCTGTAGGGTTGCGCTGCATCTTAGTAGCCCAAGGATCGAGAAGAGGCGCCGGTGATCGTCTCAGGAGCCGGTTCTCATCACACCGAGCCGTGCGAAAAGACCGAAGAGTAGGCTAGCTTGTAAGACGTTAGAGTCATCGAAGCACCGCAAAAGATATTGCCAGAGAACGGGAACATACCGACGGCAGTGTTATCGGCGATGCAGCGAAAAAGAAAAGGAGAAAGATAGAATAAAGACGTACGTCTTCCTTCATCCGTGATTTTTCGCGCTGCTTCACCAATCCACAAAATTAAATACACGGAAATCTTAACGTACACGGCAAAGCATGTGCAATATAACTGCTGCTGTACTTCCACGTCATAGCTTGCCGTGGTGAGCTGTGTCTGTGGATCGCTCTTTGCGCTCGTTTGCTGCTTTATATGCCACCCTCTGATATGAATGTGACCTGCATTCCTCGTAGAAGCGGCGATATGTCTCAAGGGAAGAAGTACGAAACAGCGTTTTCCGGTTCATCGTGCCTCGAAAACCGCAGTGCAATATCACTGGATGTTCTGTGTCCGCCTTCACCCCGTCGTCTGCATCACATGCCAGTGCTCCTTCTGCTACCGTTCGCGGTGCTGTTCGCCAGCTCGCTGCTGGCAGGACGGCCGTTGTAAGGCTGGCTGGCAGGGCTGACAGGGCTGGCCTATTAGGCTGGCCTTGAGGGTGCAGTAGAGCATGAGCAACAGTGAGTCAGGAAGATGGGAGACGGCGCCACCAGCCAAGCGCAGAGACGGGCCACGAGTAAAGAGAAAATGAATGCGTTTTGCCAAAGATAAACAAGGGGGAAGTGAACGCACTGAGCTAAGGAAAGTACTAAATAAATTTTAAAAAATGAAAAGAAAGCTCGTTTTATTGGGGTCATTTTAGAGCATACTTGCTCTCTGGATTGTCGGAGTCTCGAATTACGGTTACAATAGCACTCGAAGCGAATGACCCGTACATTATTTATGACGCTCTCTGGCGCTGTCGTTTGCGCAGGTACATGTAGTATATAGGTATTGTGAAAGGAAGTACAGGTGCATGCTACGGAAATGTTTCCTTTCTTTACCGCAATGCCGTATATACATCGCACGTATTTCCCTTAGTTTGATGGCCCGTGCGCTTTTGTTCTCATCGGGACCTTGAGCCGCACAAACACTTCTTTGGTCGTGGTAGGAGTTGTCCTTGAAGAACACACAAGAATGTTTAGTATGAACTGCCCTCCACTCGGACTTGCTTAGTATGCGATAAAGTGGGCGAAGAAGTTCCACGTGCCGGCAGAATGAGATTTTGGGCTATTCGAAACTCAGCTATCACTTTTATACGTTTCTCAATCGTCTGTGTCTTCAACTGCATTGTCGTGTTCCCGTTCTTCATGCTTCTCTCTCCAGTGTTTATCCTGCAGGCCCCGTTTTCTCTCACGGGGTCATATTTCTTTATGGATACCGTAAAACGACGCTTTGTATGCGAGCCTATAGATTGCCTCGGAGCTCATAAAATTGAAACCCGCAGTTTAGTTTTCAAGGTTCAAACTACAGTTAACTTTCTATGCGCTGAGATAACAAGAAAGTTCTGTGATTGAAATGTTTTATGTGCCGACTTTATGACGATGTTGCGCCATCGCTGTCAAGAGCGGCTGGTTTTCGCAATTGGTGAACGTTCTCCAGTACGTTAATTGAAGCTAGGCCTGAAATCAAAACGAATTTCGTCCTTTTATGTGTGAAAACAACCATCTGAAAAGGACTGGTGGGTGAGGGGGGCGATCGGTAACCCCGGATTAATTTTGTCGACCTGGGTTTTTTTAACGTGCACTGACTGTACGATACCCGAGCGTCTTTGTTTTCCACCACCGCAGGGATTGAACCCTCGGTTTGGTGTTAGCCTGTGCAACTCCACAGGCCCTGTGCTAGCCTGCCTATAGTGCTGTAATTACCGTGTTTATTCGAATATAGTCCAAGTTTATTATTCCTTTTTTCGATATTGTTGCCCAAGATAACCTACCGACGTATACTCTGGACCAAAGAATCTCGGCCTGTACTCGTGAACAACGCTAGCAAAGCACCAAGCTAATGAAGTTCCTTGGTCGCGCCTTACCGTAAAGCTAGTGTGTAGCTTATTCAGACTGGCTTTAAGAAATGGTGCATATACCCAACGCACTCGACGGCATCGACGACGACGTCACTTAGGGCGCCCTCGATGCTTGCGCCCATGCGACGAGGACGACTTCTCCGCGCGGTTCGGGCAAAGGTGCGGCTTGTGGCATCGACTAGCGAGATTTAGGACTCGAGCTTACTGTAATAAAGCTGTGTCACGTTCAGAGTTCTTCGTTACTTTTTAAAAGATATGGGTCGAGCTATATTCAAATTATCATTCCTTTTATTTCTCGGCGAGTTCAATACATGGGTGTCGACATGTATTTGTGTTCGGCCTATCTTCGAGTAAATACAGTAGTATCATTAGAATAACCTGGGCATCGCTGGTGACTACAGCGTCGAAGACCTAGCGTGGTCCGCCATTAAACAAGCGCAATATGTCTCATAGCCTTGTTAAGGACAGACTCTGCGTGGCAGCTACGTTTATGTGCCCCGCACATGCAAACATTTAAATGGTGGAAATCGCCTAAATTGATACTTGCTTGCTCTCATTCTCCCAACTTTACTATAAAAAATGCTGTGCAATGACTTGAGTTAATAGGACACGCAACCTCGTTAGTGAGGGACTCCCCTGAGCAACAGTATGTGCAAGGGGGATTCCGCGATAAAGCCTTTCTTTTGCTCTGTGAACCCAACATGAAGTCGAGAATGAAAGCCCGAACATGGCGTAGCAAATTTTCAAGTCCGCTCATCTAGTTCAGCTTGTGCGTCGGTAATTTCAGCACCTGCGTCTCAAGTACGAGTTAAGTTTTTTTTTTTGCGAGCTCGGTGTGCTTTACATTTGCTCCCTTATGTACATGTAAGGAAGTGAAAGCCTGGATCGACCTCTCAGTCGTCGATTATGCACAGCCCCCAGTAGCCATTGGACACAATACAAGCCTTTATATTGGTTCCTGCTAATTACTTCAATTACCGAAATGGCTTCGTAAGCCGACTGTATCAAATCCATTGCTGCGGACCTCTCATTTTATATGTTGTCAAAAGGTGTAAAATATTAAAACCACTTACTCAATACGCTTAAGACGTAACAGGGTATTTTTTGACAAGACGCAAAGGTGACCTGCCCCAATAACATTGAATATCAATCTCAAAACGAAATAGCGGCTTTTGCAGTCAATTGTAGCAGCATCCAACCGCTGCGGCCCCAGCGGCCAGCCTTACTCGTAATCTGTCCTTGTCTAAATCATCTAGCTGCGCAGTGGACACAGTTCACGGAGCGGCAAACATAGCCAGAAGTTCGAAGAAGTACTTTATATTTATGCAAGTACGAGTGAGTGGTGACGTAACCTGCAGTGTCGTAGACCAGTTTTCAGGGAAGCGCAGCTGGAAGATGGACATCTGCATACTAACGCCCTTATCACTAGCGTCTTGCAAGGCCTTCTTTTCTCTACTTTGCTTTCGACGAAGATCGGCCAACATGACCAAAAAAAGAAGAGAGCCCGTTTGTTTCACACGGAGCACAAACTCCGCCGTTGCTTGTTGAAGGAATCGCAGTGCGCTTGGCGAATTTGTCTGAACGTGCCTCACGTTTTCCTGAGCCTCCCACCGAATCACCTCGTCCTCCTGAACCAAGCTGAATTCGAGACCACTGTGCTATGTTGTCGCGCGTCCCATCAATTTCGTTTCCAGGAATATTTCGTCCTCTCTACGCTCGTCTATATTCCGTCGCTCCACGTTATCGCAACCGGTTTCCTTCTCCCCTTTCTCCCAGTTCTCTGCGTTGCGTTTATTTACATGCATTCCCTGCACCGTCTTCACCACGCAGCCTTTGTTGCACTTTCTTTCCTTGCTTCTTTTCGTTTCCATATCTAAGTTCACTTCCTTCGCTTCTCCCTCTCTGACCAACTCAGATGCACTGGCGCTTTCAGCGTGCCACTGGAAGCCTGAATGCAGGCTTCCGCGCAGTAGCCCGGGAACCACCGCTCGGAAAACTAATTTCGCCATGGTAATGACCATCGGCTTCCTCCCCACGACTACAACGAGAGCGCTCCTCGACGCTTCTCGAAGGCCGTATTTTGTGCGCTGTCCAAGTCGTCGCCTCAAATCACCTTTCTTCTCTGCATCACTCGTACCACATGCCGGATTTTCGCTTCCATCCCGCCGCCTCCAGTCCGGCCTACACCAAGTTGTCCTTGCAGGCGAAGGCCTCCCTTTCATTTTTCTTTTCAATAATTGTATCATCAGCAGTATGCGAAGTACTGGGATTACCCTAAAGCATAGATGAACCCAGTTTGATCAAGCCTGGAACTTCCTTTAAAATCCGGAACTGCAGCACTGTGCCACAGCCGTCATAAAGGCGGTGACAGCATTTCATCAGACACCTGCTGCCTGACTGTGATATAAAGGCTGTGTCCCTATACACACCACAGAGGGCTAAATAGAAAGCTAAGCGGACTACGTCCGTATTAGGCGTGGTCTCTGGTGTACACTTAAAGTATTATTTGCCGGTTCGCCTCAGTTGAGCGCAATGGCTTGCAGTGACGGTGAAAGTGAGCGGAAATCTCGCTGGCAGGTGCCCATATAGTTCAAAGTGATGTGGCTGCGCGTTGTGAAAATTTTGTCGTGCACTTCGTAAACCACGACATGCACTTCGGAGAGCACGCTTGGCACACTTCGCCAGAGTATTCCATTATGGACACTAAGTGGCTAGCTTCGCTAGCTCCTTTGTGTGCTTAGCTCCTCAGACCGAACTAGGAAGTTAGTTTTAGACATCAGGTATTTACTCGCCATGTTTACCGCCTCCAGAGTGCATGCTATATTTAAGATAGACATTTTGTTCATTTGTAGAAATGGTTGATATAATGAATTAATATAGTACTTGCTGGATGGGGATACATGTGTGAACATTGTCAAACCGCCTAATTTTCAACAATGCGACACAAGACTGGCCAGCACATTCCTAGTAGGACCTAGCACATCTAGTGACAAGTAATCTATGGGACTACCTGTGGCAGTGTCTCTTCAGGAGATTTCACTTATCTCCACCTTAAAGAATGAATAAAATTCCACTATAGAGCAAAATTATGTTGACATCGTAAACTGTCCAAACATGGGAATAATCCGTTTCGCGCTCTCATCGGAAGAGCTGACACGCAAAAACGTGATTTCCCACTAGCACACCTCCTTATACGGTCGAAGAAGCCATAAAGGCTGAGGCTCAACGATTTCCGGCGTTGTCATATCTTATCATGTGATTGAAATACCCGGCAGAACGCAGTTTCTAAAAGCGGCCGCTGTGGATAGGCACAAATTTGTCGTAAACATCGGAGTTCTGGCAGTTATTTGCTCCATTAGATCCTGAAAAAAAGAAGTACTACTGTTCTTTTTTGCTGGCGCATCAATAGCGTAAATGCAGTTCACCACAAAATGCCACACTTATAATCTACAGCCGTAACATGAAAAGTTTGTTATTTTGATTCCAGGCGCAAAAGATATGCCGCTGTTTGCAGAGGGATAGACATAGAAAAAAACTCTGTGGATCCAAGCGCTGTGGGAATCGGTTTGAGCGAACCTTTCGCTGGTGTTTGTGTAGAACGATGCTCTTGCTTAGCGGTAATTTGGAAGTAAAGACCACATGACCCATTTGTACAGATTGTCACTAGGAACCGCCTCGCTCAACGTAAACTTGTTGCGCTCGACCGTGCACACGCCACGCGTTACAACGACGGGGCGACCACGACGGCGCGAAGATGACCGCATGACGACGACGCAACGACTGCAATCAACTGACGACTACGGCATAGTGGCAATAGTGTGACGTCATTGGAATCACTACGACAAAGATGCCCGCGATGGAACAATTATGGTGGCAGGAGTACGACTGCATGGGGACAATGCAGTGATAACAGTGACATGACGACGACGCAACGACTGCAATCAACTGACGACTACGGCATAGTGGCAATAGTGTGACGTCATTGAAATCACTACGACAAAGATGACCGCGATGGAACGACTACAGTGGCTGGAGTACGACTGCATGGGGACAATGTAGTGATAACAGTGGCAAGACGACGACGCAATGACTGCAATCAACTGACGACTACGTCTTAGTGGCAATAGTGTGACATCATTGGAATCACAACGACAAAAATGACCACAGTGGAATGACTACGGCGGCAGGAGTACAACTGTATGGCGACAATGCAGTGATAACAGTGGCATGACGATGACGCAATGACGACGACGCTGTAACATAGGTGCAATGAGGGGGGTGCAACGAAGTAAACGATGGAGATGTAATGACGACGACATCGGCCTGGTGACCACGGCACTTCGATAATGAAAGTCACTACGACGAAACGAAACATCGAAACGACCCTGTGGGTCGTACAGCGACAAAGTGAAGACGTGGAAGGATGAAGGAATGACGACAACCGTACGAAGGCGATGAAATGAATATGATGACTTGAAGACGACGGGAATGAGGATAACGGCGTTTTGGTATTGATACTCACGCTAACACTTACGTGTATCACCTGTCGCATCGGACCGCCTCGATTCCCACATTATCCGGTGTTTGCGCTGTGTCTGGCACCAGCCAATCGTCCAAGCCTGTTGCCAGGAACCAGCAGGGATGACAATGGCACAATAACGGCGGCGTGATGACGTCATTACTTTCAGTATTAGCCATGCATTCGGCAAGAAAGCAGCCAGCAGCAGCAACCACCAGCAGCAGCGGCAAAGTCGAAGGAAAGGTAAAGAAATATTCGCTATAAAAACAAAAAGACATTGGAGATAGCTGGGATGCTACGATCCTGTCAAGATTGTGTCGCGACTACTCAGGAGACTCACCTTAGCCA
Source organism: Dermacentor albipictus (assembly GCF_038994185.2). Taxonomy (NCBI): domain Eukaryota; kingdom Metazoa; phylum Arthropoda; class Arachnida; order Ixodida; family Ixodidae; genus Dermacentor; species Dermacentor albipictus. Next base: position 104,575,816 of record NC_091825.1, on the reverse strand, counting down.
GGAAACAAGGTGCACAAACGGCACCTACTGTTAGAAACGCTTGTGAGTGGTTCACGAGTGTCTCGTTCCATTGCATAGTTGTGCCGCCTCTTACTACCTCGTTTCACCTCGTCGTTCCATCGTTCCACCTCTTAATAACTATAGCACACTTATTAAATGCGTAAGCATTTGATGATGATGATGATGTCCTGGATGAGTTTGGCGCTTACCCACTCGCGGGGATTGGCCAAGAGTCGGGCAGACTTTGCTTATGTGTTCAGAAAAGGAGGTAAAAATCTAAAATTTTGTTACATGAATTTAGGCGAGGGAAAATCGAAATGGTTCAGTAGATTGTCATGCTACGTAGAGGAGAAAAAAAAAGTATCTTGAATATATCAATGAGGCAATAGAGGAGGAATGAATAAAATAATATGGTCATCAATGAAATCGGTTTGATTCAATAAGAAATTTTTCTAAGGCGAAGCAAACATTCCTGTGTGAGTGCCCAAGCACAGACGCTCCGAAAGACAGCAGTACCGGAGTGTTCAATGGCAGACCAAGCTGTCGCACTGTAATTTCTAATGTCATTTTCCTCGTGGAGGAGAAACGCCGGCATTCCAGTAGGTAGTGCTCAATCGTCTCTAATGCATTGCAAAAATGGCACAATGGGGATATTGCCAGACCAGATCGGTGCATGTAAAAATTTAGAGATGGGACTCGACAACGTAGTCTCGTTAATGTAACCTCCGTTTGTCTTGTTTTGCAAAACTTCCTGCTCCAAGGGAATTGTAAGTGGCGTAGTTCCAATGATGAATTGAGGTTCGAGTGAGATGTTAAAAGGATGTATCTTCTGAACCTGGCGGACGTGATAAAGCCCGTTGTTGGAAGAAGGGGAAGCACTGGGCCGCTGATAGAAGCCTTGGCCAAGCTGTCTGCCACCTCATTCATAAATATGCCTTTGTGGCCAGGTACCCATATTAATCGTAAACTTCTCAAATGACTTGGAGCCAGTGAGTTCAAAGTTTTCAATATGTGTGTCTCGCCGGGAGCAGTAAGTGAGGTGCACAGCGACAAAGAATCTGTGATTATTACCGCCGTTGACCTGGAAGACTGTAGCTTTCGTAAAGCTAGGACAACAGCTAGGAATTCCGCTAGGTATATTGGAGTGAAGTCGGGAAGCCGAATAGAAAAAGACCAGTCCAATGATGATGAGAAGATTCCAACTCCTGCCTTTTCATCAATCTGCGAAGCATCCGTTGCTATAATTACGTTAGTGTGGAGTTGATTCAAGTGATCCTGGAGTAAGCCGTTAAGAATATGTGAGGGAAGCTGCTTTGCATTATTTGGGTATAGGTCATCATAAGTAATAACTAGTGAATTTGAGATTCTGTTTTCTGTGATTATATCATTTATATTTACGTCTAACGGATTCAATAATGATTGCGATACAATGACTTGTGGCGTGTGAAACCGTGGCCATCTGACTCCAAAAAATTGGACTCGTTGTTTGATGAAGATCGAATGAGACCTTCTTAGTGGGGATTCATAGAGCCTTATAAACGCTTGAACGGTGAGTATTTTAAATCTCATTTCAAGGGAAGGTAATCGTGCTTCCTTGTAGAGTACAGCGTTGGCTACAAACTTTGGAAGCCCCAGACATAAGCGAAGCGCTTCCCGTTCTAGCAAAACTAGTGGGCGTAGCTTGTAAGCCGCGGCGCCGGAGAATAATACACAACCGAACTCTAGTATAGGTCGAATGTACATGCGGTAAATCATTATGAGTGTGTCTCTGCGCATGCCCCATCGATAATTACTTATCCTTCGTAATATCCCCATTGCACGAGAAGCTTTTGAAGTTATATGTTCAATATGCGGATGCCAATCAAGATTACCATTATAAATAATTCCAAGGTACTTGACCTTTTCCACTTGTGGGATAGTGGAGTGACGGTATGAAAGGGATATAGTAACTGGGTCTCGTAGGGGAAAGACAAGAACGGCACTCTTATTTACATTAAGGGACAAGCGAATACTGTCCAGCCATGCTTCTAGCTCGCATAAGTATTTCTGCAAGCATTCGTACAGTGACTGAATATCACTTGCTGATGCAAAAAACGCTATATCATCAGCATAAACGTACGTGCTTACATTTTGATGATGAGGAATGGAGCTGAGTAGGATGTTAAACAGCAGCGGGGACAAAACTGCCCCTTGAGGAACCCCGCGTGTTTGTCTGAATTTTCCCGATGAAATTCCGCTTTGTGCACAGTAAAACTCCCTGCCCTGCAAGAACTCTGTAGTCCACGTCACGAAGTAGTCTGGCAATCCAATATCCTGCATCCTTTTTATTAATAAAGGGTATTCCACACTATCGTATGCTTTAGAAATGTCTAACGTGACTAGGGCAGCATATTGTTTTTGGTAACGAGCCAACTGAATTCGGCTTTCTAGGTCGATATGTGCGCACCAAATGGACATCCCTGGTCGAAAGCCAATTTGGCAGGGGCTCAATAATTCTCTTGTGGTTACAAACTGAACCATACGTGCGTTTAATAACCTTTCTATTAATTTTACGAAATTTGATGTTAGAGAAATAGGCCGAATATTGTCTAGGACAAACCCTTTGGTTTGGTCTTTCAGCAGAGGAATCACCTTCGCAATTCTCCACACAGGAGGGAACCATGCATATTTTACTGAGTAATTTATGGTATCTAACAAGCCGTTAGGAGCGACTTCAAAGAGAAGTTTAATCATCTTGGTAGTGACTCCATCGTGACCTGGGGCTGCAACTGGTAAACAGGAAACGGCTTGGGACAATTCTGACATGGAAAACTCTTCGAAATCTTCTGAAGTGCCCTGCGCGTAAGGAGAGAAGGGAATAGAGGTAGCGAAGCGGGTCTCTAACCCCTGCGCGATAACATTTAGAGAGTCAGCTTTCTCACTTGTGGTTAAAACTACCGACTCCCAGTTGAAGGGGCGTGGAATCATTTTTTGGGATCTTAAAAACCGAAATAATGCACGCTTATTATTTGCTTTCGAAAGGAATTCGAAATGTCGGACATTGTAAGCGTCTTTTGCCTTACCTACCGTTCTTTTAAATGTTCCAGCAATAAATTTATAGTTTTTCCAGTTTTTCGGAGATTGGTTATGCATGAGTTGTTTCCATGCAGCCTTGCGTCGCTTGTAGTCCCGCGAGCAATCGTCATTCCACCAATTTGTAGAAGCAGTGTTTTTACATGCCTTTAACTGGAACTCTGATCTTTTGCGCGAAGTATCAATGATGGAGCAAATATCCTCGGCTTGCAATGGAGAATTTTCCATTGATTTGAAAGTAGTCCGCAGGCAATTTTTAAATGTACGGTAATCCACAAAAGAGTGGATGCGAGCCTGCACGGTGGACTGCGGAACTACCACTTCAAACACAACAGGCAAATGATCGCTTGTAGTCCCGACATTCACCGTTTCCCATGCGGATGTGGGAATACCTGGACCTGAAAATGTAAGATCCAGCACAGATATGAACTGTCCGCGAAGAAACGTAACTGATCCCGAATTTTGACACGAAAAGTTATTTGTGATTGCCCAGTCCCATAGACGCTTTCCGCACGAGTCTGTCCTGGATCCCCATGATGCATGATGAGAGTTGAAGTCACCTGCCAAAATTATATCTTTACCGCATTTCGCCATAACCGAGTCTAGTGGGTGTGTATCCTGCACACCCGAAGGAAAATATATATTGACTAATGAAAAAGGCCTACTGCCAGGGAGAGTAATTTCTACTGCTAGAATTTCACATTCTGGAGACATCAGCTGGAATGATATATTTGCCCTGTGGCAAAACTTGCTTGAGACCATAATTAACAGTCCCCCACCTCTAGATGGGCGATCTAGGCGGAAGGACCTAAAATTGCGCAGAGAAAATTGTTTTTCAGGGGATAACCAGGTTTCTTGCAGTAAAATTACATCTGGAGAAATTTGAGACGATAGAACGTTTAAATCTGTAGAAGCAGCGAATACTGATCTGCAGTTCCACTGCAATACCCTCATCTACCTTCCAGTGATGAGAGCACCGCAGAGGCCACAGCCTCCTCCAATATGTTACCCTTCGGGTTGACTTCAGGGAGGATTTTCTTGGATTTACTAACTGAGTGGGAAGTGGTAGCCTCAAGGGGAGAACACCTCCTTTTATGTGCCCTCACGTCAATTTCCATGTTTGAGGTATCTGGATGATCAGGGTTGTCTGGGCTATTAGTTGCCTTGGTTGAGGTACCTGCGGCAGACCTGACTTGCTCTATATGGGTTGCGGACGCAATTGCTCCATTTTCCTGAGAGTGGGTTAAACAAGCATTCATGTCAGAGCATGATGGCATGGCAGGAACACTCGGTAATAATTTTTCTAACTTTGAGGTAACCAGTCCATTGAAGCATTCTGTGACGCTTTCTACTATGCGCTCCATAATTTTAGCCATAGACTTTTCAATAGCTTGTGCGATTACCTCTGACAGGCTTCCATCAACGACAGCTTGGGTTCGTGCTGTCACACTCGCATAACCATGGGCTCTTTCTTTTACCGCCGCAATTGCCTCTTGACGTGAGCAGCGCCTTTTGTCCATAACCTCCATTATTTGGACTTCTTGAGTTCTCGCAGGGCAGTTTGAGCAATCAGCTTTGTGGTCTCCACCACAGAGGCAGCAAGAGTCCGACTCGGCCGAGCAATTACTAGCGGAATGGCTCCCGCCGCAGACGCAACAACGAAGGCTGGATTTGCAACCACCCATGCTGTGACCATAGCGCCAACAATTTCGACATTGTAATGGACGCGAGGCAAGCGGGTCCACTCTGAATATTAGAGGCCAGACTTTTATCTCTGAAGGGCAAGACGTACCTGCAAACGTGGCAATTACTGACTCAGTAGGGACGCGTGTATTGTCCACCATTCTGTTGCACCGGTAAACCGCAATTACTCCAGCCGCGGAGAGCTTTTCTAGGGTCTCTGTCGGACTTAAGGAGGAGTCTACACCACGAACTATTCCCTTAGTGCAGGCAAGATGTGGGGGAATGAAGCTACTTACTTGCATCGATCCAAATGATGAGCACTTAAGTAAGTCGTACACACACGCCTGGTCTGGCGAACGGCAAACAATCCCACCTCTGCCAAACTGTCGCACATCAGTGATGTGCAAGTAGTGATGCGTTGCCGCCTGAAGTTCCGCCTGCACTGCCTTCGGGTTGTTGAGCCGGATGGCTCCTCCATGCAGAGGCACCAGCGCCACAGGAATGCTGCTCACCCCACTACGAAAGAAAGCTTCAAGAGGCATTTGATCAGGTGGTAGCGAGGCCGACCAGGGCGGAGATCGCCCTGTGCCGTCCCCTGGAGAACATTTAGACATTTGTGGCTCTATCTCCGTAGCAGACAATGTAAATTTATCTTAAAACCCTGCTAGGTATCTACAAAGCTGGACTAAGTCCGCCCGACACTTAGCCAAAACCCCGAAAGCTCACTGTTACGATCCGAACGACGCCGAGCTTGTTCTTGTTCTTCGTCTTCTCCTCTGTAATGTAATGTAATGTAATGTAAGCATTTCTATGCCTACCCAACAAGAAATTTGTCCGTCACGTAAGACAATGAATGGCTCATGCTTCCTTAATCAGTGGCTCATACCCACGCAGCGCAGCAAAGTGAATCCCACGGTGCATACATTCATTGAAAGGACCCCTACAACACACACAATAGCATACGTTCCTATAAATAACAAGCTCAAAACAAGCATCAGAACCATCAATAAAGCAGTGCATACCCCCTTCAGGAAATGTAGTGGTGCTTTTGCAACAGCTTCGCTAAATCAACCTTAAATCCCCTTAATTAACACCAGCGGTCGTGGGTATGACTCTTACCAAAGTCGAGGGTTTTAGAGCCTTAATCAACTATATCATAATTAACTGTAGCTAATGATCTTCACCATAATTAACACCAATGGTCGTGCGTTCGACTACCCCAATGAACTCTATCTTAATTAAACCTGCCTTATCATGTTCGATATCGAACATGATTTGCGAACCACCGATGAGGGTTGACAAGAATTTATACTGGTCGCATCACGTTCCATAACATCGGCAATGCCACGGGCTGCGCGGATATCGGCATGTGGCACAATGCTTACGCATACTTAGACAAAGACCAGAGGACTTTCAGCGTGAACCTTTTTTCCTCTGTGTCATTTCTTTCCTTGGATTATTTTCTTTATTATTATTCTTTTATTCCTGAACGTACAGATATCCCTACAACGAAAAGTGCCTCGAGGAAATGCGAGAATGGCCCGTAAAGCTATGTAAGAGCATGGTTAAGAGTATTTATTTAAACCACGCAGCAAACGCTGTTGCGCTGACTGCAGGGCCCATGGAGTGGCTTGTTAATGTCAACCAATCTGCTTCCAATAAAGAGCTCTCTCTCTATCTTATTAATATCAATAAAGAATATTCCTTGCAAATGAAATTCTCGTACGCGGGCTACGCATGTCCTTCATCTAACGCACATGATTTACGACACGATCGTTGAGAAACTGCTACGCTTCCAAGAAGGCTATATATGACAGTTTGAATTAAATGTTGCTTATCGTCACTCTTATTGTTTCTTACACATGATCGGGAAGGGTTCTGTGAGCTTGCACAAGTCCTTATCGGCACTTGATGTCAACGCATGAGGAGCCGACAGCTATTGCTATCCGTAATTTATCGGGTACTCAAAACCGTCGATTGTTTGCTCCTTTGTGCATCATTTGCTTGTATTGCTTCGGTACAGCGCTTTTGTTTTGGCCTTCATTCACTTTCCTCTCGGCGGGTATTGTCACCGACAGGTGTCAAAGAGCGAAAGAGAAGAAGGCAGCATCACTGCACAAGAAGATAGACGAGCAGACTACTACCGTCTAATGTCTGACAAAACGTGTCATAATGGTTGACAGGCCAAGCGCAATGTGAAAGCGACTACGATAGCGTAAATGCCTGATTACCATAGCATAGCGTACCATAGCATATATATATATATATATATATATATATATATATATATATATATATATATATATATATATATATATATATATATATATATATATATATATTATATACAGCGATATGGGTGCGCGTATGCACGGATTTATTTATTGATCTTTCGGCCGGGGTCCGGCCTTCATCAGAATACAGTGAATGGCGTCGGTGCAGGTAATACACATGCGCATATGAACGGACGAAGAAATGTTTACATACAAAAATTAAGAGAACGGTCTAACGAAAACGAACAGCTGATACATGCGCATACGGATGGCGTTTGCAAAAGCATTATCTGAAAAATGGAAAGAAAAAAAACAAGAAAAGTCGCAAGGGGACCGACCACATAACACGTTGCCGAACAGCTACCATTGTAGTTGTACGACCGCACGTTGATAGGGTTGCAAGTGCCGCGCGCAACCGGACGACAACGCGAACGATGCTGCGTCATGCCTTGCTATACACCTTTTCTATTTTTATGCAATCGTGCGATTTAGGCGCGGCGCACTGCACCACGTTGCCGCCATCGTAGGGTCCTTGCGGATGTTTCCCTTCTTTTTTTATATCGGCAAAATCAACAAAACTCACTCATACTCACTCGCAAGAGATACGCTTTGTTTAGGGCTCACTCGGACAAAATGTAACCTAAATTCCGCTAAACCGGCCTCGCTCAGACTCAGACTCGCAAAAATGGCACTCAGCCGCCGAGCCGACCTGCGGTCAAAAGCGTGCACGTTGTGCCCCGCGAATATTTCTAAAACGCGAAGGGTGTTGCAATCAGCTAGCTCCTATAGCGTGCGCCGAATCGTGGCCCATAACGAAATCAGATTTTTCGCGCCGTTTTACAGCCGCGATTGCCACTAAGTGAAAGGGTGGCGGCATTCATCAGCGATCGCAGTGTTATGGTTACGTTATGGCCATCCTGTTTGACTCGTTGATATCCCTCCTAGAGGACATAGTCTTTTCCGTGCTCTCCAGGTCTGTCTAATGCATCTAGCTTTAGTGACAAGTTGGCATAACGGCTGAATTAGGAGAGTTATCAAAATTGTTGATTCCGCGGAGCACTGAAATAACGTTTGAGCTGCGGAGCGCAGCTGGTATGATCGACATGAAAAGCGCAAGTGTCTATGCTGAAGATGCCGTAGTTACCAGTGCATACCCGTTATGCATCCCCATTCTCGCATAAAACGCAACTCGCGAATCGTAACAAGCTGCTAGTAGGGTGCGCCGATTGAAGAAGTGCAGTTATTCAAACGCTCGTGCTAACTATTGAGGACTCGTCATCGGGCTTATATGCTTGAACCATTTCATGCTGAATCGGTAACCATTATTATTATTTCTACGGTTCAGGTTCAGTTCGGGTTCAGGCACGTTCCAAAAATATCGGTTCACATTCGTTTTCAGTTCTCCCCCTAAATATCAGTTCGGGTACGGTTTTCCGTTCGCGTTCGGATCGATATCTTACAAAGTTCAAACTACCATTTGCTTTTTGCTTTTTTTTTGCCAGAGATGTTTCCGACCGAACGATGGTGTAAATGCTACAACCCCATAGTTCAAGGATTCTTTATTCAAGACCTGCGAAATATCTTCCGGAACGAAGCAACACTGACTCAGCCCGATGAACTCCGAGCTTACTTCGTCGACACCAAGACGCTTTATTGAAAAAAAAAAATTGTTCGACCTCACCTCGCAATCGCATTCTCCTAGGGAATTACGATGGTTGATAAAGAAAACGAACACTGCGTTAATGTATTATTAACGAGTTCCTTATAGAGGCAGCGCAGCACACAAAGAGCTCAACAAGTGACTCGCGTGGTTTACATCAATGAAAAGTCCAGTCGTCGAAATTCTTTTGTCTTCCAAGTTGTTCCATTTGAATTTAGGGAGGTGAGAAAAGTCTCACGGGCATCGCAGTCATCTGAAGGAGCAGCGTCTTTTGTCCCCCGCCCGTATCCTTCCACCACCCTTGAACCATCCTCCTATTCACGCTTTTCAGTGTCGTTGTTACACACCAGCGCCCGTTTCGAGATGTGCTGCAGTAAAATGTTTTCGCATTTGATTCTCCATCGATCTTCCAGTTAGAAAGATCTCTCTTTGGCCTTTATCTCTGGCATTGAACTCCGTTAGTTGACCGCATTCGGCGAACACAAAGCCATGCCAGCGACAACGGGTAGGCCTGCAGAAACAATGCACGTAGGTACAACAGGCTGTACTTAAACCAGGGTGTCGAATAGAAAAGCTTTCGGGTTCGATTTAGGTTAAGGTTCAGTCTTCTGCATATTTTCCGATTCGGTTCTGCTTCACCTCCTTAGCAAAAATAAAACAATGCGAGCTGGTTTGAACTGGTTTGCACGGGTTGATAACGGTTTAGAATTATGGAGAATAAGATTTCTCTTATAATGTGTGTTTTTTTCAGGGCTTCACCGCCCAATTTACGTGTGTGAAAGACAGTTTACTTCTCACGTGACGCGGACCGATGGGTGTGTGATGTCTTCAATATTACGCAAAAAATTTAACACGCTGCCACCCGAGGTGCAGGCGCACAAGCGTACTGTGATTTGTTTTCGAAAGCCAAAGTAGCCCAATGTTTTGAAAACACATTTAATTTCGTCTAGTTGTGCCGGAAAGCTGCATCTGTGTGCACCTCGTGCGTTGAGCTTGAAGAATGCATTGAGGGAGTAATAACAAGATTTGGCAACGGCATGGGCCCCTGTGACAGGCCTTGCTCTTTCAAACGTTGTTCTAGTCTTTACAGCCTGTAACCGATTTCTAACGATGCACAGCAGTAACGGTCCCATATTTCAACGATCTCTATTCAAGACTCCGACACTCTTTTACAGTGAAGCTGTTAGTGTAACTAGAAGCTTTCGAAAACGTTATATGCATTTCTTACATTTTTTCCTCGAAAACAAATTGCTGAGAAAGCTAATTTCACAAAATGTGGGAAATGTTCGGCTAGATATGCTGGTAAGTTGGACCTTCGTTTATCTTAGTTATCTTAGTTTACCTTCGTTAAATCTTCGTTTTCAACCCGCTTAAACACGGTGTATGAAACGTTCACAAAGTTTCCCTCTTTCTTGTAAACAGAAAGTAAGGTTACGCGTGTAGTATACAGAAAGTTTGAAGTGCGTAGAATAATTATTCGTCCTCAAAGTAATTACTAACCAATCGTTTCCTCACAATTTTCTATGCGTTATACGAGACATGTAGTTCGTTTTCTCGACATTTTCGCTAAAGTATGCTGGGAACATTGCATACATTTCGTTTAAGTAGCAGTCATGTTCCGGTCTACACACAATAAGTCTTTAATCTGCCTGCTTTGTTCGCAGTGTTTGTACAACATAGTTTGTTCAAGGGTTCCAGAGTGTCATGCTGCCATTATCCACAATGTTTCCCAGAGTTCCAAGAGAACCATATATATGACACCAAACTCCAATTCGTGAAGGAGGAGAGGGCATGTTAGGCGCAAGGTGTGGCAAAACTTTAACGTTACTGGCTTACTCATTAGTGAAAATAATTACGGGGCTCTCGTTTTATTGGTATTTCTTGTGCGTTATACGGGAGTTGTAGGTGGTTTCCCCCGTGCCCTCAGTGAAATAAACGAGTCACCTGCTTATATTTGGTAAAATAAGGGGGAACGTTATGGGTATTGTGTATGTAAAGTTAAAAAATGTCTGGGTTTATTCGGGTTTATTCCAGCCTTAGCAAAATATCACGTAATCACACGCTGCGGAGCGTCATAGTAAAGAAGTATGTTTTACAAGTGACGCTGCTCTTCTCCGGCTTCCCGCAAAATTACAAATATCACCAGGATCAAACTTAGCGAAAAACGATGCAGCCACTATGGCAGAACGGTACGGGAAGTTGAATACGTGTACGTCAGATGCGAGCCTCTGCAAAATATTCCTGAAGATAGAGATCGGAGATGTTATACGCACGTTATGAGCAATCTACCTCAATGTCCTGAGTGAAGAATACTCCACGCTAAGTTTATGTTTGGTGGCAATGAGGAGCATATTGAGTGTATCATGTAGCGAAATTTTAATTTTTTTGGCCTAATTAAGAGCGTTGAAAATAACTATTGAACCCTATTTTTTATTTAGGTATTAAACTGTAAGTCACAACAAGATTTCCGGGTTAGCAAGCACTTTTGCCGTAGTGACAGCACACGTGGGCTGTGGTATTCTATACTTACATAGTAGGTTTTATTTTATTTATATCTTATTTTTACCATGCTCTACAATGTAAATAGTTTACTTTGTCCTATTTTGTCCTCTCTTTATATACTCTAACCCTCTTCCTTCCCTACCCGCTCCCACTTACACAGCTGACCGCCGCTCACGCGTCAGAAGATTTAGCGCGTCCAGCAGCAATTTCTCTGACCTTCCATTTCTTCGTATCGTATAAAATAAAGAATCACTTACAACTAGACCAAGCTTACAGTTGGTGGAAAGAAGGGACATATTGTGTATGACATGTGCAGGCAAAGGTAGAGGTGTGTTAGTTAATTGCGGCTTTAGCAATAAATTATGCATTCAAGCGCTCTGGATAGTACGCGTTAAGTGCGTTTTACCAATGACACATTATTTAGCCTGCTGCTTTGAGGGAACAATTAATATCACCAAGATCAAATTCTTCGGAACGGGAGCGGGTGCTATGATAAGTTTGTATGCGAAGTTAAATGTCTGTGGATGAAATACGGTCTTTGTAAAATATTCCTTTAGCAAGGGCCCAACAGCGTTCCACGGCATGTTACGCAATGTATTTCCCAGAGTCCCGACAGACATTTGGTAGAAATTGGAGAAGGGTAGGGGGGTGGAAGGATATATTTTATTTCTAGTGTGCGGCAAAATTTTTATGATTCTGGCCTAATCAGGAGCATCGCAAATAATTATCGAGCCCTGTTCCTTCTCCTATTAGCACTCGTTATACGACATTCGTACTAGGCGTTTTCGACGTCTTTTCGTAAACTCAATGCGGCATCTTGTTCGTATTTCTCGAAAATAAATGGTAGGCTATGGGTGACATGTAGAAATAGTTAACAGCTAGCGGTTTAATTGTGGCCGTTGCAGTAACTTGCGTATTAAAGCGCTCCGCGGAGCGGGATAGGTGGGTTTTGCGAGCGGCACAGAATTCAGTCCGCTGCCTTGGGAGAACTGCGCTCATCACCGAGATCGCATTTCGTGAAAATGGAAGGGGGGGGGGGGGGGGGTAAATAAGAAATGTTTGCGAAGTAACATATGTGTGGATCAATCACTGCCTTTGTGCACAAAAATCCTAAACTGCTCGAAAGCGTTATTACAGGCAAGAATCCAAGCGGGCTATTCATATTCGGGCAACGTTTGAAGGAACGAAAGAAGGAAGGAAAGAGAAAAGCAGAAGGCAGGAAGGTTAACCAGAATAGCGTCCGGTTGGCTAACTTACACGGGGGAATGGGAAAGGGGAAAACAAAGATGACATGGAGAGAGCGAGGAGGGAAAGAAAGAAGGAAACTAACTGTGAGTTCACTGACGCGTGTGATATAACAGTAATTGCACTAATAACGTTTGAAAAGGAAGCTTTAGCTCGGGGGCTCATATCTAAATACATAGGGAAAAAAAATCGTTTTTCTCAGCAACCACAACACCTCTGGTGAGGTTTGTGGTATTTAAAGGAAAAAAGCTAAAACCTAGTGACTGTTCGAAGTGGATTTTATGATTTAAGCTGGTGATCGTATTATGAAACTTCTCAAAAACCGCAAATTTTCAGAAAAACGAAACTATCAAGTTTACAACTCTGTAACTCAGCACCAAAAATGATATCACAATTCTGCAAACTGCATCTAAAGCCTATGTATAACGTCCAAAGCGGACAAAATAAATGTATTACTCACTGCTCAGCAATATGTGAGTTTGACTTTTGCAAAACCCTTATAAACATTGTAACAAATTCACGTAAGGTGTAAAATATTATATCGAATTTTTGAGCTGTAGATTCGATAAGGGGTGCAGTTTAGAGAGAGGCGATATCTGTTTTTGATGCAGAGGCACACATTTGTAAACTTCGGGCTTCCATACGTTTCAAGGTTACAATTTTTCTTTAATTCTTGTAAGAAATGCAATCCTTAAACTCGAAATTTCGCTTTTATAGGTCACAATAATTTAACTTTCTCTCTAAACTACAACAAACTTAATTAAAATCCGCCCCGTGGTTATCTCAGAAAGGCATTTCTGCGTTTTACATGTATATGAATAGTTGGCATCGGAGTTGGGTCCGAGGTGAGGCTTCCTCTTAAAGTATGTGGTTTAACGAAAGGCAAATGAATTTTTTAATTTAACTGCTCGAAAAGAAGGGCTTTGCTAGAAATTGAGTTCTGATTCCACGAAGTCGCACACACAGGTCACCTTGCGTAAGCGTTGGCGTCTACCACGTTATGGACATTTTGTTTCATACATTAGTTTCCTGTATAGTAGAGAAAACAAAAGCCACATTAGAATTTCCTTGCAGCTGTAAAATGAATATGTTCATTTCTTAATCACGTACTTAGCAAAGATGCGTTTCTCTGAATGTCGATAATTTATGCACAGGTTTGTTTGTTTGTTTGTTTGCTTGTTTGTTTATTTGTTTGTTTGTTTGTTTGTTTGTTTGTTTGTTTGTTTGTTTGTTTGTTTGTTTGTTTGTTTGTTTGTCAGCTGTGGCGAAATTGAAGAAAAAAAGAAAGAGTGCGCTTCTTCGACGTTGAATTTACGTCGCATGAACTCGCGGAAGACTACGTTGGTAGTGCGTCCGCTTGTTTTTTGATAGCTCCGATGGGTTCCGTGCACCCGCGTCTTGGACACTGTTGACCTACAAGCCAGTGAAGGCACCTTTGTGCATCTCAAGGACAACTCGAACGCGCTCAGTTTCTATTCTGCAGAGGACGCTGTAATGAAACCGACGAATAATAGTCAATCTTTACCGCTGTCTCTAGCGGCCATTCTTGTCTCGAGGAGCACGAAATATCACCTTCGTTTTCGTACAGCAGCGTGCATTCGCATGAACTGTTGTTTGCACACGTGTGTATGGTACAGTCCATAAGCGCAAACATTGCATGACGATGAATTTTCAGTTTTGAAGTTGGCCCATTAGTGTTTACACATATGCATCGGTGTGTTCCACGCGCGTATACATGAACATTGCACGATATTTCACATTGCCTATAATGACAAAGAATTGAACGCGTGACATTCAATTTTATAGCAATATTTCTACGGCTTAACGAAAGCTTCCCTTTATATTGATTACAAGATCTGCGTTGTATCTATATTTTTCTTTTCAGTTTGTATGCGCAAGGCATACATGCCCCCCCTTCGTTACAACTGCTTCTCCTTAGTAGAAACAAATGTTTTATATATCTCTCTCTGTCTCTTTTCCTTGGCACATCATAACTATGTAACGCCGTCGCACACTGCGGGACAGCGCCCACAGAAACAGTTCTCTATTGTGTGTATGTGTGTGTGTGTGTTAATTTTTTCTTTTCTTTTCATGTTCTTTTTTCTCATCTATCGCATCCCTTTGCTCCTACAGGGTATCCAATCTCTAGTTAACCTCTTTGTCTTTCCTATCTCTCTCTCTCTCTCTCTCTCCGCGAAAGAAGGGGGCAGTCTCTAAAGAAGTGCAAGAAAGTATTATGTACAGCTGAAGACGTTATTTGAGTTTTTTTTTTAAATTCATGCTCTATATTATGAGCTATCTTATATACCAGGTGTCTCAGCGAACAATTTCAGGAATTCTTAATTTTCTGCGGCTGGTGGTACCACAATTCTAGTCCGTGAGCTGGTCTGCTCGAAGAGGCGGGCATTACTTGCACGATAAATTGAAATGCGTAATTGACTAATTAACAGAAGGGCACCAATAAAGTTTCTAATTACCTTATGGGATATATCGTAATTTACAAATTCTAGCGGGTGATATTTATTTGGATGACACCATTTTCGAGATATGCGTCGTCAAACTTATGGTAAATATGCGCTGTCGTTCCACTTACCTTCTTAACAAACCATTGTTTTGTGCATGGAAGTTCGAAAGTAACTGGACCACCAATGTGTTTCTTTTTAAAGTTCGAAAATTCATATCTCGAAACTGGTGTCATCCTGACAGCTTGTCCCAAGTGAGTCCGCCTTGCGACCTCCACGGCTTCAATTTGTCAATTGCAATATGTGCCACATACAGTAATTAGTTAAAGACTTACTTCATGCGTATTTGGGAATTAGTTAATCATGCATTTCCATTTATTGTACAAGTAACTCCGCCTCTTCGCGTACACCAGCTCAACGACTAAAACTGTGCTATCTGGCATCAGCCATTTTGAAGAATTTTTGGAAGCGTTTCCTGAAACATCCGGTGCGTATAATTTTATACAATGCCTCCCAGTTAAGTTCCCTTTTCTGTTACTCATTTAGAAGTAATTTAACAGCTTCTGGCAGAATCGTTTGGAGAAGCGATGAATAACAAGTACAAATATAGAAAGCTTAATAGCTAGAAAATGGTTCAACTAGCTGGCATGTTCAACTGTTGCATGTTCAACTAGCTGCATGTTCAATGGTTCAACTAAATGGCATGTTTAATGGCGTTCAAGAACGCCGTTCAACATGCCTTTGCTTAAATCCAATGTTCTTTGCACAAATTGTTTGTTATGTTTACCCCACTCCCTCCTGTAGTGCCTCCGGGCCCTGAAAGTAAATAAATAAATAAATAAATAAATAAATAAAAAATAAATAAACTAAGCGCAATGCATTTACGACTGGACGGGTTTGCAATCAAACAAATGCACCGGCTGCGCCTTTCGCGTTATGAAAATGAATGGGCGTTGGGACTGTTCATGACCAGAAATCTGCGGCCTCAAAAATCCCACGAGACGCCGCGAGTAAGAAAGACAGAAATATTAATGCCTTCATACGACTAACAACTCGCAAGAGTATGGCGTTGCAAATGAACACGCCGTGACTGCCTGTGCGAATGAATTAGTGCCACTGGACGGATAAGACAAACCGTACGTTAAATTCACTTCCGAAAACATCGTCAGAATGCACACACGTAAGTTGCCCGAATGTGTATTGAGTATGTATGTGTTATTCGAAAGAGATAGTTCAGAAAATTCTAGCGTCAAGAGAGGTGTCTTGGTGTCAATCGTCGTTGTGTCACACGCAGTACATTATGGTGTTTCCTGAAGCAGCGATGTTGAGTGGTCCATATAGAATTCGGGTCTCAGTACAATGCGTTAAAGTCGAAGTTGAAGGTACTAACTTTAGGCGTGTTTCCCTACTGTTAGTTTCGACAGTAAACGGGACCCTTTAATGA
Source organism: Dermacentor albipictus (assembly GCF_038994185.2). NCBI lineage: Eukaryota > Metazoa > Arthropoda > Arachnida > Ixodida > Ixodidae > Dermacentor > Dermacentor albipictus. The sequence continues at coordinate 104,559,475 of NC_091825.1, read as the reverse complement.
TGCGTCGAGTAACTATGATGGAGCCACGTGCATCCTAATGGGCATCAGTCATTTGAATGCGCCGAGAACGCATCAATAATTAATTGCTGCTTAGACCGATAACGAATGGGCCGGCGCTTTCGATTTATATAACACCCGCTGTTAAGGCGTCACGCACAATTTTCTGCGTTCACCCTTCACGCGTCCATTTTATATGAGTGCAGGGGCAATTTTTGTACGCTTCAAACTGCCATGCGAATAGATGTAGCGGGTTGAGATGTTGCTTATGGTGAGAATATGACAGCGAACAAATTGACCAGTGTCTGCTAAAAATAACGAAAGAGTGCTAACAGTCCACTGTTTCACCAGAAACCTTCGACGTGCATCCGGGCAGGTATAGGTCAACGTAACACTCGGTGGCATACCCTTCCGCGTGTCACCCGAGGTTATCCCCGCAAACGTAATTACAAAAAATCTGCGCTGACAAACCAGTATGGACATTTCACTGAAACATAGCTAAGCAGTTGTTTGAATACGTGTAAACTAACCTTGTTTAAAGAGCGCTGGCGGTCACCGTGACACTCGATGGTTTCTCTAATACGCTAAATGCTCTTCATGCAAACTCTTGCAGACTTGAAGAACGTTTGTCAAGACTACGTGATGGGCTAAATATTCCGTTTGGGAATTATAGCGAGGTTTTTCGAGGTTCAGTCATCAAGCGCTGTGGTCTATGTATGCGTACTAAATATTTACAAAGACGCACATATTGTTTTAATACCGTTACCATAACTCTTCATAACTGCGCATACTACAACTAACATAAAAGCACTTGAGAAAATCCAAAGGAAAGCCTTATGTTTCATTTTTTCGCAGTAGAGTCAAACCGTTCCAGTCTCAGCACTGATGCTACCGAATTTAATCCCAACCCTTCAGTCCAGCCAAACATTTTCTTCGTTTGAAATTTTATATTTGTTAATTAACCAGAACCTTGGATTAATTTCCTCACTGTACATAGCATTACCGACAACTAGACAAACGCGACATTCCCCCCACCCTTTTCTTGCCCCGCACTTTGCTAAGACTAATTTATTTCAGCATTCTTTCTTTCCTCAGACAATCACTGATTGGAACTCTTTGCCGGCTGACTATGTGGATTATATTGACCTTATAGGTGGCCATGTTGTTTAGCTTATATTAGTGTTGTTGCGAGTTGTTTGCTACTGCTCGTTCCGTTTTAATTTGGATGTTACAATTTATCATTGTTATATTTTTTGTATTCCACTCCTTCTTGGGCCTCACGGCCTGCAGTATGTAATAAATAAATAAATAAATAAATAAATAAATAAATAAATAAATAAATAAATAAATAAATCGCCACAGAACAGCCACAGGTTATGTGTTCAGAAAGAGTCTGCTTAGTCGGTTTCGTCCTTTACTGCAACGCTGATTGAGCGCCACAACATGCAGTGCTCGTCGTATTAAGGTGATTGCTATGGCGAGTAGTATGGGCCCGAACACAGGCCAACCACGAAATACATCTACTTGAAAGTAGTTTCGTAGGACATCCTGAAAGGGGGGTGGGGGTGGGGGGGCGGTACTGGAAAAATAAAACAGGATGCCTATTCCAACAAGTTTATTACGTCCGGCAGTTTCCAGAGCTGGTTGGTTTTAGTGTATTGGAGCTAAACTTAACTACGATATCCATAAGCAGGTAGTTAAATATTGACTGTTTTTGCAGCAATGACCATGAGAGCACATCTTGCAAAGAGCTTCTTTATTCTTTTCTAGCTATTTTCAGTTTCATTACTCATATCACGTGTTACGTGCGCGACCATTGTACAGATTTGAAGTGACGTTTCATGATTAGCCACATCTAACGTCGTTTTATTATTTTTTTCGTGGCCTATAAGTTACTCAGGCGTTCTTGAAAAGCAAAAGAGATTTGCTCATATTCTGCTGTGGTTGCCCGTTGCTTAGGTGCATTTTAGCTTATTAAACTTGATGTCCACGGAAAAAGAATGCGTAAAGAAATGCTAACTAAGGAACTGTCTAAGTTACGTTTAGTATACGGCTAATGTGTTCTGACTGAAATATTCATAACTGAATTAGATTCATGGTGTTGCGTTTCTCGAAGCTGACGTGTAGCACATCAGGGATGCGTAGAAGATGTATCCTAATAATCTTCACGCTTGGGTGTCACGAAAAAATAGCAAGATCATAATATTCAGAATTCGTCTGGCTCACTCAGTCTCTGTTATTCTGCTGCCTCGGCCGGAAACAAGCCTCCAGCATGCGCTTAGAAGCCGGATAGCATATGTACTGAGCCACTTTGAAGGCTTCAACTACGAAGGAGAAACACAGAAGATAGTCATCATTGGTAACGGACGAAGCATGCCCGTGTAGCTTTAATTGTTGTTCTTTATTATTCTTTTTGAGAGAGAGAGCGAGCAACTTATCTAATTAAGGTCCAGGTGGGTCCGACAAAGCTGCAATCTAATAGGATGTGACACTAGAGTTATTTTTGTAATATAGTTCTTAGCATTTTTCTCATCCATTTTCCGGAACACAACAACCAGCGAGCCCTTCTCTTTTCTCTCTCTCTCTCCGTATATTTTTTGCGACCCTTTGTTTAGAAAACGAAGCAGGGCTAGCTGCTCCGAATGATCAAAGACTCCTGTGTTTCGAGAAAGTAGAGCTCGAGGCCGCTAAAAGTAGGAGAGCCCATTAGGGTTATAAGGAAGACGAAACGAGTGAAGCGGAGTAATTTATCCTCTAAAGTGACCAATCGTCCTTTATTGCCGCAGCGGCGTCTACTGGTAGCGATAAAGCTACAAATCGAACGTGTAAGTATATATACACAGTCCACAAGGTGCACCTCCTCCGGGACCGGGTTCAGCATCGCGACCACTAAGACGGATGAGAGTGCCCACTGGCCTTGCTCCTTTGGAGATTTACGTTGAAGCCTGGAAATGGTGGGGGAAGGGTGTTTGAAGTTGGCGCCCGCAACAGTGAGGTTCTCTAGAAAGATGCACTGGCCAAAAAACACATGAGTTGGTGAGTTCTGCGAGAATTAAAAGAGAAGTCAAAAGTGGACGTAATGGTTAGACGTCAGGTTGCTGAGCTTTTCTCTTTCTCTCTCTCTCTCTCTCTCTCTCTCTCTCACTCTCTCTCTGTGTGTCGACCAGAACTTGCTGCCTTTACTTGTACCATGCGTCTAAGAGATTACCTGATTTTTAGGGCCTGAAATGCGCATGCTATACACAGAAAGCCCCCCTTCTGCATGGCGAGAAATGGCGTTCAATTCCTCATCACTTCTGTTTATTCCTGTGAAAAAAGGCCGCACAAGCGAAAGCAAGGAAACACTGATTGCAGAATCATGATGTTCGTTAATGTCCTTGTGGCCACTGTAAATGATGTTCCCCTTCAGTGACAATGGCACGCGGGTGTAGATGCTTAGCGTTTTGTTTAAGTGCGTCTGACGCGGCAACTAATTGAATAAAGAAAGAGTAACACAATAACGGCAGTGAGAGAGACAGACAGAAAGATAAATAAGATGGGAAAAGCATGGTGCCTGTACCCTGAAGAGCGACACATTATTTGCTACCCTTGCCTGACGGAGGGGCTTAAGTAGTTTGGAGTGTCAGTGTTAACCGGTATAGTGCGCAAGGTCGCTCTACATCATCCGTAACAGTGTTGAATTTATCAGCCCATACTGGCAGCAAAAGTTCTATTTCTTACTCACTCTCTCTTATAGCAGGTTTTCTGACGCCAGCATCCATATTTTAGGTGTGGCGTATCTAATGCGGCCAGCACAGCAACTATATAGTTCAATAGTATATAGGCCCATTGCACGCCCAACTACAATTGCAATTAGCGGGCTGTTTTGTTTCCGTGCGGAGCTCGGTCCGAACTGTCGTCGGCTTACGCAGTGCAAGATCTTCAGAGTCCACAGTGACCAACTGCAACTAATCTATGCACAAAGCTCTTGTGTGGGCACACTGTTCACCCAACCTCTATTTTACTCTTTTTATCTTCTCTTTCTTTACCCGCCTTTTATGGAGAAAGGGGAAAGGACAGAAAGAGGAAAGAGGACCTTCATTGGTCTTGACCAGATTCTTGCTACTAAAGATGCAAAGTCATAGCTGATGACAGTACAACAATGCATTATACCGACCACCTTTTGCAAACTGTAATTGTGGAAGGTAATAATTTTGCTTTGATACTAAGTTATGAAATAATTTGAAAAAGCGGCAACGCAAAAAAAGAGACATGGACTGAGACGAGATGACAAGGATGAGCGCTGAACTTTCAACAACATTATTGTGAATGATTCGCGAATATGTACGTGCTGTCCGAGCCAGGCGCTATCATCTGCGCATGTGCAAATATGCTAGCTGTTTGTCTGAAAGCGCGCTGGAGGCCATGCTGGCACATCGCTCCCTATGTGTAGAAATCCGTTCAGATTCTGCAGTTCCCTGTGTCACACGCGATTTACTCTTCTTTATAACGGAAGTGTTTTCAAGGTTGGGCGGACAGCCTTTTTTCGTACGCTTCCCCTTTTGTCAAATATGTACCAACACGCCAAACTCGCCCCATTTATCAAACAATCCTCAGAATTAGAAAAGTCACAGTTCTTGCCTGAAAGGCGAAGCATTAATTGCGATAGCAAATGAGTAGACTGATATACAAAGTAAAGATAGTAGTTTTATCGGCCGTATAAACTTGTAAACATTCGTTTACTAGCTAAATTAACAAGCATTAGTTAACAAGCGAAGGTTTACAATTTAGGTTGCGCGCATATGCAAACATGAACGCACCTCACTTGATTATCGCAGAAACTCGCTGTTAAAGTGCTGGAGGGAGGACGTGCGGCAGTAAAATGCGCAATACAGCTCAAACCTGCGTAAATCTCCAGCCAACCGGCCACTGAACCTTCCGGCGCATATACTAATTGCAGCATTGACTTCTTCGCGTGTTTGTTGCTTCACTGTCCGCTTCCTTTTAATCAACGATATGTACCTACCGAGAAAACACAGGTGGCGAAGCCCTTCCCCGTAATAGGGTCCTTTTTTTATCTTTGCGTGTGCGATAGGAGCAGTATTAGAACATAAATCAAGAGAGAAAGAGGGATAAAGGATAAAAGGGATGAGAAAGGCAGGGAGATTAACCGACAAATAGATATCCGGTTTGCTTCCCTGCAGTGGGGAAAGGGTGGGGGGAGACAGCAAGGTTAATAAACAAAAGAAAAAGAAAAGTACACACACAGATGTAAAGAGTGGGAGGCGGAAAAAATGGGAAAAACACACACGCAAAGGGACGCAGGAGTATCACAGTCGTTCAAGCAGGTCGCTTGACCGGAAAAGCCTCAGTAGTGCCTTCATCGCCTTCTGGTGTGAAGATCGCTTCAACCAGCGCTCCAAGATTGTCTGCTCAGAAAGTGGCCTGTCATCGAGGTGGGCCAGCGCCGTCACGAGCGACTGTCTCTGAAAGCTGTAGCGAGGACAATGACAGAGGATATGTTCCATTGTTTCCTCGCTGCCGCAACTATTACAGGCAGCACTGTCAGTCCTTGCGATGCGGCAATCAAATGCATTCGTGGAAGGCACTTCTAGCGCAGTCGGCAGAGAACAGTCGTCTCGGTTTGGGATAGTCCAGATGTAATGCATATTCGTAGGGATGGGTCTAGGCGATGCAGCCGACTATGTCGGAAAGCTGGCGTGTTCCACGTGGACCGTGTTGCATCACGCCCTAGTATGCGGAAATTTGTTGATGCGACAGTTTTTGATAGCTCGGGATGGGTTCCTTCCCGACATCGTGAGCCCTCCTAGCAGCTTCACCGGCGTTTTTGTTACCCGTGATGTCGCACTGTTCTGGGAGCCACTGACAGGTGATGCGATGTCCTTTCTCTGCTATCTGGTCATACTGCTGCCTTATTTCCAGCAAAAGTTGGTCTTGTGGCCCACAATGTAGAGCGGATATCTAAACAATGCAGGGCTGCCTTGGAATTGGTGAATATGCTCCATCTTCGGGGTAAATCTTCATGGATCATGTGAAGTGCGCTGCCAAGTGCAGCAAGCTCCGCAGCAGTCGACATTGCCTGGTGAGATGTTTTGAACTGAATAGTCATGGCTTTTTCGGGAAACACAACACAGCTCCTGCAGATTCGTCCACAGTTTCACGTTGTCGGCGCCCCTTACCACCACCTCACTGCGCTTCCAGAAGACCGGCTCAGTGTCTCTTTTTGCCAGGAGATATCGGCACACCGTCACTGCCTCCCTAGAGACTACACGCCTGTCGAGAGACTGCTGGCACCTACTTGATGTTTGGTTCTACACAAGTTCGACTCTCGGCACCAGGACTTCGCATGAAAGAAGGACTCTCGTCGCCAGCTCTCAAGCAGCTATGTCTACTCATGCTGCACGAGACAAAGAAGGGCCATCTTCAGATTTACACTGATGGCTCGAGATAAATAAAAATTCCGTGTTCATGTATTTAGAAGAGTTACGAAAAATGCCGGTACATTCTTCGTATCGCAAGAACTATATAAATTACAAATCAACAATTATTTCATTCGAGCCTCATTTCAACAGGGAAAGTAATAGGGGGGGGGGGGGGGGACAAGTAAAATGAATTGAGCAGCTCTTAGAATATTGAAAGAGCTGCAGTGTGCACAATCTGAAAACCTGTTAGGCTATTCCCAAATGGGATCGAGTTTATCCACTGTCTGTACATAACCTGTTTACCTTCTTACCTTCTTGTCTTTCTTTCTTTTTTTCTTTTTCCTGAAGCGATAGCGCATGTAGCAGGGTTTCTATTTCGGGCGATAAGAAATTGCTTGTCGTCCTGACAACGCGATTTGCTAACTTAGTTTGATTAAAGTAAAAGCCGGCGCACGAGCGACGTTTTAATCTCTTTCTTCAATTTCGCGCTCCAATGCATCTCGTTGCCTTTCTCGCAGTGCTCTTTCGATGATGAAATTTAGTCGACAAAATCAATGATGTTATGGATGTGATGTTATAATGCGGATTGTAGGTATTCGATATACCAGCTCAATTTGCGAATTGAAAAAGAAAGAAGAGCACGGTACTGAATCTCTTTTCTTTTTCGTTCTTTCCTTTATGTTCTTTCTCTCTCTTTCTAGTGAACTAATGCGGACCTCTCAGGTGAATACAGTAGGACATAATGGAAATAAAGAAAGTAAATGTTCTAGAAATCATGACAGAGCACTATTTCCGATAGGTATTTGGCGATAACAAAATATTCCTTTCAATGGCATTTCGAGAATACTTGCAGCTTTTCTGTTTCTTTTCGGTCTTTAGCCAGTATGAAAAAGACAAGACTAGATATCAATTTTTTTTTGAAAAAAAAAAGCGATATAATTTCCGAAAGCGCATCTCAAAAAGGAAACGAGTAAGATCGTGGCTATGGTGAACTAGGAGGAAATACAAAAACAGCAAAAAGGTCGCGGGATCGAATTCCGGCCACGGCGGCCGCATTTCGATGGGGGCGAAATGCGAAAACACCCGTGTACTTAGATTTAGGTGCACGTTAAAGAACCCCAGGTGGTTGAAATTTCCGGTGTCCTCCACTACGGCGTGCCTCATAATCAGAAAGTGGTTCTGGCACGTAAAACCCCATAATTAAAAACAGCAAAATATTGTCACGTTGTAGAACGACGAATTGTCAAAACTGTGAGTTACAAATTCAACTCTTTATCGGGCGAACTTGAGGCCAACAAGGCAAGCAACACTGAGCACATCGACAGCGGCGAGAAAAGTCGGCGATCGCCGAGATTCTAATCTACAGATCGAGCGTGTAGGGTTTTATATAGGGCTCGTGGAAGGTGCCAGCGTAATCGCTGGTGCTTGAATACCTTCCAGAAAGTACAACATTATTAGCGTCGCGCGTGTACTAGCTCATTACGCACGGCTCGGCGAGAACATTCACCACAGATGGAATCAACGACAACATTCAAGTAAATTCCAAGCCAAACGGGCGCCCCTTGCACTGACCGATAATATTAAGCTGTTAGTGGGCGAACTGCAGCTCCCGGAAAATGGATAAATCAGTACACGTGTCGATAGGCAAGTAAGTAAGAACAAGTGATGTGGAGCTCGGGGGATTGCAACCCGTGTACTTATAGCTGGAACGCAAGGTGGAGAGCCCATCACGTACATTACAGGGCATTAAGTGCGAACTCGTGTAGCTAATTATCGGTTCTCATACTGGCTTCAATCGATGTTGGTCGAAAACACCTGTCGAAAGTGCATTCATAGCTGAAGAGTGAGCTATGTGAACTAAGGGAGCACCACATACAGGCAAGTCTCCATGTCTAGACAATGTTCCAATAAAGGAATTCGTCTTTTGCCAAGACAAGTTCGTCCTCCTCGATAATGAAGTAGCAGCGATAAAAGCGTGGAGAGCTTAAAGACGTGGAAGGAAACACTATGCTTCCCCTCATCCATGGTTTCCATGTTAAGTACATTTTGTGCCTTCTTAGCTGAGGCTTTTATTTTACTTGTTTCAGATCTTTTTTTTTTTTGCCCAGGTCACTCCTTCTCTCGCAAGGCTCACTACTATAACTACCCGCCGTGGTTGCTCAGTGGCTATGGTATTGGACTGCTGAGCACGAGGTCGCGGGATCGAATCCCGGCCACGGCGGCCGCATTTCGATGGGGGCAGGATGCGAAAACACCCGTGTACTTATATTTAGGTGCACGTTTAGGAAGCCCAGGGGTTCAAAATTTCCGGAGTCCTCCACTACGGCGTGCCTCAATCAGAAAGTGGTTTTGGCACGCAAAACCCCATAATTAAATTACCTACTATAACTTCCGCATTCGTACTGTCCTCTTATAATTTATTTTCTTATATTTATTTTCCTTCTCCTATCTCATATACTATGCGATTCTAGGCTTGTGCACCGTGTTGATATTGCGTCAGTTGTTGTGGCACAACAACAACAACAATAATAATAAAATTATCTAGTCGCAACTGCATGGATGTAAAAGCGGCGTGCCCCGAACCACCTGCAAACCGACGCATCCCTATACGACGACGAAGATGACGACACCACGGGTGCTCCGCTCGAACTCGGCGCAAGAATTCACTTGTCGGACTACTACAGCTAGGCCCACCGCCCTCTGCCTCACACATTAACGACGCGAGCCGTAGACCAGAGGGCTTCCGTTTTCCCAAACTTCGGCATTCCGAAGTTCTTGTTCCGTCTCGCTCGCTCGTGAATAGCGCACGAACGCGTAGCATCTCGATAAACATTCCGCGATACGCCGAGAACCAACGGCCGAGAATAGTAACCGCACTAGGCGTTCAAGACGGCGAGGAATGCGAGAAGGCGCGAGCGAAGGTGAAGAAGAGAGCCGAAACGAAGAAGCCATTGCAACTTACGGGGACTTCCTCTATGGAAGAAGCCCCATCGTGTTCGTACATCCAGGACTGAAAGAAACGCCTCGAGCCTTACGATGCAGCAGGACAGAAGCGAAATATACGTGCACTGTAGGGGTTGAAGGACGGGACTCGCGGATGAAAACCCACAACTTGGGAGGATTTATTCTACATTATGTACAGGTAGGTGAGACGTCAAGTACCAGACGTACTGACATTACGGGCCCGCAGCAACTCGCACGCTGCGGCCCGCGGCAAGAAGTTCGAGAGAGGTGAATCAGGGAAACAGGGTATATCCCAGAATCCTCAGGTCTCTCTGGAAGGCTTCTTATAAACCCTTCGAGCACTGCAAGTCACGTCATGTTTGACCAATGGGAGAGTCCACTCCGATGACGCCACTTTCAGCCAATGGTAGGCGCCCGTGTCGTGGTGTCACACCTGGCGGCTTGCTGCGGTCTTGCATCGCAGACTGGCAATACACTTCGAACAAGGAGAAGGGGAGGGCTGCACCTGCTCCATTGTCCGACGCCCACCTGCAAATCCCGGCGGTGCACGAACTTGTTGGCACGTAAACTTGTTGCCTTAAACTTGTCTGCTCGGCCGCTTCTCTGGAATGCGCTTTCCTGCTTCTGCATTCCTCAATTAGCTGTGCTGCAATCCGATGTGGTCTGGGGAACTCGAAGTAGCCTCAGGAAACGGCGCCATATCTAACAGCTCGTCCTCGCCCCGGTAGTTCTGAATGGCCGGTGAACTCAATTCGCTGGCCATGAGGAACGCTGATAGAAGCTGCAGGGTACTGGGGTCGAGCCTCGTTTGACGAACTTCGGGATCCTTGGCCCTGGAGAACAGACGTCAAACAAACAAAACAACACAGCGCTGCCCCACGTGTAAGCGCAGGCTCTTCACCCCTGACTCGCCAGGCTATTACTGAGTCAAAATCAACCCTGATCTTTTAGTTCCCCAATTTTGACAACAGTTCCAACCACCCCTCCAAACAGCTATCCATTTCTCCTCGATTGCCGACAAGACCAGAGTACCATTGTTGTTGCAAAACAAAAGGGTCGTTGACGATGCAAACAACAAATGAAAACAGCCGAACATAATTTGAGTGGCCTAACTACACGAACAGCATGTTTCCAATCTATCGCAGTGGCGTACTTATCGCACGTATTGGTGCCACTGAACAATCTGGTCAACCTCACAAGTACGTAATCACAAGCGCACTAGCCTTGTGGTCACTAAAGAAAACGCGTACTTGCGTTGTAGGCAAACTTTTCATTCACGCTTACTCACGTTTCTTTCCTGAAAGTCCTACAGGACACGTGACATAAACGAACAATTAAACTCGCGGGACTTACACACTCCGCAGAACTCTTAAAATGATGCGTCTTCTACTAACTCTTTCCACGCACGCTCACTAAAGAAGTCAGAATACGGCTGCCTTCAACACACACTAGCAACCCAGTCATAAAGTCTGCTTCCTTCCGTCCACACAGGACACGCGCTAATGGAACTACGAACGCTTCTCCGTGCAACTTATGCACTCACTGAAAATCTACGCGCTTAACCTTGCAAAATTCAAAAATACTTAAAAAGAAAGAAGGTTAAATAACACACGCGCTTTACCATAGGCCTTTCGATGATAACCTTGACCTTCAGGTTACTCACACACACACACACACACAAAAAAAGCCTATCTACTTATTAATGAGCATCTCGCGAGACTACATGTTTACATAAACCTCATCTTTCAAATCTCGAGCTTCTCGAACGAAAACACAAACAAAGCTCAAACCTTACACATTGAAAGAAATCCTAGTCTCAAATCGCGAAAACTTTCCGATGCTCAAAAATAAAACAAAATAACACGTTTTACTTCTACGGAAGCTCTCTTGGCCTCCCTTTTCAAACGCTTATGTCTGACTCATACTCTGAGCCGTCCTCGCGGTGGTCGCGGCTTGAAAGCTACTCTGGCTGCCGAGAGACAACAAAAGGGCTGACTAACTATCAGCTCCCCCAAGACGTTACGGTCTCCTGCCAATTTGCGTCCCGGCGCCCCGCTTTCAACACGAACTCGACTGACCGCGTCGCCACTCCCCACCTGGCCTCGTCCTGCCACCTTGCGTTTCTTCGAACTGCACGCTGAGCTATGAAAAGAACTACGGAACGACGAGGAGCTTAACTGCCTCGTGCCCTTTGTCCGCGTCCGCGCAGAACATTCTTCGCGGTCCCCCTTTGACCGGTGGCTCGACCATTTTGGATGCGTCAACATCGTCCTAGACGACCGCACCTTCTTCCTCGCGCCCTGCCCTTTTGGGTTTCTCGCCATCTTTGGCGGCGCTACATTAATTACCGACTTTCGGTCTCTACCGCGCTTCTTTTTACGGCGCTTTATCTTTGCACTCGTTTTCATGTCGCCTCGTGCCTCGTGCTGGCCGGTACACATTTCGTCGGCCCGGATCGGCCTCTTACCCGCACAGTCTGAGTGATTTACATTTAAATCTACTCTCACTTTGCCTCGACTGGCGGACAGCTCAACCAACTCTGGCACAATGCAGCAGGCTTTACTCGAGTAAGACAACTCGCACTCTTGCGAACTGCCCTCTACTACATTGCCCAGCTCAGGCTGTGCATCGGCACACAGCCCGTCGGTATCGCTCGCTGTCTCACGCGCACAGTCCGAATGATTAACAACTGAATCATCCCTATCTAGGCCATCTAGACTGGCGGAGAGCCGCACCGATCCCTGAACAATGCAGTTGTTCTCTCGTGAGCTACGGAGCTCGCCACCCCGAGAAATATTCTCAACTGCATCGTCCAGCTCGCACTTTACTTCTGCACGCAGATCTGACCTGACATGGGTGCTCGCGTCTGTCGCGTCAACAGTACCCTTTTCCTCGCTAGCAACCTCGCTAACCTTACCAGCGACGCACACACGCGGTAACTGTGCCAATTTGTTCGCAGCTGGCCTAGCTGTCTCCACAGTCATCTGTTGGCACAGCACCTCGTCGCTCTCCTTGCGGCCTTTAACGGCCTCTGTTGCCACTAAGGCATCGTTAGCAGCTAGCCTTTTCCCTTTACTTATGAATCTGCAGCCAATCTCACAGGCACTACTCTTTTCGTCGGCTTCTGGCGAAAATCCGCTAGACACTTGCTCTGTACTTCCTACAGAATTCTCAGACAGCCGTTGTCTCTGTGCCAATAACTCATCACAATATTGTATCTCTTTGATCAGTGCTGCCTTCTCTCTCTCATAATTTTGCTCACGCTCAAGCTTACGTTGATTCTCACGTTCGCGTGCCTTCTCACGTTCGTGACGCTGACACCTAAGAGTAAGTTCTTGAAGCTCCTGCTTCCGTTCATTCTCGCGTTCTTCACGCTGACGCTCACTCCTAAATTCACGACGCTCCCGCAAACGTACACGACGCACACGCTCCCGTGGCTCCTGTATCACTTCCCAAGCAAGCTCAATGCTTTTGTCATCATTGCCACTATCATTAATCGCCTTTATGATAGCTGGCGTTTCCATCCGTTCTTCCGCCTCAACTCCCAAATCGTCGCACACCAACAACAAATCTAACCTCGTCAACCTTCTAAGATCCATGGCAGCTGCCCCGACAGGTGGTTAAAACTGTTTTCCTTAATTAATTTGTGCAAACACACAATGCAACAAATTCCCGATTCCCAGAACTATCAAAATTGAACACACAACCTTTGAGTCTGGCGAATCATAAGGAAAAAAACCACGCGCTCACTTACGGTTGCAGCACCCTGCCATCCGGTTCATTTGTCCGCTGTTCCCGGTTCCTTCCGGACTCCCTGGGTCGAAGGCTCGCTCCTTCTTCGATACTCCCAGTTTCTTCGGACCTCTTTCGACGAAGGCTCTCTCTTCTTCGCTCTTCCCGGTTCCTTAGGATCTCTCTCGACGAAGGTTTATCCGTAGCGCTGCCACCAGCTGATGCATTCGGAGGCGATCCTACCGCTGCCAACCAGATGTAGGGGTTGGAGGACGGACTTCGGGATGAAAAAACCCCAAACTTGGGAGGGATTTATTCTACATTATGTACAGGTAGGTGAGACGTCAAGTACCAGACGTACTGACATTACGGGCCCGCAGCAACTCGCACGCTGCGGCCCGCGGCAAGAAGTTCGAGAGAGGTGAATCAGGGAAACAGGGCATATCCCAGAATCCTCAGGTCTCTCTGGAAGGCTTCTTATAAATCCTTCGAGCACTGCAAGTCACGTCATGTTTGACCAATGGGAGAGTCCACTCCGATGACGCCACTTTCAGCCAATGGTAGGCGCCCGTGTCGTGGTGTCACACCTGGCGGCTTGCTGCGGTCTTGCATCGCAGACTGGCAATACACTTCGAACAAGGAGAAGGGGAGGGCTGCACCTGCTCCATTGTCCGACGCCCACCTGCAAATCCCGGCGGTGCACGAACTTGTTGGCACGTAAACTTGTTGCCTTAAACTTGTCTGCTCGGCCGCTTCTCTGGAATGCGCTTTCCTGCTTCTGCATTCCTCAATTAGCTGTGCTGCAATCCGATGTGGTCTGGGGAACTCGAAGTAGCCTCAGGAAACGGCGCCATATCTAACAGCACAGAGCGTTAGCGGAGGCCGTGTTCGCCCCTAATATTGATGGCCCAGCTGAGAGATGGAGGCTTTGAGTGGAAACAACGGGAGGCACGCGAGCTGCGTTGATGAGGAGAAGTAGGAGGCTTTTTTCCCGCAGCCGCGAGTGGAGCACTTTCCTCCGAGAACATCTACGCGTGCACGCGTCCTCACGGATACGTTTCCGAGCGGAACCAGAATCCTGGCTGCACTTTGCCGACTCCTCAGCTCGTTCATCTAGTGGCCTTCTGCAGGCGCACCTTCTAACAACCGTCTCTTCCTCTCATGCCGGCATATGCAGGCGTAGATGAGGCTTTCACGTTTCGTGGCTTAAGCCGCGCTTATACGGAAGGAATCTTTTGCTTCAATATATAGCGCCAGCTCACTGTGAGCTGCCACAGTCCCGAGTCAGCTTGTACGAAGACCCCGTTTCGAAGGATGAGTTCCAGTGTTCCTCACACTGCAAACCGCGCAGAGTTTAAAGAAATGGCGCGACCACAGTGTGGACCGCAAACAACGTCCCAAAGCGCGTAATTTCAAGCAGTCTGTTCGTGTATGTCCCATCGCCGTAATGCCTAATGTAACATGGCCGACTGGCCCTGGAGTTAGTTTTAACATATCGTTGCTGTATTAAGCAAGAAGACGAAACGAAATCTCTTTAAGTGTTTGCAATACCTTCCACCGGGGGGAGTTTCTTTAGCTGATAGCGCAAGCGTTTCAGTATTCTGTGGCCATCAGAACGCGGTTAGCCGCGCTTGCATTCTAGCCTGTTTCATTGTGATAATTAGCACGAAGTCATAACCACTTATCCGCAGTGGTGACAGTGTGCCTGAATGAAACATAAATAAGTTAGTATACTTGTAAAAAAGCTGTCAGTGATACATTCTTCGTTCCTTTTTCAAAGTACCTCACAGATATTTCTTCTTTTATACCATGTGAAACTGCAGAAGAACAAATGTTTTCTTACTTTAATATGGTGACAACTGTAGCAGTGTTAGGTTATTATAATATAGCAAGAAACGCCACACGTCAAGCATTTGAAAATTCATAGTTTCGCCCGAAAGGCAAAGCATCGATTGCTATAGCAAATTAGTGGACAACTGCACGATATAAGAATGGTAGTTTTATCGGCCTTATAAACTTGGAAAGATTCGCCTACTAAATGAAATGACAACCATTGTATCAGCGCCCACAAAAAAACATGAACACATTGCACTCAATGAGCGCCGACACTCGCTGTCAAAACGCTGATGGGAGCCAGTGCGGCAGCAACATCGAGCAACGTGACCTTCCTACGGTCTATCGCCCCAACGCAAGAGCGGCGAGAACACAGCGCGTGCAAAGTTATATGAGCCGTCGGCAGATCCCTTTCAAGAAACGGCGCGCGCGACACCGCCGCGGCCGTGCCAAGTACGCAATTGTTGGCGGAGTCGAAGCCACCTCCCCTCCCTCCCGCGTTGCCTCCCAGCTTTCGCCGTCAGTTCTCCTAGCACCCTGTCGTGAAATACGCTGTTGCTGCCGGAGCACACCGCCCCCCCCCCTCCTCCCTCCCATATGCCCACGGCTTCTCGGGCGACGGAAGACGGCGCGTTTTCTCTCAGCTTTCTTCCTTCGCGCGCAAGATTGAACAGCGATCGTCGGCTTCCCTCGCGTGCTTTCACTCTCACATGCAGCATACAACGCGCGGTGACGGTGTTATCGCCTTTGGGCTTGATACGAAACATCACGACGACGCCGACGGCGATGGCAAAAATGCGCCTGCGGTGTCCATGTAATTGTTATCGCAATAAAATGTAAACATCGCAAAGTCACGATGCGGCCCGCAATATAAAGGAGCCTAGAGCGGAAAATTAGTTGCAAAGAACTCAAAAGCCATATGACGTTCTGATCTCGTTTGATATATGCAGACACGCTGAACATAATACACAGATCGGATATACTATACGCGTCTGGTAGCCACCCACTGCTGCGATAAGTGTCACAGGGAACTTTAACTCTATACCATGTTGTGTAAAACACACAAGGGTAGGACCTAGCAGGTGCCAAGCATGTCGTGCTCCCAGAATAAATTTTGAATCATAATCGGTGCTTTCCTTTTGGTTTCTTTTAATGGCAACACAGATACTGTTTTCAGCACTGCCACTGCTCTCTAACGTGTCTTGAATAGAGCATGTCGGGCTTCTTCGGAAGGGTACAGACTTTCGTACTGAGCATGGCGTGAGTGATAAAGCTTTACATGACGCCGTTGTATATAGTGACACCCAGACGCTGTCTGTTTTAACGGAGAGACGAAGGAGTCATTTTGGAAGAAACACGCGGCCGAACCCATCTCACGATGACTGTCGACAGTAATGCCTTTAGCATTGAATCAATATGGCCACACAGCGTACTGCCACCGTCGAAACGAGTTAAGTGAGAGGCGTAAACTGTCACGGGACTACTCTTTCGCGCTTCCCTAACAAGGCTCAGTGCCATCTAGCGGCGCCACCACGAAGCCTGCGCGTGGCTTCCGAAATGTTTGGCGCGCTGTTGTGTTCGAACGCTGAGAAGCGCGTCATCCTGCAACCGTGCTCCTCTCTGGCGCTTCTTTGTGGACACGCCGCGCCATTTACTGGCGCTGCCAGGGAGTCTGCGCGGGGCATTGCTTGCTCTTCCATAATACGGAGCTGCTTGTGCTACCAAGACACGAAGAGCAAAACGAAAATTTCGATAGGAGCAAACACTGAAAGGTGAACGCGACTGCAGTAATCGCGCTTTCATCCGCTCGAATAGTTGTTTCGTTGTTCTGCCAATAACCGCAACAATGCACTCGACGTGCAGTAAAGTGTCCGTCTTCTATAATTCGCCTACACGGCGGACATCCAAGGTGCCTTTCTAGAGCCGCCGTCACAGGCAGGTATTATTCGGGTACTCCATATTTAAACCCAGCTATGCAGCTTCCGCTTTTGCTTGTAGTTTTCAAAAGGCCACGTTCGTGTTCTGTTAGTGTTCTGTTAGTGTTCTGGAATTTTCACCCTCAAAATAAAACACGCCTGTACGCCCACACTGACAAATTCAAATATATTGTTTTTCCCCGATCCATCGAATTGTGGAACCAACTTCCCCCTAACATACGAAAATTGACACTTGATAATTTTGTTAAGGCAATCAGTGGTTGATTCCCGTGATTTCTAAAACCATGTATTATTCACTATGTTTACATGCATATAGGTATGTACTGAGACCATTTTTTTTCTTAACATATTGCTTATACTAGTGCTTTGCTTTGTACTTTTGATTCGTGTACCCCCTTTTGCAGTGTGTGTAGCAGCCTTGATTTTGTACGCCACTCCTGCGATAACCCTCTTAGGGTTGCAGTATGTATAAAAATATATAAACAAATTTCTTCCTCCACGCAGTATGAAATACTGGGCTTTTCTGCTCCAGGTTCTACGGTTGCAAGTGCCTTAAGGTTGCAAGTCTTTATGCATGACACGGCTGATATTGCTCACCGCGCTTTAATCTCGCCATCAGCTTTCGCCTCCCTCGGCGCTTTTGATGGAGAGCCAAGATCAACACCTGCTTCTCTCTTGGTTTTCCCGCAGCTTCCTCCATGCCATGCGTTGTGACATTACCGTTGGTTTTTTTTTTCTCTGCGCTGCTAGCCCAAGCTGCAACTTGCCCCTTCTTCACGTTCAACCTCCCTGAAGCATAGCAAGAGAGGATTACATCCCACCGGTATGCCCTTTCTTTCTTACCTTGCGGGAGGCCTTTTTTTTAACACGGCCTGCCAAGCGACACATTTTTTAATCTGTCCAACGAAACCTCGTTCAGGAGCTGCCATTCTCCCTCCGTGCCATTTGGTGCTTTCATGTTTCAAGAGAGATTCCTGGACAAACAATGAGTTATGGCAGCCTAAGCAGAGCCATCTTTTGCTCTTGCCTAATTAAAGCAGTCTTAGTGATACCCAGGTAATTCTAGTCGTCCATGAAAGCACGAAAACGCAAGGATGCGTATGTTTTCCAAGCTGCGCTAGAAAGGCTGCGATAATAAATGAGATACGTCAACACGAGTACATCATAACATGGGCACAGCGTAACTCACAATGAATGCCGTTATGGTGCCTTTAGTGTTTTAAGGTAGTATTTGTTTCACGTTGTTTCACATGCTCATCAATGCGAGAAAAACTTGTAATGTTTCAAATGGTTTATAAGGATATTTATTTATGCATATTTGGTAAAGAAGAATACGAATTGCATAGTGTGTTCGCGAATATTTGTAGATGGTGTTGAATTTTTGTTCTGCTCATCCTTGATTATCTTCTAACAATATAAATTATTGTCGCACTTAAATAACTCTAAAATGACAAAAAAAGCTGCGGTATGATTGAGTTCAGGTAAGGCGTTCCTAATGCGTGTGTAATTTGGCGATAACCTAGAACGACTACACAACTATACTCTAACAGAGTCATTCGGAAGGAATTGGCGAGAGTTGGTCGCTGCGTGAATTATATTTTAGTAGATCAATCAATAGGAGACCTTACGCTATTTGCAAACGCAGGGCAGTCTGTACTCGACGAAAAATTTCTAGCCAGCACGTGGTTCCCAGCTGCGTACTTCTGGCACCATGCGATTGCCACTCATTTATGAATTAGTTAATTCAGTTTGCCAGTTTTCTTCAAGAGTGGAGAACGGGGTTAGGTAGGGAGGTGAAGCATGTTGTAAATGTGAATTTTATGCTAGCGCACAAGTTTATGCTAGCGCCGTCGCTGCAACAGCTCCCATTCCCATAAGTGAAGGAAAATCACACTTCTTTCTTAAAAACCAGGCAATTGACTGTGGTGAGTGTTATACTAAACGACGTAGACTTTAAAATACAACCTCTCAGCAAAATTGGAGCTAGAAAAGTGGAGTGGTAAGCGCAAAACCTTTTTTGAACAGGCGCAGCGAAATGTGCAGGACCCTTTATACCAGTTCTCACAGCGTATTTTCGTGCAACAAACGGTGGGAAATCGTGTCGGTTTCCAGGTTAGTGTGTACACTCGAGAGCAAAAGTCCGGAAAGCATACAAATACGAATAATAATTTTTATTAAGTAATACATAACAGTTTAATAATAAATAATAGTTTTAATGGATAATAAGCCATGCAGACACAAATTTTGTCTATGCATGAGGCTGGTCAAACAGGGACACGTAGGCAATATCGCTTTATTTCAGCCTTTATGCCTAGACTGCGAACAAAAATGAACTTTGGGGCACCTCTGGTCCCCAAGCTTTTGCACTCGGCCGTATATACGTATTACCTGTGTGCATAGCCCTGTAGACGTGTTTTCGTTTGTAAATATTTGTACATAGTGTAAAGAAACTTTTTCTAAGCAGTAAATGGAAGCATTTGAATTTTTCGTATATGCACATGTTATGTTATTACCACATAATTACCTAGATTGCCCCTGCCACTTAATCAGTTGTTGACGACCTTCTTGTACACGTATACATTCAACATCATGTACAGTGCTTACGGAATGAAACGCGTCAATTTAGGGCTAACTAATGCCCAGACTTTCGTTTGTACCGGCTGCAGTTCGTGTCACATCGACGTAACTTTGGTGTGTACACTTAGAGCGGAGTCAGAGTCACCTTTAGTGACTAGATTCATAGCGACATGACATGGTACTCTCGAGTTCTCTGCACATATGCTGGGTTCTACCAAATACTCGCTGTCGCGTTTCATTCCGTGAGCACTGTACGTATAATGTGGCAATTCTTTACATGCAACTGTATGTTCCTATCGGGTTATAGCACTAATACATCATGAGTTTATAGTAGACTACGAGGCTAAAGTACTAATACCTTATGAAATCATTTGGACTCTGACGTTTCTATGAAAACGTGCCATGCATATAATGGCCATTTCTCTGTGTATGTTATCATCCTTGTGGTACTGCAACGTCACCTTCGATCGTATCAACTTTTGTTTGAATTAACTTTCCTCGAAACACAGCACGAGGAGGGCCTTTTTATTGTCTCAGTCAAGCAGAGGCCTAGGGAAATACACAGGTTGTCGCAGCTAACTTTAGCCATAGTTTAAAGATATGCAAATGCCATGTAGCTGCGCAGAACAAAGGTAATGTTGTTTTCCATCGCTTGGAGATACTTAAACTATTTTTCTTTCATTCCGCCTAATCAGATTCTTAGTCTTGTCTCATTACTCAACTTCTCAAATATTATAATTAGATGACGAGTGTCAATGACAAAACTGTAGAGCGACATGAAAAATTCCCGATACAGCTTTCTGTTGTTCCATACGTGCTACGTAAAAGTGTTTTTCCGAGCGTCAAATGAGCCCGTGAGTACACACAATGTGCCTCGAGTGGCCAGTCATGCGACAATTTTGCGTGCATTTGCTAGCTTTTTTCACGCCCGGAAAAACAATGTAATGCAGCACGTATTGAGCAATAGAGAGCTATATCAGCAGTTTTTCATGTCGCTCTACAATTTTCTCACTGACACTTGTCATTTACTCATATTTGAGAAGTTGAGTAATGAATTAAGACTAAGTATCTAAATAGGCGGAATGAAAAAAAAAATGGTTTGAGTTATCTCCAAGCGATGGCAAACAACATTACCTTTGTTCTGTACAGCTACGTGGCATTTGCATACTTTTAAACTATGGCTAAAGTTATCTGGGACATCCTGCATAAATGCCTACTACTCTAGTTTGTCTATACCGCGAGGCTTTTAAGGCGGGTTCCACAACAGTTTCTATGCGGATAGGGCCGGCGTGCCAAGGCGTGGACTATATCAAGTGTACATGCGAGACGAGTGTCGGAGGCCTATAATTGACTGTGAAACTTAATGATAAATCATTACAAAGATTCCACGGACTGTGGGAATCAATGTCATGCGAAGCATTTTGCTGGCAGCTTGTTAGCCGGCATCGTTTGGGATTACGCAAAGCGTCACAAAAAAAAATAATGGAGTTTTACGCGCCAAAACCACTTTCTGATTATGAGGCACGCCGTAGTGGAGAACTCCGGAAATTTCGACCACCTGGGGTTCTTTAACGTGCACCTAAACCTAAGCACACGGGTGTTTTCGCATTTCGCCCCCATGGAAATGCGGCCGCCGTGGCCGGGATTCTATCCCGCGACCTCGTGCTCAGAAAGCGTCCCCAAGCTGATCAACGTGTTTGTGCATAAGGCGAGCAGTGATTTGCATGAAGCGAGCGCGTCTTTCTCGGCAGCAGAAAGACGACGGTCACGACTTTTGTGTGGCACCGACGGCATCATTTCTACGGTGGCCGTTCGACGCGAGCTTACGACATCCTCAGCGTTGATTTCTGCATAGGGACTTCACGAGCATAAGCGAAAGAAACATGAACTTCGAGCCTGTTGTTGCAGCCAATGATTCGCCCTCTGGGCGAAGCTTCCTCTTTTTTTCTTAACGATGCGCAAATGTTCTCGTCCTCTGGCAAAACGGAGACATTATTGCACCTGCCCAGTCCCACCTTGTTGGGCATAAATGTGTGACGCGTTGTTTCAGCGATTCAATGACTAATTTTCATGCATTCGTCACAGTCTATTACTAGAGGTGTTGTACAGCAGAGCTGTATATGTCTACCCTCCCATACATTTGCCCAATGTCCGTGCATCAGAACTCCCGCGCTCTCTATGAGGAGGCCGAGAAAACCAGTAAGGCATGTGCTGACACCTGGCGAAGCAAGAGGAAACCTAAGAAACCACCAATGCATAGTTTCCTACGATAATTACTACAGAGTTCGTCTTCTGCTACCTCTGTCTCTCGTCCCTATAGCGCTTCACAACAAAAAATTCTTACCAACTAGCCTCCTAACACACTCTCCTTGAGTTAAATTTCTCGGAATAACGCGATGCTACGTGGTACAACTTTCAAAGTCAGTCGCACGATTCACAAGCCCTTAAGAACTTGAGCAGAGCATTTGGAGCCTTGAGTAGCAAAACCCGTCTGGACCAGTATGCTATAACTTTTTGCTGCGTCAAGAAACGATCGTCCAGCACGGTCGCGAGCACTTTTCTTGCCACGTTGTAACGGGGACAGTAACAGAGGAGGTTCTTGATCGTCTCCTCGCAGTCACAGTTGTCGCAAGTAAGGCTGTCGGCCATTCCAATGCAGAAGGAATAGGCGTTCGTGAATGCCACGCCGAGCCACAGGCGACAAAGAAGTGTTGCTGCCGCTCGTGGTATATCCCTGGTGGATGACGAATTTTGAGACGCGGATCCAATTTGTGAAGGCGTGCGTTGGTGAACTCAGTGGTGTTCCACAGGGTCTGTGAAACCGCACGTGCGAGGGAGCGAAGCCTTGTGGAAGCATCTCTTCTCGAGAATATTATTCTATAAATCAAGATGAATAACGCTGACATACGAGACGGTGTGCACGTAAATTGAGTTTTACGTTGATGAAGGCTGTGTCACCATCACTTGTTTTTTTATATATATTGTTCTGCCCTAATTAGGGCAACGTGTTTTTCTCGCTATCTACTTCTTTCCACAGCACACTCGGTGCACGCCTTTCTTCTTTATAAACGGACCGTGAAAGCTTTGAGAGTTCAAGCAAATCTTCATTTTACGCTTCTGTCACAACGCGGTCCACTGTTATTTACATCGTCTCCCGATACGTTTCGCTTGCCTAAATCCAAAACGCAAAATCAAGAGCACACGTACGCGCCAAGTTTTGCGAAGAGTGCCAGGTTCCGGCATCTGTTCAAAATATCCGGGTGTCGGCAGATTTTTTTCTTTATCTGTTACTTTAGCTTTTACGAGAGCTTTACAGTGCAAATGACCGGTTTCTTGCGGGTTTTCTTTTTTTTTTTGTCGTCATGTCTGAAGTAATGTCTATTTTTGATATCCAGAAAGATTCTTACTCCTCTCCGTCCGCGATGAAAATTCATGAATAGGGTTAGGTGTAGACGACGCGAAGAAAGTGCTTCACCGAAAGGGGTTCGGTTGAAAGCGTTCGCGAGAGCTTTCACTGAACCATTTTCAGGAATATGTTAGAGAGTTGGGCCGCTCAGGACGGACGCTTTAGAAGCGACGAAAGCTGGATGAAATGAGCCTGTCGGGATCAGTGCTCGTGCGCTCTTTTCTCAACTCCTGAGGAAACATGAATATGCCATCGCGGCTGCAGTGAAGGACGCTTCCCCAATACACCGGTATGCGTCTTAAATGATTGATGTGTTTTCAGCGCGGCGCATTTTGTCGTGGTGGTGCTCGGTTCCTGTGATGGGTTCTTGTTACCTCCGAAAAATCAGTTTGTGTCTCTTGAAGACGATTCCCTTGGCGATTCGATCGGCGCCGAAGCACGCGTTACTGTGCTCACTGGCATGTTGATGAGATAACAGATATTTATGTCTATCTCAGCGTTTACTATTATTATTATTATTATTATTATTATTATTATTATTATTATTATTATTATTATTATTATTACACTGAAGTCATCCGCATTTCTAACCTAAAATGGGCCTATTTCTATCATTGGTATTTTATTACAAATAACTTCGCTGTCACATGTTCATCACAGTTTCTACTACTGTGGTATCATCAGAATATGCAGGTTGCTCAATGAATTCTAGATTCATGACTCGGAGGATGACACGAAAATTTATTGTGCAAGTGCTTGCATATTAATGCTGCTGGTTTAATAAGGTGATTTTTTGTCTTGTTATTGCCGTAAGGCAATGTTTGACAACAGAGATGAAGTACGCAAGGCCATCCTACATGCCTTTGTTTCGGTGACCCTTCTTTCTACGCAATCGCTCTCTTCAAGTCACTTGTTGCCTCTGTTCGTTCATCTGCAGCGAGATATACGTTTGTAGCGGCAGCAGCATCGGCGTCGCACGAGAGTTGACGCGGACGCTCGCGTCTACACGAGGCTCGAGCGGCTGGCGCGTTCCGGCGCGGGCTAGCGTTTCGAAGATCATTAAAAAGAATGCTACGCTAAGCGACGGAGTGTTGGTTTTTCCTCTCCTGCGAGAGCCCGATACTTTGACGGTCTACGTGGTCGCTCGTCGCCACAGTTTGGTGAACCCGGACGTGATATTGCCATACGCTCCTGTGGTAGAGACGACCATGGACCAGACCAACGCTACGAGAGCTCAAGGCCAGAACCCTTCCGAGGAACGTGGTGAGCCCTCCTGTTCCGTCATCGCTGTTCGCCTCCCACAGTACTGGGACCAGCATCCTTCGGCGTGGTTTCTTCAGGCCGAAGCGCAATTTCAAGTCGCTGGTATCCACTCTCAAGCCTCGAAGTTCCATTACGCCGTCGCAGCACTCTCGCCCGCCGCCATTGACGAGGTAGCAGATTTGTTGAACTCCCCATTGTCTGCCGCCGCCTATGACGATCTCAAGGCAGCACTGCTACAGCGCACAGCAGCTTCACAGCGTTCTCGCATCCAGCAGCTTCTGTCCGCTGAAGAACTCGGCGACCGACGCCCTAGTCAACTTCTTCGCCGAATGAGCCAGCTGCTCGGAAACAACGCGAGATCCGTCGATGACACGCTGTTGCGCGAATTGTTTTTGCAACGACTCCCGGCTAACGTGCAGATGGTCCTGGCGGCAGCCTCTACCATGGACCTTACCGGACTTGCCGCTTTGGCCGACAAAGTAGTGGAAGTAGCCACCCCAACCATCGCAGCCACGTCACCGTCTCCGGGTGACAATACAACCGCTCTGCAAACTCTTCCCTGCTCTTCTGCAGTGCAATCTCCGCTCGACTCCTTGTGTGAGCGCCTGGAACGCATCATCTGTGGAGCGGAGCATCGCAGCGCGTCTCGTCGCCCACGCAGCCGTAGTTCCAGCAGATCAAGACGCGCGGGCACCCAAAATGAAACCTCAACTACAGCGCCTGGCGTTTGCTACTACCACCGCCGTTTTGGAAACGACGCTCGTCACTGTCGGCGTCCCTGCGCTTGGCAGGGAAACAGGCCGGCCGACCTCTAACGGCGACGAGTGGTCCGGCCCAGCACACAAGTCGCCTTTTCTACGTGACGGACAGAGTTACGGGACAACGATTCTTAGTCGATACAGGTGCTGACGTCAGCATTCTTCCCGCCCAGCGCTCCGACCGAAAAGCGACTCCTGTGTCGTTTTTGCAAGCCGTCAACGGCACCAGGATTCCAGTTTTCTCGTCACGCTCCGTCATGCTAAACCTTGGCCTTCGACGAGCGTTCCGCTGGATCTTCCTGGTTGCAGACGTCCGTCATGCAATCATTGGAGCAGACTTCTTGCATAACTTCGGACTCCTTGTCGACATCCAACGACGCCGTCTCATCGACTCCGTGACCCAGCTATCCGTTCCCGGCGTCCCATCATCAGGCACATCGCCCATAGCGCCTATTTCTGCCATGTTGGACGAACCTTTCGCCGCACTCCTACGCGAGTTTCCCACTTTGACGCGCCTACCGGACTGGACGCAACCGGTGCAACATGACGTGTGCCATCACATCGTCACCTCCGGCCCACCGGTCTACTTCCGACCCCGGCGTTTGTCCCCGGAGAAACTCAAGATCGCTCGCGCGGAGTTCGAACACATGCTGCAACTTGGCATCATCCGCCCTTCTTCCAGTAACTGGGCATCACCACTTCACATGGTGCCTAAGAAGACGGGCGACTGGCGCCCCTGCGGCGATTACCGGGCACTAAACAACGTCACAGTTCCTGATCGCTACCCTCTACCGAACATTCAGGACTTCACGGTAGCGTTGCACGGTGCGACGATCTTTTCTAAGATCGATCTCGTTCGCGCCTACCATCAACTACCGGTCGCTGAAGAAGACATTCCCAAGACCGCCATCACCACGCCCTTCGGTCTTTTCGAATTTCTCCGCATGCCTTTCGGTTTACGGAACGCGGGCCAATCCTTTCAGCGTTTCATCGATTCCGTCACCCGAGGTCGGCCTTTCGTTTTTGCATACATTGACGACCTCCTCGTGGCAAGCTCTTCGGCCGAAGAACATCTTCACCACTTGCGGTTGTTGTTTTCACGCCTTGCCAGTAAAGGAATTGTCATCAACGCCGCCAAGAGTGAATTCGGTCAAACCGAACTCGAGTTCCTCGGTCATATCGTCGACGCTAACGGCATTCGACCTCTGCCGTCCAAGATTCGCGTCATCGAAAACTTTCCCCGACCGACCACACTCACCAAGCTTCGCCAATTTCTCGGATTCGTCAATTTCTACCGCCGATTCATTCCCGAGTGCGCACGACTTATGGCTCCGCTAGACGCTCTCCTGGTAAACAAGCGCAAACAAGTGCTTCAGTGGACTGAAGAGGCCGCAGACGCTTTCGCAAAAGTCAAGTCTGCCCTCGCCGACGCCACGCTGCTTAGACACCCAAAGCCAGACGCACCCACTGCCATCATGACCGACGCTTCAAATACCGCCGTTGGTGCCGTTCTGCAGCAATTCATCGACAATGAGTGGCATCCACTCGCTTTTTTCTCCAAGAAACTGAAGCCTGCGCAGTCCCGCTACAGCGTTTTCGGCCGTGAATTACTCGCTGTTTACCTGGCTATCAAGCGTTTTCGCCATTTCCTCGAAGGCCGTGCATTCACTGTCTTGACTGACCACAAGCCCCTTGTGCACGCCACGAATCGTTCGGCGTCCTGTTACTCGCCCCGCGAGCTTCGACATCTTTCCTACATCTCCGAGTTTACAACAACGTTCCGCCACATCAAGGGCACCGACAACATTCCAGCTGACGTTCTGAGTCGTGTCAATGTCGTTTCCACGTTGACATCGGAACCTTTCATCATCGAGGCCGACTTACTCGCCAGTCAACAGCGTGACGACACTGAACTTCGTACACTCCGGAATTCGCCAAAGTCCCTGCAATTGGAAGACGTCGTTGTGACCCCAGATGGTACGTCCATCGTCTGCGACACTTCTAACGACACACCCAGACCATACATTCCGGCATCCCTTCGCAGACGTCTATTCGAAACCGTGCACAACCTGTCGCACCCTGGCATACGCGTGACACAGAAGCTTCTTTCCAGTCGTTTCGTTTGGCCTCGGCTAAACGCGCAAGTTCGCGATTGGGTTCGCTGCTGTTTGTCGTGTCAACGTTCGAAGATCCAGCGTCACCCCATTCCGCCTGCCAAGTCTTTTCTTCCACCGGATGCTCGTTTTGACACCGTACACCTGGACCTCGTCGGCCCTCTTCCACCTTCGAAAGGATACTGCTACATACTGACATGTATCGACCGTTATACACGATGGCCAGAAGCTACACCTATATCTGACATCTCAGCACCCACTGTTGCAGCAGCTTTCGTGTCTACCTGGATCGCAAGGTTCGGCTGCCCATCCACAATAATCACAGATCGCGGTCGACAGTTTGACTCGGCGCTTTTCAACGAGCTACTCAAACTACTCGGAACGACACGTTTTCGCACAACCGCTTACCACCCGCAGTCCAACGGACTAGTTGAACGTTTTCAGCGGCATCTCAAGGCCTCCCTTATGGCACATGAATCACCGGAGAAGTGGGTCCTACATTTACCCCTCGTCTTACTTAGCATCAGAGCCGCACTCAAGAGCGACCTAGGTTGCTCCTGTGCTGAGCTAGTTTACGGCACTCACCTACGCCTTCCGTGCGATTTCTTTGTCGCCACCCCCAAACCGCCTATGCCATCACCTGCCGAATACGTCGCCGACCTGCAAGCCTTCTTCAGCCAGATGCGCCCCGTGCCTACACGTTCACAAGAAGCAAGGTCCCCGTACGTTTCTCCCGCACTCAGCTCTGCTACCCACGTTTTCGTGCGTAACTGTGCCGTGCGGAAGCCTCTACAACCACACTACTCCGGGCCATATTGTGTTCTAGAGCGTCGTCCGACGACGTTTGTTGTGAATGTCAACGGCCGATCAGACACAATTGCCCTGGAACGTCTCAAACCCGCCTACATCGAAGCACCCGCGCCATCAGCTCCACCTGTATGCGACGCGACCCTGCTGCATCCTTCGTCGCCGCCTGCGCACGTGACACCCAAGACCAACGCGAAGACACGCCGCGTCACGTGGACTTTCCATCGTTCGTCGAACTTTCCTCCTAAGGGGGGAGCCCTCTGTAGCGGCAGCAGCATCGGCGTCGCACGAGAGTTGACGCGGACGCTCGCGTCTACACGAGGCTCGAGCGGCTGGCGCGTTCCGGCGCGGGCTAGCGTTTCGAAGATCATTAAAAAGAATGCTACGCTAAGCGACGGAGTGTTGGTTTTTCCTCTCCTGCGAGAGCCCGATACTTTGACGGTCTACGTGGTCGCTCGTCGCCACACCTTGATGCTGCGTATTTGTAAAGATAAGCAGGTCTGATCTGGCAATATCAGATCTTTCAAGAAATGTCAGACCTCGAAGAATCTGAAAGATCTGGAGGAAACCTTAACGTCTGCGATGGCACGGCCACATAGGCAGGCCAGAGCCGAAGCCCACGTCTATACATAATTGAGGAATAGGAATAGTTGAGATTCCGGCTGGAAAAATAATTTCTGAAAGCATGCGTATTCAATGCGAGAGAAGGAAACAGGACGCAAACAATGAAAAGGAGTTCAGTGAGCGATAGAAGGAAATGAAATAGGGAAGGTAGGGTGGTTAGCCGGAATTAAGAGAAGCTTCTGGTATGCTAACCTACAAAGGGGCAAGAAAAAGGGTTAAACGAAGACCGAATGAATAGCGGAAATAAATTGCGGGAATGGGGTACGCCTGGGATTATAGGCCTTCATTATAGGCCGTGTAGGCTGGCACTCCAGGATTGTCTATTCCGAAAGTGGCCGATCGCTAAACTGGCCAAGGTAGTCTCGAGCAACTTCCACCATGCGGTATGAGCTAGAGGTCAACGAAAAAGAACGTGTTAGATGGTTTCCCCGCTGCCGCAGTTGGCTTAAGTAGCCTGTTGACCATTTCGATACGAAGCACAAAGGATTTTGAAAAAGCTGCGCGAATCCACATTCGGCAGATTACTGTTGCCTCCATTCGGGGTTGTCCAGATGTAGGAGTGGGTCAGAGATAGGGGTCAAGGTGACGGAGACCTGTGTGCTGGAAACACGATGTATTCCACAATATCTGTGTGGCGTGATTCGCAAGCACGCAAAGCTTAGCTGCTGCATTTCTTGTTTTTGACTGCGGGATCATTTCCTGCACTCCTTCCTCATGAACAGATCGATCAGCTCATCAACA
The DNA here is from genome assembly GCF_038994185.2 of Dermacentor albipictus. NCBI lineage: Eukaryota > Metazoa > Arthropoda > Arachnida > Ixodida > Ixodidae > Dermacentor > Dermacentor albipictus. The sequence continues at coordinate 104,530,300 of NC_091825.1, read as the reverse complement.
TGTTCTTTGCACGTTATGCCACAGGGGTTTGCAAACAACTCAAAAGTGATGTCTTGTGCGTTAAGAGACAGTCCCTAACCGGGAAAGTTAGAGCAAATGTGAGAAATGTTGTGAGGAAGTTGCACGAAAATGTCATAGCGACAGCAAAAGAGAGGGACATAGAAAGAAAGAGAAATGAGATGCGTACGGCGTATCTTTCGGGTTACCGAAAGATAAATATCCAGTTTGCTGTCCTGCACTGGAGAAGGAGTAAGGAAAGACAGAAAGATAAAGAAAAGCAGAGAGAGAAGTAAAAAAAACACACATACATAATAATGCTACACGCGTGTGGTCAACGTGGGAGTGTCACACTCGTTCAACTAGGTCGTTTGACCGGAGGAACTTCAGTAGCGCGTTCTTCGCTTACTGGTGTGAAGACCGTATCAGCCGACACTCCAGGATTGTCTCTGCTGCAACTTTAGCAGGCGCCCTTTGTCGGTTGCAGGCGCTAGAGCATGTTGGTACTCACAGACATATGGATAATTCTGGCTTGCCTACAGTTCAAAAGGGCGATCAGCAGGTTATACAAGAATAATTCGTTATTCTGGAAAATTCAACGCACACAAATGTGGACCTGCCAGTGCCATTGGCTTGACTTGAGTGACAGAGCCCAGCAGTGTACGTAGTGAAAAGCAGGCATGCAATAAACACATTATTATATATAACATATCACAATGCATACCGATTTACAAGGTCTTCGCAAAGAGGGATTGTCTTAGCACAATAGGTGTCTCATATGTAATCGGTGTTTTTTTTTTAAGTTGATGTATTTTTTATACTTTTACAGTTGTCAAGTAAGCACAAGTTGTCGAGCTATTTGAAAAACGCAGGTACAGAGGCAGACTTAGGCGTTCCCCATATTGACACGTGTACCTGCTTATCTATCTCCGGTTTCCGCCTTTTACCGGCTAACAAGTGGTAAGCATTATCGCTCGGGGTCGGACACACCTGCATGTATCGGAAGTTTCGCGAATGTTATTGATGGTTCTTTCCGTTGTCTGGGATTGTCACCGAACCTTGTGCAATCTTATTCCATGCGCGACGCAAACTGGGTGGTACTGTCTGAAAGGCACGCGGGCACCAGGGACTACGCTGGTCCTTTCGACGGGTCGTGTATAAAACCTGATGCGCTTGACCCGCTAATCACGTTTTTTTTCGATGATCACGAACCGTACTCACTGCTATCATTGTGCTTGACTGTTTCTTGCTTTTTCGGAGCACAAGTTCACTCAACAAATAGTTACTTTCGTGATTCCCAGTTCTCGCTACTGTGCTCTTCACCGTCACTAACAACGTGGCAACAGGCAGATTTAGAATAGCGTTGGTCGCCTCACGTACGTTAAGCGTATACAAGCACCTTTGCGGGACGTAAAGTGCGCGTCTTTTCAAGACTTTTAGTTAACCGTTCGGGAACGGAAACATAAGGAAAACGTTATAAAACAGGGCATCGTCTGGAGCCTCGTGCAGAAAGCGCCCAAGCGAAGACGATCAATTAGCAACTATCCATTGCAACAACTGTTGCTATGCGGACGCGTCTCGTTGGGCCTACGGGCACCGGAATCGGCGAACGATCTCAGAAATTGGACGCGCTATGCGCTCATGACTAACGTTTTATGTGAGTTTAGAGATAGCGAAAGCTCATTCGAATTGTGACTGGCGATAAACGCGAGTAAGAGCGTAGCTATCAACGCAATTCACGCTGAAATGGGAGCCATGGATGCCTCCATGTTGGACAACGCTATTTTCTTCTTTTTTTTTTCGTCCGTAAACGTTGTGAATGTTAAACTCGCCAAATAACATACGTTATCATAGCGCACGTAAACCAGACAATCCCAATAACGTTCAGAGTATGCGCAGGGATGACAACGCTATTTCTTTACGTATAGTAACGCGTTAACGTTTGGCTGCAAACGCTAAACTAAAACTGTCTAGTATATCGTTCTAACACGTGGTGCAATGCACCGCTTTCTTGAACGAAGCTAACGGAAGGGCTTATGAGGAATACCATAATTACTAACAGAAGAAAAAACTTAGTTCAGCAGTTTTGCTAACATTAGTGCCCATAAGCTCGGGACGACTTCTGTACCTTGCTATCAATAAAACTAATCCTGCTGCTTGGTATGTTGTACCCTAAACGTCGCGCAAACGGGAAGGCTGCGAACGGAAAGAATGTAAAGAGAGAAAAGGGCAGCATGAGCGACGTCCCGATGCTAAACGTCGTTTTCTAAACTGAGTGCTCCGGTGCCATTTATTGACTCAATTCGGACGACAGAGCGAGAACCTCATCGAGCGGCTTTTTTGAAGAGTGCCGTTTCCTCCAGTTAAGTGATGGTGTGAGAGACGAAAATAAGAGACCTAGCAAAAGACATTATGACTTCTGTCGCCAGGCATTTTCCGATAATAGCCAGCGGCTCTGTAGAATCGAGAAAGAACCCCTTTTAAAGGCACCTACTACCTTGGCACATGTACTCGCTATATTGGGCCTCTTCGCATTTATCAAACTGAGCGTGCCTAAGTGCCTGCGAGTCACGGAGAGATCCTCAAAGGTAGAGCCGGTGCGATATACGGCGCGGACAAAGATGAATGTCTATACGGCTTCACAGATTTGATTTGAAGATCACTGCCGGCAGCATTTGCGAATTCGAGTGATGCTCTTTGCGCAGAAAAATGAATTTCATCTGATAAAGTCTTGTCACCAAGTGGAAGTTCCTCGTCTGAGTGACGGCTAACAAAAAACAAACGGAATTCTTCAAATTGGCTCTTAGAGCTCTTCAGTGGGTCTGTAAAATTAAATAAAAGCAAACGCCTGAGCAAAATAACAAGACATAACTTGGTGCGTGGGGATCGACAGTGCATAGAAATACTGAACCGAAACAAGTGGACTTTTTCCCCAGTGAATAGTTCTCTCTCTCTCTCTCTTTCTCTGTCTCTCTCTCTCTCTCTCTCTCTCTCTCTCTCTCTATATATATATATATATATATATATATATATATATATATATATATATATATATATATATATATATATATATATATATATATATATATATATATATATATATTATTGCTATTTCTTTTCACATCATCTACACGATGCCTAAGAATGCCTTTTCTCTAGCAATGCTACTTAATGGAACAAAGAAAGGTAAAAAAAATTAATTAAATTACGGGGTTATACGTGCCAAAACCACTTTCTGATTATGAGGCACGCCGTAGTGGAGGACTCCGGAAATTTCGACCACCCGGGGTTCTTTAACGTGCACCTAAATCTAAGTACACGGGTGTTTTCGCATTTCGCCCCCATCGAAATGCGGCCGCCGTGGCAGGGATTCGATCCCACGACCTCGTGCTCAGCAGCCCAACACCATAGCCACTGAGCAACCACGGCGGGTCGAAGAAAGGTAGATACAAGCTTTACTAATATGCTGGATAAGTTAGCCTGGCTGATCGCCTGGCATACTGCTCCAGATGCTGGGAGATAGTTATTATGTACAGAGTGATCGCATGAACACACACACGGCACATGCACTCCCGCACACCATATCCCCTTTATAGAAAACTACAGAAAAAATTGATGAGTTTTATTGAAAACCTAGAGAATATATCTTCGTAGATCATAGATCATTTATTAGTATTCACTTACTCCCTTGTGTTAGCAGATGTAAGGAGCTTCAGACCCTGTGTCACTTGACAAGTGCGGGCTTTCGGGCCGTTGGTCTTTGTAACGCCAGGTCCGTCTGCAGCAGGCAGCACTGCTGTTTTCTTTCTCTCTCTCTCGCTCTCTTTCTTTCTTTCTTTCTTTCTTTCTTTCTTTCTTTCTTTCTTTCTTTCTTTCCTTCTTTCTTTCTTCCTTTCTTTCTTTCTTTCTTTCTTTCTTTCTTTCTTTCTTTCTTTCTTTCTTTCTTCTTTCTTTCGTATGGGTCGTGAAATAAATTTCATTGCTACGTCCGGCACTCGGCCAAGGAATGTCGTCGGAAGCAGCCTTCGAAAAATTCACTCATCTTTCCCCCCAATACTCGTTCTCAGCAAATTTAAGCTTCCCCTGACTACAACTGTAACAGTTTCCGCTTGCTATTGCACGGCCTTCATATGTCTCGCCTTGCCTCTCGTGCGACACTTTAGGGTCTCCGTTATATATCGCGGCCTGCGGTACGTTAGGACAACAAGGCCTTCTTTACGGGCGCCGCTGGGCGCGCGATAGGTAAAAAAGCACCGTGCTGCCTGATTCTCCCCCTGCTACAGGCGGCCTCATACATTGTCCTCGCAAATGGCATCACCCTGGCACTCTCTTTTTATCGCCGTCCAGACCATCTTCCCCGTCCATCCGACTCTTCGCTTCCGCTCTCGACGACCCACGCTTCCCTCTGTTATCTTTCTTTCTCATCCACCTTAATCTTCATCACCTGACCGCGCAGGCTAATTGAGGTTTGTGAGCTGCCTGGTGTGTTGGCTTCCTTATTCCTGACGGATGAATGTCTGGGCTTCTTCCGGGCTGTGAGGCGCTCCTTTGCGTCCACCTTCGCTTCTGTTTGCCTTCCTTCCTTCTTTCTTTTTCTTGCCTTTTCTTACGTACACTCACATTGCTTCCTATTGATCCGTATTTCTCGTCACCTCTTTCTTGAGGCGTTCCTCATTATTGTCCCCTCACCTACTATTTTCCTATTTATTCGGTCAGAACTAGGTTGTGATGTGGGACCCCTCAACTATTCTTTTATTTGGCTCTTACCGAGTCATGATGGTTTCTTTTAGAATTCTTTAGTGCTTCGATCTCCTAGGCCCTTTGTAATGTAACTTTCCCTTCACTTGCGCTCTCCGATCCGCTAGCGTGGTTGGCCGATCGGGCGTTACACTGTAAGAGAAATTAGTTCTGCTTCTTCTTCTACATTGCATACATTGCAAAGCGAGGGTCTCATCTCCGGCAAATTTGTTGCCTTCAGGTCGCGTATCAGGGTTTGTTGGTCAGTAGACTGCACCTAAAGTCCACGTACCACGCGACGTCCAAAACCCAACTTAATACCCGAAGGAGCGTATCATTTTTGATACGCTGAATTTGACGCCTGAAAAATCAGACTTAGTTCTGTAGAACCAATGTACAACCCATACTAGCGCTTTTGGTATTGTGAAGGAAGTGTGCAGTTGCGAACAGTTCGGCAAATGAATTATTCATTAAATGATTTCCATAATATTTACCTTTTACTCAAATATAATTTCACTAATTTCTTCATAACATTATACTCTCCAGGGTCAGAGATACGTGTGAGTAAGTTGTTTCGATTTTCTTTAACGTGGAATGGCGTTCGAGCTCTATGCGGTTAAGATATCAGTGATTGGCTGCACGCTTTGTGTGCCGGAGCTCTTGTAAACAAAGATTGTCCTTAACATTTTATGCCATCTCTGCTGCAATTTACAGCGCACATCTATTTGCACAGGACACTGTACCATTGCATGTAATATTACACCATGAGCGGCAAGGATATCAGAGGAACATACAAAAGCTCAACCAAGGCCCTGTGAGTTTGAAGCAGATGCTGGCTCCCTAGCCTTGCCCATCGAAACAGCACAATGTCATTAACCTCGCGCTTTCTATATACGGCATTACTAGGTTTTCATTCCAGGCGGTTTCCCACCCATTCCATCACTCCAATACAGTTTTGTTAGCGCGCAGCTCTTAAGCGCCCGTTCTTGCGTTGAGCGTCGGCGTGCCTCGACTGCGGCGTTATACCTCGTAACCGAACGAACGAGCACATACGAAAGATGAAAGCGAGTGCGGAGCGCAGCGGTAGACGAAAGAAGATCGCGCGAGTAGGAAAATGGAGGGGTGGAGCCGAAACGACCTGCGCATGCGCTGTATTGCCTGCAGCCACGGCATCCGCCGCTGTGTGGGCGATCTTCAGAGGAGGGACCAAGGTGCCGTGAGGTGGGGAGGGCTACGCTGTGGCTACGGTGGAGAGGGAGGGCGCGCGTTAGCTGATGAGGTCAGTCCGTGGTGCCAGCGTCTGTGACGGGGATCACTTCTCCTGTAAGCGGCAATGGCGAGCGGCTACGAGCAAGGCTCGATGCGGCACTCCCTTGAGTGTTGTCGCCGGTGACACTGGTGGCACAATTTTCCCGCGACGAAGGGCCGCTCGCGTCGTTAATGGAACGAAAGCGTGAGAAGAAAGTGCCGCGCAAGACGGGCTGTGCGGCGACGATGGCTACGATGTGGCGCCAGAGCAGCGCGCATCGTCTGTATGGAAACAAAGCGCGCTACTCACAGCGTTCTCTTCCTAGTATAAATCGTATACCTATACCGTCATAATACAAACTATTGACACGCCAAATTAAAACACGTATAGGGCTGCGCTCAAATTTCGCATTAGGGAGTATAGTAATCGTCGGTATATTTTTTTCTTGTCCAATAACCGTCAAAATTTACCAAGGTTTCATACCTTCATAATTTATAGTGCACTTACTCTGCGACCGATTAATTCTCAGAGACATGTACCTTGCTGTGTTTCTTTTTTCATGCTTTGCGCTCATCTTCTTATAGGGCCCTTCTTCCCCTCCGCCGCACTTCCTGCAGAGTAGCACATGTAGCGTAATGCACGGCGGCTAACCACTCGGCTTTTCAATAACGAGAGTTCTCCTTTTTCCCTCTCTTTCTCTCTTCGTGACATCTTATGGCGCTGACCAACTTTGCGCAATGTGATCATGCCATGGTGTATGCGCCTCTTATCGTTAGATCATCGGAGCTAAACATCATGATGCTCGTTCGATCCTTCAATTCCGATAACGCCTATAGTGTCCATGGCTCCACATCTGCCGCGGCATTGTTAAAACGTTGAGCGAAGCAGTTGCATTGTCTGTGGCAACAAATGACCAAAGATGGAAAAAAAACTTGAATTAATAAATTGTGGGTCCTAACGTCTCGAAACTTCTCGGCGGGTTATACGAGGAGCTCCGTATTACCCTGTATTTGTTTTGACCACGGGGAGTTCAATAGCGTACGCCCAAAACACTGCACACGAGCGTTTATTGCTCGCCGCCCCATCGGAATGAGCACAGCTGCTGACGGGATCGAACTCGCTACCTCGCGCTCAGGCTAGGCGGCGGGCACTGACGATGGGGATGACTGCCAAAAAATGGCGCCTTCTCTTGTGCACTCGGTGTGATAAAGGCTGACGCCCGAAAGGAGCGTCGAGCTAAACATCTTCGCTGCACTGCGATGTTGAATGTGAGCCTCCGCTGGCTCGAATTGGAACAAGATTGGTGGCCTGTGAGCAGCTAAAAAGGCTTACGTTCGCGTGACATTTGTTTTACCGCTGCCGCAAAAACGAAAAAAACGTTTTGCTTATCACCCATTCACATATGGGCGCAGGATCTGCCAATGTTTTTTTACTGTACCGCTTTGTATTTTGCTTACGAAAGCACTAATTCCTCGACAATCAGGTGGTTTAATCATTGCCTAACTTTTTTTTCTACGTTGACGTTTCTTGACAGTAGCCATTTCGTAACTTGCGTTTAAGTCTGCAGGCACTGAGTAAGATAGAAGCGGCGACCCGGCTTTTAACACGCTTTCCGAGCACTATCTTCTTGCACAATCGACATCGGTACGAGGAAGAAGCAGAAGGCATAGAGAAATCAACACAAGCAGCATAGTATACCCCGCCCAAGCGCTCTCGGATAAGGTGTTTAATGGATCGGCAAGCGCTCTCTTTTGCTGGCTATGTGCCAGGAACCGTTACACGAGTGGTAACGACGTGTACTGATCTGTCGAGCCTACTCCTTCCTCTTCTTGACTGCAAGCCACGCAGAATGAGAAGCTTGCACGTAGAGAGATGTGCGGCCAAACGCTTCTTTACTTGATGCTATATATTTTAGTCGCATGCTTCAGATGCACATGCCTTTCTCTTTGCCACGAATCACAGAAACGATTCGAGCGCTGCAGTGTTCTGATTGCTCTGGTGAAAGCGATCTGACTTTATTGTTTTCATGCTTTACTATTTTATCCGTCAAACGCTGCTGGCGGTTGCTCGACTATATTTACGGCTGCCGATGACATGAGTACCATTTCGGATGATTTCATTGTTTTCTGCTCTTTTTTTGTTAGACCAGCAGCAATTCGAAGAAAGCTTCGTGCAGGTCATAGCATTTCTGTTGCCTTTACAGTCCCTGTTACCCTCCGTTACATAAACATTGTCCCTTACAATTTCGGTTGCGATACCCGCACCGACACGGCGCTAGAAAGAGCAAACGCTCGTGTGCCGCGCTTTGGGTGTACACTGCGGAATCGCAGGTGGCCAAAAGTAATATGAACTCTACAGTTGACCCTTTGGCCACGTTTTAAACAGAAGCCTGAAGCGAGAATGAAATACAGAACGCGCTGTGAGTTTTACCTTAATATAGAGGTAACCTAAACATATATAGGTTATAAACATATAGGTTACCTTATAAACATTCTGTGTTTTACAGAGCCGAGAACACTGTTTCTCTTTTTTCATTTTTTTTCTTTCAATTTCTCGCCCCCTTTTCCTTCATGCCGGGTAACCGACCGAACGACCGTCTAAATAAGATCGCTACCTTTCCTTTTTCTACCTTTCTCTCTCGCTCTCTCTTCTACCTTTCTCTCGCGCTCTAACTCCAAGAGTAGAGCGCGCTGACGGGGACACAGCGTTGTTTGTAGACATTAGCGAGCGCCCTGGCTTCCTTTGTAGTTGACACGTTGGTTGAGTCTCTGATTACGTACACTGTTGTTGCCCCAACTCGTCGCGTTCCGGTAACCCACGTGATCCCCTACTCGCCCCTGTGTGTTTTGGACAACCTCATTTCCGTTTCGTCGGTGGTACGCTGTTTGTGTCGTTGAACGTCCTTATCAGGTCAATCTCCTTTCTCCGACGCAGCACAGAGACCCCATGCGGAAAAGGACCTCGGTGCTGTAAAATTACAAGTTGTCCTTGTGCGTACTGCGGACGGGCACACACACAGACGGAACACAAAAGCTTGGAGGACCGCTCAGCGAACATTCAAGTGACGTGAAGTAGGTGACAGTTTCTTCAAGGGTCTACGACGGACGTGATGTACACCTTGGCCTTGGGATAAAGTGAGGCCCAACGGCTTTGCTGCCGTCGTAAACACCGAATGAGTTTGTTGTTCGCAGCAAACATGACCAGAGAGAGCCTACAAGTGACTCAAGCACGCTTCACTCTGGGTAAGCAACTTGTAAGCGCTCACGAGTAGTGATTTCCATGGATTGCTAATGCATGATACGCTGTCGACAGCGAACGGGAATGAGCGTTCCTTAAGTCCCTCTCTCTATCTCCTTCTCTTTTTGTACACTTTTATCATGCGCTCGACAACGATCCCTAAGTAACACAAGACAAAATTAAGCGCAAGAAAATACAACACACGAGAAGACAAGACATAACTGTTACCTGTGCAGCTGCTGTCTCACAACAAATATAACAGAGTCGTCGTCGTCGTCGTCGTCGTCGTTGTTGTTGTTGTTGTATTTTCTTCCTCATAATATTGCCTCAGCCTGGGAAAGTGCCCCAAACATGCCTTCATTTATTACGAAAATAGTCCGAAAGGAGAATGAATCGTCTTATGTTTTTTTAGCTGATTTGGACAGCGATTGCGATTGCTGTCGCAGCGAACCATGACTTACTGTACATTATTACAGAAATGGAAGCATGACATATCCATGTGTAATGTCATTGCCTTAGATGGCTGGGGAATTCTGCATATAGGCGTTGTTAGCTGCACTGTGACGAACCTGCACCGAGTCCGAGCATCCCCCTTCCCTTCGAAGAAGACAAAGAATAAACAAGTCCAGGTTGCGATGCCAGCTTCCCTATCGTTAATTCACAACACCAGCATGGCCACTTCTGCGCACGTGTCGGCAGTCATAAATGATCACCACAGGTTGGGTCATCATTTATGGACCATTTCCTTTCTGGCTCCATTTCCTCCGTGTTCTTTGGTGGCTTGCATGCTCTGTTTTCAAGTCATTCCGATTCGTGAGTAGCTATGAAAAGGAAAGAGGCGCGGATTTTTTTTCTACATGGTTTGTAAATGACAGCGTTTTAGAAAATAGGCTCGATCGTTGTTGTAGCTACGAACTATAAGCAACTGTCTGTCACAGATTCATTACCTTGCCGTTAGGTGTAGTCAGTAACGGTATTGTAAGTAAGATCTACTAGCTAGAGTAACAAGCAGCCTAACCTAATAGACCTCAATTACCAACCCAGAAGTGTAGAAATCAATACCAGTGCAATTAAATCAACATAATCAGCAATGAATTGAGCCCTATTTCGTATATATGCATCCCTTCCATGGCTCCCCGGTCAAGTCCTTTCTATAACTTACTGGCCACACATGCGCCCCATCAGCCGACGTATTTCTGTTATTTAACCATATAAAGATGGGAACTACAATTCTTCTATATGTTGCAGCAAGATTACCGCTACAGACCACAGCAGGTGACGGGTAAGACCGCGGTAGCAGCGTTTAATCATTTGTCGTCTGCACATTTCTGGGCCTGTTGCTTTAGTAAATAGCTCTTTGGAAAATGTAGCAACGGACCCTGAGTGGTAGCAACTTCTGCTGAGGCTTTCTTTTTACTAACTTTTATTTTTTTGTTCTTTGGGTATGTCGCACGCGTTTCCTTAAAGTTAGGCCTGCCAAAATATAGATGGCTTCAATCTCGGCCGACTTCTGCGGTAGCGTCAAGTTAGAAGTGCCTTCAAAGCGTGAATTCGATGGGGCTGTATGACCATATTACTTCTGAAGATTAAAAACATGCTGTAGAGTCATGTTCTGTCCCTACAGTTAAAAAAATGTCTATCACGATGCACGCTCATTAACGTTTATCTTTAATTCTTGGCTCAGTGAAGCAAGCATGTCCAGTTATCACTTTTATATTTGCTTTTAGTGACAAAACATGACGCAATGAAAACCGTAGCTCAACAGTCTGCAATGTCCCACTTCCTAGCGCATAGTTACTTTTTTTTTCAATTCCCAACGGCTAAGACACATCCAACAGAGCGGATTGAAAAAATGTGGTCTATTTAGATGTTTTCGCGCGTGAGGATCACTGCGTATTCAAGATTTTGTCTAGCTTGGAACACTCTCCTTACCCTGCAAGGGACCCGTAGCCCAAAGGGAGCCTTCGCTGCATTATTTTTTTACCTCTGTTCGTTTAACTCCCTGAATACTAGTGCTTCTTGAGTCACATGTTCACATTTAGTTCAGTAGGAAGTCTTTGTAGGGTTAGATAAATGTTTTTTTTTTCGAAACTATCTTTCCTACTTTAGTTCGAGTAGACACACCAGTTGCGTACAATTAGCTGGTCTCGAGAAGCGGCTTTGAAAGATTATGTGCGTTGAGTGCAAATTCCGTTCTAAACATATCGGTAACACAAAGTTGGGAACAGGAAAGTGCGCGCTTTCGGTTATCCTTGTGTCGTCCTTCTAAACATTGTGAGCTGCTGTCCTTAACACAGGAGCTTCGATAACTTTTCTTCGTATACTTAGCAGTAGAAACATGGATCTAGGAAGTACTTCTCAATATAGCACCTGCTGATTTAGTTCGAGCAGTCGCACTTTTAAATTTCAGGCATATCAGAGGTGCGCACGTGTTTTTGTGACCCCAGTAGGCTCCGTGCAAAAGAAATGACGACATGTGTCATCAAGCACACAGGCATGTCTTGATGGTTCTTACTGTCCTACTAACATCAACAAACGTTTGCTCACTTACGTCAGTATGACCAAATTGTAGAACGCAGCTGACCTCTTTCCGAACGTTGTTCTGCCGGCTACAGCCGAACAAACCGACCTTTTGCATTGCCGACCGATTTCCATGATCTACAAAGGTATGGTACATTACTCCTCGCTCAAATGTAAACATATTTCTAGGGTCTCGGGGATGTCATTTAGTGCTGCGTCAGTAGTGATGACCATGGAGCCAGCAACCTGTGCACAGAACTCTTACCGCGGACAGTTCATGTCTCAATAAACGCCAACTAAATTTGCATCTGGGCCTCTGCCCTCAAGTACAGGCCAGGCTTCAGCGGGTGGCAACCACGACGGCATCTTATCTCCTAGAACAAGGCCTCAGTGTGCCTACCGATAAGTGCGCAATAAATCGCTTTAAGCGCAAATAAATGTCATTGTATCCCGTTTCAATCAATGGCCAATCTGTGTCCTATGTTAGGACGCATCGCCTTCTGCGTGTCATCATTGACCGCAACCTCTCGTGGAGCCTTCACTGTGTCTACCTGAAGAAGTTAGTTGCTATTGCTCAGGTATTCAAATTTATCTGCGGGAAAAACTCGGGTACACCAGTCCATTCTATGTTTGGCTGTACAGGGTACTGTTTCTCGGACTCCTACGTTACAGTCTACCCGTTCTGTCAAATACATGCACGATGAACACTCGTGCTTTGTAGAGCATACCAGGCCAAGCCCTACGCAGGGGTTTAAGGCTGCCTCGGTGCACCTCAACAGTAGCAAGAATTGCCATCTCGGGAAACCAGACACAGGTAGCTGTCGACTCTCTTAGAGCGCACATTCGCCATCTGTCAAGGATCCCCGACTACCACTTAGCCTCCCTACCAGCCGAGAGACCTCAAGCGACCTTGTAAAGAGTGATTAGCGCTCATCAAGAGTGCATACCGCCATCTTACACACCGGCGGCGACGCCTTCACTTCCCCTGTGGTGCCTGCGACAGCCTCAAGTGAATTTGGCTATTCCCGAAATTACAAAGAAGGCTAATCATCCATCGCCGGCTCTGAAGCAACTGACGCTCCTATTACTGCACCAGACGTATCATGACCGCATACGTATATATACCGGCGGTTACACCTCACATACCAGTTCAACTGTCACATTCGTCGTTCCAACTAAGTAGGTTATAGCTAAATTCAAATAGTCACACGTGATTGCATCTACGTCGCAGAACTTGCATCTCTCCATGTCGCTATAACGTACGTCACCGAAGAGCCGACAGAGAAATGGTTGTATTTTGTGGCCCTAAGGCAGCTTTTCACAGGATTAAGTCTGCATTACATCACAGACCATATAAACAGATGATATCCGATATCAGGGAAGTACACCACCATGCTTTGGAAACAGGGCACAACATTTTCTTTCAATGGATTCTTGCTTACTGTAGCATCGTCGGCAACAACTTTGATTACGCGGCTGCCCGGTCTGCCCACGAAGGCACCCAGACGCGTCCAACACCTTTGGCGAGGTCGGACGCTGCCGGGCAACTTCACCTGGTTGCACGCAAAAAGTCGCAAGATTTCGGGAGTTCAAGCGCCTTCAATTTGACACCATGCTACGGCTACAA